>NC_092720.1:147402380-147702420 GCF_047496885.1 Scyliorhinus torazame | reverse complement strand
GGTGGTGGAAGCAGGGACGATAGTGACATGTAAGGGGCATCTTGACAAATACATGAATAGGATGGGGATAGAGGGATATGGACCCAGGAAGTGTAGAAGATTGTAGTTTGGGCAGCATGGTCGGCACGGGCTTGGAGGGCCGAAGGGCCTGTTCCTGTGCTGTACATTTCTTTGTTCTTTGATCTTTGTTCTATGTAAAGCTTAATAGGAATGACTGTCTCTCACTCAACACTGTAGGAAACCCTTAAGCCAGTGGTACGCAGGGTGATAACCTCCTATAAGACCCATCTAGATAGCACTGTGAGGGCAGAGCAGCAGCGACTGGTGGGTGGGATTTTGGAGGTGGATCGCCGGTATTTAGATAACATACCTCTGAGTTACTCGTGCTTAGGAAGCAGCTGCAAACGCAGATCGATCTGGTGTCCACAGGGAAGGCAGTGGGCCAGCTGCGGCACATGAGGGGGTGGATTATGAGTACGGGAGAAGGTGGGCCATCTTGTGGCTCACCAGCTGAGGCAGCAGGCTGCTCCCCGGGAGACTGTGAAGATCAGAGACTCAGTTGGCAGTTTGTTCTCTGCCCCGAGAGAGGTCAGCGCAGCATGCAAGGTATTTTACAGGGATCTTTTCAAGTCAGGGTCCTCAGGGAACGGTTGAACATGTCAGGTCCTAGATGGGTTGTCCATCCCGGCGATGGAAAGAGGGAGATGGGAGGAGTTGGAGGTTCCGTTATGCCCTGAGGAGGTGTTGAATAGCATTGGGCTGATACAGTCTGGGAAAGCCCCCGGTCCTGATGGGTTTCCCGACTAATTTTACAAGACGTTTGCGGGTCAACAGGTACCACTGACAGTCGACTTGTTCAATGATTCTTTGGCTCGGGGGACATTGCCCGATGCACTGCTGCAGACCTCCATCCACCTCAATTTGAAAAAGGATAAAGACCCAACAGAATGTGGGTCATTGGACACATTTCCCTTTTGAACGTGGGCGCCAAGCTGCTGGCCAAGATAATACTACGACTACTACTAATAATAATAACCGCTTATTGTCACAAGTAGGCTTCAAATGAAGTTACTGTGAAAAGCCCCTAGTCGCCACATTCCGGCGCCTGTTCGGGGAGGCTGGTACGGGAAGTTGTTGGGTTCGTCTCAGCTGGGCTCGTCCTTCAGGAATTGTCGCGGGTCCTTGAACTTGGTTGTTCTGCTACAGTTGGTCGCGCACAGGCCGGTCCCAAAAGAGACCAATCTCTAGTGCGCAGGGCGTTTTATCCTTCGTCTCTTTCACACCCTTTTGGGCACTCCTTACTCCAGGTCCAATGGATCGATAGGGTTCTCGATCACCATCATCGATCTTAGCCAATTAGGGGGCTTGATGGCTGGGCGGGTCCTAGCTATCATTGTCCCAGGCACGTAGGCCTTTCCAAATAAGGGAGGGTGGCACCGGTTAGTCTGCTGTCGTTGATGGTCCTTAATGCGAATGCTATTGTCTTGGGGAAAATGGTAATTGATTCTCAATGGATGCAAGTTTCAGCCAAGTCTGGTTTCTTTGCACAATCCACAGAGGCTGTGTGCCTGTGTGTGTCCCAAATTGACCACCATTCCCATGATCCTTTGCAGGTAGCCATTTTACATGGCTACAGGGTAGGTTCTTTTGAATAGAGGCACGAGGTACGGGTGCCCATTGTCGCCATTCCAGTTTACACAGCCGTTGCTTTGACGTCTTTGGGGAAAGGAAGGGGGTAAAGCAGGGTCGGGGGGGCAGGGAGCATTAAGGTGTCTTTTTATACTGATGACCTGCTCTTGTATGTTATGGACCCAGTGTCCGGCATGAAGGGAATAATGAAGCTACTCGTTTTCAGGGTTCAAACTGAACATGGAGAAGAGTGAATACTTTCCGGTTAATCCCCCCGGCTCTGCCCCCCAACTCCTGCCACCCTGGCTCTCTCCCCCAACCCCTGCCACCTCCGACTCTGCTCCCCTAACTCCTGCCACTCCCAGCTCTCTCCCCAACTCCTGCCACCCCCGGCTCTCACACCAACTCCTGCCACCCTGGCTCTCTCCCCCAACCCCTGCCACCTCCGACTCTGCTCCCCTAACTCCTGCCACTCCCAGCTCTCTCCCCAACTCCTGCCACCCCCGGCTCTCACACCAACTCCTGCCACCCTGGCTCTCTCCCCCAACCCCTGCCACCCCCGACTCTGCTCCCCTAACTCCTGCCACCCCCAGCTCTCTCCCCCAACTCCTGCCACCCCCGGCTCTCACCCCGACTCCTGCCACCCTGGCTCTCGCCTCCAACTCCTGCCACCCCCGACTCGGCTCCCCCAACTCCTGCCACCCCTAGCTCTCTCCCCCAACTCCTGCCACCCCCGGCTCTCTCCCCCAACTCCTGCCACCCCCGGCTCTCTCCCCAACTCCTGCCACCCCCGGCTCTCACACCAACTCCTGCCACCCTGGCTCTCTCCCCCAACCCCTGCCACCCCCGACTCTGTTCCCCTAACTCCTGCCACCCCCAGCTCTCTCCCCCAACTCCTGCCACCCCCGACTCGGCTCCCCTAACTCCTGCCACCCCCAGCTCTCTCCCCCAACTCCTGCCACCCCCGGCTCTCTCCCCCGACTCCTGCCACCCCCAGCTCTCTCCCCCAACTCCTGCCATCCCCGGCTCTCTCCCCCAACTCCTGCCACCCCCGGCTCTGCTCCCCTAACTCCTGCCACCTCAGCTCTCTCCCCCAACTCCTGCCACCTCAGCTCTCTCCCCCAACTCCTGCCACCCCAGCTCCCTTGCCCAATTCCTGCCACCCCCGGCTCTCTCCCCCAACTCCTGCCACCCCCGGCTCAACTCTGCCAACTCCTGCCACCCCGGCTCAGCTCCCCCAACTCCTGCCACCCCCAGCTCCCTTGCCCAACACCTGTGTCATGATATTCAAACACACCCATCATGATAGACACACCAACAGACAAATCAGAACACACAACACCACAACCAATCACAGACAAAGACAGGGACAGTATAAAAGGACAAACAAGACACCTGGTGGGCAGTAGATCTGGGGACAAGGACAACGACAAGACCTGTTTTAACATCACAGACAGGGAGTCCCCACGTGCAGAGTATCAAGACAAAACTGTAGATAGTAAGTTTGAATAAAACAGCGTTGTACCAAACACAACTGTGTTGGCTCATCTGTGTGTCAGAACGCCCAACACCACATGGTACAGGAGTGGATCGATACCTGCCGACTAACCTGCCATTCTGGACATGGACCTCACCAATACACCGCAGCCGTTGCAAGTCGCGGGGAACCTTGGGACCAATTGGAAGCTCTTCAAGCAGCGATTCGACCTGTACATCCGAGCCAACGAGAAACAGAGTGCCTCGGACGAAACAAAGATTGCAATGCTCCTCTCCTACGCAGGTCAGCACGCCATCGATGTCTTCAACTCACTGGTGTTCGAAGAAGGCGAAAACCAATCCAAGTATGACACAGTCATCCTCAAGCTAGACCAGCACTTTAATGTTGAAGTGAATGAAAGTTTTGAAAGATATCTCTTTCAGCAACGCCTGCAAGGTAAGGAGGAGCTTTTTCAACCCTTTTTGACGCACCTCCGATTTCTAGCGCAGTCCTGCAGTTACGGCAACACCACAGAGTCCATGATCAGGGACCAGATTGTTTTTGGCGTTGCCTCCAGTGGCCTACGCCAGCAGCTTCTTAAAATCAAAAGCTTCACCATAGCGTCTGCAGTAGAAGCCTGTGTCCTCCACGAGAATGCAACCAGCCGTTTTGCCCGATTTCAGGCGTCCGAGTTGGCACGGAGGGGGTCCCCAGCCGTCGAATCGGCAAGCCAGGCCGCCCACGACGCCGAACGCTTCCAGGCCATCGATTATCTCCCGACCCGTGGCCCCGACGAGAGCGGCCGCTTCCCGTGCTTTTCGCGGTCTCCTGCGCTTGTGCGCGCCAAAACCAACGGCAACATCGAGGGACACACCGCGCAGGCGCGCCCAATGCAAGATCGCACTGCGTATGTGCAGTGGCGCAACAAACGCCGTGACGTCATGACGTGCGGCAACTGTGGAGCTGTACACTTAAAAGGGCAATGTCCTGCTAAAAACCGACAGTGCCTCCGATGTGGCAAGATGGGCCACTATGCTGCCTACTGTCGTGCGGCTCAACCCATGGATCCTACTCATCTCCGACAACCTCGCAGACACGTCAGGACCGTCCAACCCACGCATCAAGACTTCCAGCTAAATGATGCAGATGACCAGGATGCCTTCCGGGTTTCCGTCATCGATGTAAACAGGGTCAACGCCATCAATCCGGCCGATGAGTGGAGTGCCACCCTAACGGTCAACCGATCGCACGTTACCTTCCGTCTGGACACCGGCGCATCCGCCAACCTGATTGCATATTCTGAATTCCAGGCCATGAAGGTCAAACCACCCATCACGCCATCTCGGCTCAAGATGGTTGATTATAACGGGAACGGCATCCCGTCCATGGGTTCTTGCCAGCTACAGGTAACGCACAAAACGCACACGGCCACACTCCCCTTCGAAGTTGTTGGCTCATCAAAAGATTCGTTACTGGGCGCACAGGCTACACGCCCTTACACAGGTCCTTCACCTGGTACAGCGCATTATGTCTCTCTCTCCAGATGAGATATCCGACTTCCCGTATGCTGAGTTCCATGCAAATCTCCATTCCCTCCTTGCTCACAACCAGGAGGTATTTGAAGGCATGGGGACATTGCCATACACTTAAAAGATTTGCCTCAAACCGGACGCCATCCCGGTCGTTCACGCACCTCGCAGGGTTCCTGCGCCACTCAAAGACCGCCTCAAGTTGCAGCTGCAGGCTCTTCAGGACCAAGGGGTCCTATCCAGGGTCACGGAGCCCACGCCATGGGTCAGCTCCATGGTCTGTGTAAAAAAGCCCTCTGGCGAGCTCCGCATATGCATAGATCCTAAAGATCTAAATAACAACATTATGCGGGAACACTATCCCATCCCCAAACGTGAGGAAATCACCAGCGAGATGGCCCAAGCCAAAATATTTACCAAACTGGATGCGTCCAAAGGATTTTGGCAGATCCAATTGGACCCGGCCAGCCGAAGGCTATGCACGTTTAACACCCCTTTCGGCAGATTCTGCTACAACCGGATGCCATTTGGCATCATCTCGGCATCTGAGGTTTTCCACCGAATCATGGAGCAGATGATGGAAGGCATCGAAGGGGTACGTGTATATGTGGACGATATCATCATTTGGTCCACCACTCCGCAGGAGCACATGCATCGTCTACGACGCGTCTTCGCCCGCATACGACAAAATGGCCTGCGTCTCAACCGCGCCAAGTGTGCCTTTGGCCAGACTGAGCTGAAGTTCCTCGGGGACCACATCTCACAATCAGGGGTCCGTCCCGATGCAGACAAAATTAGCGCCATCACAGCCATGCCACGGCCGGCTGACAAGAAGGCTGTCCTAAGATTCTTGGGCATGGTCAACTTCCTTGGGAAGTTCATTCCCAACCTGGCTTCTCATACAACGGCTATGCGCCATCTCGTGAAGAAATCAACAGAATTAGAACATAAAACATAGAACAATACAGCGCAGTACAGGCCCTTCGGCCCACGATGTTGCACCGAAACAAAAGCCATCTAACCTACACTATACCATTATCATCCATATGTTTATCCAATAAACTTTTAAATGCCCTCAATGTTGGCGAGTTCATGACTGTAGCAGGTAGGGCATTACACGGCCTCACTACTCTTTGCGTAAAGAACCTACCTCTGACCTCTGTCCTATATCTATTACCCCTCAGTTTAAAGTTATGTTCCCTTATGTTATGTTCCAATGGCAGCAATCGCACCAGCTGGAATGGGAGGAGCTCAAGCACAAACTGGTCACGGCACCAGTGTTGGCGTTCTTCGACACGGCTCACCCAACAAAAATCTCAACGGATGCCAGCCAATCTGGTATTGGAGCAGTACTCTTGCAGAAAGACAGCACGTCGTCATGGGCCCCGGTTGCATATGCCTCACGAGCCATAACCCCTACGGAACAGCGCTACGCGCAAATAGAAAAAGAATGCCTGGGCTTGTTAACTGGTTTGGACAAGTTCCACGATTATGTGTATGGCCTGCCACGATTTCGGTCGAAACTGACCACCGCCCCCTGGTCAACATAATAAACAAGGACCTGAACGACATGACCCCTCACCTCCAGCGCATCTTACTTAAACTCAGGAGGTATGATTTCGAACTGATCTACACTCCGGGGAAGGATCTCATCGTGGCGGACACGCTCTCCCGAGCAATGAGTACACCACCAGATGCGGAGGGGTTCGTATGTCAAATTGAGGCACACGTTACTCTGACAGCAGCAAATCTGCCGGCTGACGACCCAAGTCTGGCCCGCATACGCGCAGAGACGGCGACTGACCCCCTTCTGCAGCGAGTGATGCGCCACATGGCGGAAGGGTGGCTCAAAGGGCAGTGCCCGCAGTTTTATAATGTGCGAGATGACCTTACCAACATTGACGGGGTCCTTATGAAGTTAGACAGGATTGTCATTCCGGACAGCATGCGCCAGATAATTCTTAATCAACTACACGAAGACCACTTGGGAGTCGCGAAATGCAGACGGAGGGCCCGAGAGGCGGTATATTGGCCGGGTATTAATGAAGACATAGACAACATGGTGCTCAATTGCACAACCTGTCAGAGGTTTCAGCCGGCGCAACCTCCAGAGACGCTTCTACCACGCGAGATGGTGACGTTCCCCTGGGCGAAGGTGGGTGTTGACCTATTTCACGCGCTCGGCAGAGATTACATCATTATTATAGACTACTTCTCAAACTACCCGGAAGTCATGCCTCTCCATGATCTGACGTCGTCCGCAGTCATTGGGGCCTGCAAGGAAACATTTGCTCGCCATGGCATTCCAATGACTGTCATGTCGGACAATGGGCCCTGTTTCGCCAGCCGTGAATGGTCGTCCTTTGCCGCAGCATATGGTTTCACTCATGTGACGTCCAGCCCTCTACATCCACAGTCGAATGGGAAGGCAGAGAAGGGCGTTCACATTGCCAAGCGGCTGCTGCCGGATCGGACTTTAACCTCGCCTTGCTGGCCTATCGATCGGCCCCGCTAGCCACGGGTCTCTTGCCAGCACAGCTCCTGATGGGTCACTCCCTCAGGACGACGGTGCCATCCATACCGGCACCAACAACGGACCATGATACGGTTCTTCGTAAGATGCAAATGCAGCGTGATCGCCAGAAAAGTCAGTACGACACATGAGCGACGGACCTGCCCCCCCTGTCCTCCGGAGACAAAGTACGCATCCATCTACCGCATGGTGGCTGGTCAGCACCGGCCGAAGTTCTCCGACGTGTGGCTCCCCGCTCGTTCCTGATACGCATGCCGGATGGTTCAGTGCGTCGCCGCAATCGGCGAGCCCTTCGCCGACTTCCACGCTCGCAGCCACACGGTACACACACGCCGGATCCTCAACAGGCTTCCGAGGATGACTTCGTGGAGCTGCCGCAGATCACGCCCCTTCCATCGCCACCCATGGCCAGGCTTGCACATCAGCCGGTGGTTCTTGACCCACCCTTGAGGCGGTCAACCCGAATTCGTCGCACACCCATTAGACTGGACTTATAACACTGTTCATACGTTTAAAAAGTTAAACACTACTGTATTATAACCTGTTGTTTATCGTTCCAGATATCGTCTGACCGGACCACTATTCAAAGTTTTTTTCGCATTCATGTTTTGTTATGGTACAACCTCGTTAGCATGACGCACCCGACATCGCCCCATGTAAATAGTTACGTCATATGCACATGCTGTACACAACACACACACACACTCTTAGATGCACTCACGACACGATTATATTTATAACCATGTAGGCACATATCTTTGTAAAAAGGGGGGATGTCTTGATATTCAAACACACACATCATGATAGACACACCAACAGACAAATCAGAACACACAACACCACAACCAATCACAGACAAAGACAGGGACAGTATAAAAGGACAAACACGACACCTGGTGGGCAGTAGATCTGGGGACAAGGACAACGACAAGACCTGTTTTAACATCACAGACAGGGAGTCCCCACGTGCAGAGTATCAAGACAAAACTGTAGATAGTAAGTTTGAATAAAACAGCGTTGTACCAAATACAACTGTGTTGGCTCATCTGTGTGTCAGAACGCCCAACACCACACTCATGACTTCCTTGTTTTGCACTCAACGTCTGTATTTATATAATAAGAAGCCTTATAACACCAGGTTAAAGTTCAACAGGTTTGTTTGGAATCACCCGCTTTCGGAGCGCAGCTCCTTCATCAGGTAAGTCTCTGAAAGCTAGTGATTTGAAACAAACCTGTTGGACTTCTTACTGCGCTCACCCCAGTCCAACACCGGCATCTCCACATCATGGTTTCTCTTTATATATTGCGTGCTTTATTAAGTGCTCTCTCAATCTGTCAATTATTTCTCCACGTAGACCCCCAGGTCCCTCTGCTCCTGAAGACCCTTTAGAAGGAGAATGGAGGGGTTTCTCTCTGCTCCTGTGCTCTCTCTCTGTCAGCCCTCTCCAGTCTCCATTCTCCAGCAGTGAAGAAAGGAGCCACTGCAGTTCCTCCTTTCTCCACAGGGGGCGGCAGAGGCTTTTCCTCCGCTCGTCTGGCTGGAACCAACCTGAATTCTCAGACTCTGCCCAGCAACAGATGATTCACTTCAGCTCTTTATTCTGATTGGCCTGTCTCTCAGGATTGGCTTGAGCTGCTCCAACACCGAAGGAAACAACTGGGGTTGGGGGAGGGGGTGAGGTTTGTACTGATGCAGAGGGAAGAGATTATTAAAACGAGCGAGAGGGAGAGAGAGGGAATGATGAGTAAGACTTTGAGAGTGAGACAGAGTAATAAAGCGAAACTGTGGATCTGCACTGATCCACAGGAAGCACTTGTTTTCTCTGGGCTGTGTATTGGCAACTGTCCAAAGACTTTATTTACAAGATGAGATCACAGATCATATGAGTATGAGAAACCACAAGGGATTGATCCAAATATCCCCTTTCCGTAACGAATTTACATACATTGTCATTTGCAAATTAGTCGACATACACAATCAGAATCACAGATAATACAGTGCAGAAGAGGCCCTTTACCCTTGGGTCTGCATCGACATATGAAAGACACATGACCTGCCTACCGAACTGCATTTGGCAGCACTTTGTCCATAGCCTTGAATGTTATGACCGGCCAAGTGTTCATCCAGGTACTTTTTAAAGGATATGAGGCAACCTGCCTCCACCGCACTCCGAGGCAGTTCATTCCAGACCGTTCCTCTGGGTAAAATGATTTTCCTCGAAACCCCCCTATTTACTATGACTGCGGAATCTGTACGTTCTCCCAGTGTCTGCATGGGTTTCCTCCGGGTGCTCCGGTTTCCTCCCACAAGTCCCGAAAGAAGTGCTTGATAGGTGAATTGGACATTCTGAATTCTCCCTCTGTGTACCCGAACAGCTACTTGTGACAATAATAAAGATTATTATCTTAAGTCTTTTACATGATAACCATCCCAATGAATGTTGGGAAAGTTGAAATCACCAAATATTTCATTCCTTCCTGCACCAACTCTTAAGCCACACATGCACCTGCGCTATTCTGCTATTTCTGTAGTCGCTAGCACGTGGCACTGGGAGTAATCCAGAGATTATAACCCGAGAGGTCCTGCTTTTTAGTCCACAGCCTAGCTCCCTGAATTCTTGATGCAAAACCTCATTCCTCTTTTTACATATGTCATCAGTACCAACATGTACCATAACCTCTGCCTTATCACCATCCCCCT
Organism: Scyliorhinus torazame; assembly: GCF_047496885.1. Taxonomy (NCBI): domain Eukaryota; kingdom Metazoa; phylum Chordata; class Chondrichthyes; order Carcharhiniformes; family Scyliorhinidae; genus Scyliorhinus; species Scyliorhinus torazame. The sequence goes on along the minus strand of NC_092720.1, from coordinate 147,692,551 downwards.
TCAGGAAGCCGTTCAGTGACCATAAAACCAGAAGACCAGAAGATTATAAAACATAGGAGCAGAATTAGGCAACTCGGCCCAACGAGTCTGCTCCGCCATTCAATCATGGCTGATATTTTCTCATCCCCATTCTCCTGCCTTCTCCCCATAACCCCTGATCCCCTTATTAATCAAGAACCTACCTATCTCTGTCTTAAAGACACTCAGTGATTTTGCCGCCACAGCCTTCTGCGGCAAAGAGTTCCACAGATTCACCACCCTCTGGCTGAAGAAATTCTTCCTCATCTCTGTTTTGAGGGATCGTCCCTTTAGTCTTAGATGGTGTCCTCTGCTTCTGGTTTTTCCTACAAGTGGAAACATCCTCTCCACGTCCACTCTATCCAGGCCTTGCAGTATCTTGTACGTTTCAATAAGATCCCTCCTCATCCTTCTGAACTCCAACGAGTACAGTCCCAGAGTCCTCAACCGTTCCTCATGGCAAGCTCTTCAATCCAGGGATCATTCTTGTGAAGCTCCTCTGGACTTTTTCCAAGGCCAGCACATCCTACCTTAGATACAGGGCCCAAAACTGCTCACAATACTCCAAATGGGGTCTGACCAGAACGTTATACAGCCTCAGAAGTACAAACTTGGTCCTGTATTCTAGTCCTCTCGACATGAATGCTAACATTGCATTTGCTTTCTTAACTGCCGACTGAACCTGGACATTAACCTGAAGAGAATCATGAACAAGGACTCCCAAGTCCCTGACACCAAGAAAGCAGTAGACCATCCTGGAATCACGTTGATGGCCACAGTAGCGCCCATCTGTTCCCCTGACTGTAGAAGCCACAAAGAATCTTTTCACCTCAACAACAATGGCCGGAATTCGCTGTCCGCTCACGCCTCCGGGATTCTCCAGTCCCGTTGCAATGAACGGTGTTTTTGCCGAGCGACAAATTCTCCATCCCTGCTGCCAACTCTGTTTTTGTAATCTATTCCAGCAAAGAACATAAGAACTAGGAGCAGGAGTAGGCCATCTGGCCCCTCGAGCCTGCTCCACCATTCAATGAGATCATGGCTAATCTTTCAGCTCCACTTTCCGGCCCGAACACCATAACCCTTAATCCATTTCTTCTTTGAAAAACTATCTATCGTTATCTTAAAAACATTTAATGAAGGAGCCTCAACTGCTTCACATGGCAAGGAATTCCATAGATTCACAACCATTTGGGTGACTCCTAAACACAGTCCTAAATCTACTTCCCCTTATTTTGAGGCAATACCCCCTAATTCTGCTTTCACCCGCCAGTGGAAACAACCTGCCCACATCTATCCTATCTATTCCCTTCATAATTTTATATGCTTCTATAAGATCCCCCCTCATCCTTTTAAATTGCAACGAGTATAGTCCCAGTCTACTCAACCTCTCCTCATAATCCAACCACTTCAGCTCTGGGATTAACTAGTGAATCTCCTCTACACACCCTCCAGTGCCAGTACATCCTTTCTCAAGTGAGGAGACCAAAACTGAACACAATATTCCAGGTGTGGCCTCACTAACACTTTATACAATTGCAGCATAACCTCCCTAGTCTTAAACTCCATCTCTCTAGCAATGAAGGACAAAATTCCATTTGCCTTCTTAATCACCTGTTGCACCTGTAAACCAACTTTTTGCGACTCATGCACAAGCACACCCAGGTCTCTCTGCACAGCAGCATGTTTTAATATTTTATCATTTAAATAATAATCCCTTTTGCTGTTATTCCTATCAAAATGGATAACCTCACATTTGACAACGTTGAGTTCTATCTGCCAGACCCTAGCCCATTCACTTAACCTATCCAAATCCCTCTGCAGACTTCCAGTATCCTCTGCACTTTTTGCTTTACCACTCATCTTAGTGTCGTCTGCAAACTTGGACACATTGCCCTTGGTCCCCAACTCCAAATCATCTATGTAAATTGTGAACAATTGTGGGCCCAACACTGATCCCTGAGGGACACCACTAGCTACTGATTGCCAACCAGAGAAACACCCATTAATCCCCACTCTTTGCTTTCTATTAATTAACCAATACTCTATCCATGCTACTACTTTACCCTTAATGCCATGCATCTTTATCTTATGCAGCAACCTTTTGTGTGGCACCTTGTCAAAGGCTTTCTGGAAATCCAGATATACCACATCCATTGGCTCCCCATTATCTACCGCACTGGTAATGTCCTCAAACAATTCCACTAAATTAGTTAGGCACGACCTGCCCTTTATGAACCCATGCTGCGTCTGCCCAGTGGGACAATTTCCATCCAGGTGCCTCGCTATTTCTTCCTTGATGATAGATTCCAGCATCTTCCCTACTACCTATAGTTACCCGCTTTCTGCCTACCTCTTTTTAAAACAGTGGTGTCATATTTGCTAATTTCCATCAGGGCCAGAAGACTTGTCTACCTTTAGCCCCATTAGCTTGCCCATCACTATCTCCTTAGTGATAAAAATCCTCTCAATGTCCTCACCTGTCATAGCCTCATTTCTATCAGTCACTGGCATGTTATTTGTGTCTTCCACTGTGAAGACCGACCCAAAAAACCTGTTCAGTTCCTCATTTCCCATTATCAAATCTCCCTTCTCATCCTCTAAAGGACCAATATTTACCTTAGCCACCCTTTTTTGTTTTATATATTTGTAGAAACTTTTACTATCTGTTTTTATATTCTGAGAAAGTTTACTCTCATAATCTATTTTACTGTTCTGTATAGCTTTTTTAGTAGCTTTCTGTTGCCCCCTAAAGATTTCCCAGTCCACTAGTCTCCCACTAAACTTTGCCACTTTGTATACTTTTTCCTTCAATTTGATACTCTCCCTTATTTCCTTAGATATCCATGGTCAATTTTCCCTCTTTCTACCGTCCTTCCTTTTTGTTGGTATCAACCTTTGCTGAGCTCTGTGAAAAATCGCTTGGCAGGTTCTCCACAGTTCCTCAACTGTTTCACCATAAAGTCTTTGCTCCCAGTCTACCTTAGCTAGTTCTCCTCTCACCCCATTGTAATCTCCTTTCTTTAAGTACAAAACACTAGCGATTGATTTTACCTTATCACCCTCCATCTGTATTTTAAATTCCATATTGTGATCACTCCTTCTGAGAGGATCCCTAACTATGAGATCATGAATCAATCCTGTCTCATTACACAGGACCAGATCTAGGACCGCTTGTTCCCTCGTAGGTTCCATTACATACTGTTCTAGGAAACTATCGCGGATACGTCCTATAAACTCCTCCTCAAGGCTGCCTTGACCGACCTGGTTAAACCAATCGACATGTAGATTAAAATCCCCCATGATAACTGCTGTACCATTTCTACATGCATCCGTTATTTCTTTGTTTATTGCCTGCCCCACCATAATGTTACTATTTGGTGGCCGATAGACTACTCCTATCAGTGACTTTTTTGCCTTACTATTCCTGATTTCCACCCAAATGGATTCAACCTTATCCTCCATAGCACCGATGTCATCCCTTACTATTGCCCGGATGTCATCCTTAAATAACAGAGCTACACCATCTCCCTTGCCATCCACTCTGTCCTTCCAAATAGTTTGATACCATTGGATATTTAACTCCCAGTCATGACCATCCTTTAACCATGCTTCAGTAATGGCCACTAAATTATAGTCATTCACGATGATTTGCGCCATCAACTCATTTACCTTATTCCGGTAAAGTACACTTATGTTGGCTTTTTACCTCTGTTTTGAATCTTAACATCTCAATCAGTAACCTCTCCTAAGTTAGGTTTCCTCTTAACTTTTCTCCTAATTTTCCTTGTCATTGAACCCATATCTTCATGTAACAACCTGCCGCGTCGCTTGCCATTAATGTTTTTATTTCCCGTTTTATTCCTTTCAGTATTACTGGGCCTATTCACTGAGCTCCCCTCAGTCACTGTACCTTGTACTGTTACCCTTTTTGATTTTTGACTATGGCTTCTCTGCCTTACACTTTCCCCCTTACTGCCTTTTGTTTCTGTCCCTGTTTTACTACCTTCCAACTTCCTGCATCGGTTCCCATCCCCCTGCCACATTAGTTTAAACCCTCCCCAACAGCTCTAGCAAACACACGCCCTAGGACATCGGTTTCAGTCCTGCCCAGGTGCAGACCGTCCGGTTTGTACTGGTCCCACTGCCCCCAGAACCGGTTCCAATGCCCCAGGAATTTGAATCCCTCCCTCTTGCACCATCTCTTGAGCCACGCATTCATCCTATCTATCCTGACATTCCTATTCTGACTAGCTCGTGGCACTGGTCGCAATCCTGAGATTACTACCTTTGAGGTCCTACTTTTTAGTTTAACTCCTAACTCCCTGAATTCAGCTTGTAGGACTTCGTCCCATTTTTTACCTTAGACCCCTGGTTACTGATCTTTCCACCCTGGGAACGAGTGCCTGCCCATCCACTATATCCCCCAGAATGTTGTAGACCTCCATGAGATCATCCCTCAACCTCCGTCTTTCTAATGAAAACATCCGAATCTATTCAGCCTCTCCACATAGCTAACACCCTCCAGACCAGGCAACATCCTGGTAAACCTCCTCTGCACCCTCTCTAAGGCCTCCACATCCTTCTGGTAGTGTGGCGACCAAAATTGTGTGCAATATTCCAAGTGCGGCCTAACCAAGGTTCAATATAACTATAGCATCACGTGTCAGATTTTATACTCGATGCCCTATCCATGAAGGTAATCATTCTGTCTACTTTCTTGACTCCCTTGTACACTTGTGTTGCCACCTTCAAAGATCTGTGGACCTGCACGTCCAGATCTCTCTGATATTCTATATTCCTAAGTGTTTTGCCATTTACAGTATATTTTCCCTCTATGTTTGACTTACCAAAATGCATTCCCTCACATTTGTCCTGATTAAACTCCATTTGCCATTTCTCTGCTCAAGTCTCCAGTCTATCTATATCCTGTATCCTCTGACAATCCTCAACACTATCTGCCACTTCACCAACCTTGGTGTTATCTGCGACCTTACTAATCAGACCAGGAACATTTTCCTCCAAATAGTTTATGTACACCACAAACAACAGAGGCCCCAGCACAGAATCCTATGGAACACCAATAGTCATAGAACATAGAACAGTACAGGCCCTTCGGCCCACGATGTTGCACCGAAACAAAAAGCCATCTAACCTACACTATGCCATTATCATCCATATGTTTATCCAATAAACTTTTAAATGCCCTCAATGTTGGCGAGTTCACTACTGTAGCAGGTCGGGCATTCCACGGCCTCACTACTCTTTGCGTAAAGAACCTACCTCTGACCTATCTTCCATTCAGAAAAACACTTCTATTGCTACTCTTTGCCTTCTGTAACCGAGCCAGTTCTGTATCCATCTTACCACCTCACCTCTGATCCCATGTGACTTCACCTTATGTACCAGTCTACCATGAAGCACCTTGTCAAAGGCTTTACTGAAGTCCATGTAAACAACATCCATAGATTCATCAATCATCTTTGTCACCTCATCAAAAACTCGATCAAGTTTGGTTTTGTGAAGGGGAGGTCGTGTCTCACTAACTTGATAGAGCTTTTCGAAGAGGTCACAAAGATGATTGATCCAGACAAATGTGAGGTAATGCATTTTGGAAGGCCTAATGCAGGTAGGGAATATACAGTGAATGGTAGAACCCTCAAGAGTATTGAAAGTCAAAGAGATCTAGGAGTACAGGTCCACAGGTCACTGAAAGGGGCAACACAGGTGGAGAAGGTAGTCAAGAAGGCATACGGCATGCTTGCCTTCATTGGCCAGGGCATTGAGTATAAGAATTGGCAAGTCATGTTGCAGCTGTATAGAATCTTAGTTAGGCCACATATGGAGTAAAGTGTTCAATTCTGGTCGCCACACTACCAGAACGATGTGGAGGCTTTAGAGAGGGTGCAGGAGATTTACCAGGATGTTGCCTGGTATGGAGGGCATTAGCTATGAGGAGTGGTTGAATAAACTCGGTTTGTTCTCACTGCAACAACGGAGGTTGAGGGGCGACCTGATAGAGGTCTACAAAATTATGAGGGGCATAGACAGAGTGGATAGTCAGAGGCTTTTCCCAAGGGTAGAGGGGTCAATTACGAGGGGGCATAGGTCTAAGGTGCGAGGGGCAAGGTTTAGAGGAGTTGTACGAGGCAAGTCTTTTACACAGATGGTAGTGGGTACCTGGAACTCGCTGCCGGAGGAGGTGGTGGAAGCAGGGACAATAGTGACATTTAAGGGGCATCTTGACAAATACATGAATAGGTTGGGAATAGAGGGATACAGACCCAGGAAGTGTAGAAGATTGTAGTTCAGACGGGTGATGCGATCATCAATTCACTCAAAGAAGTAAACCGTGGTTTTAATCAGCTTAGAACAGTGCCTGCCTGCGACTGGTACAATACTGGTAACCACTTACAGGTCAGCTGCTCTTTATACTTCCTTTCAAGGGGAGGAGCCATGGGCGGAGCCCGTACATGCCCCAACATATCCCCCGGGGGGTGATGCCACACAATGGCCCATAGGTGGAGCCCACAGGGTCAACAACATAACATAACATAATGGCAGAACATGATACTAGTACACTGGTGAATTACTAGTACTGTACATTCACCACAATGGGCAGCATGGTCGGCACGGGCTTGGAGGGCCGAAGGGCCTGTTCCTGTGCTGTACTTTTCTTTGTTCTTTGTTCTTTGTTCAAGTTAGTGAGGCACGACCTTCCCTTCACAAAACCATGCTGTCTATCACTAATGCATCCAATTGTTTCCAAATGGGTATAAATCCTGTCCCTGAGAATTCTCTCCCAAAATTTACCAATTTGGTTCCAATTTGGTTTCACCCTCCACACACAGTACACACATGGGGCAGCCATTTTCCTAGATCCCCCACAATTCGGTGTTGATGGGGGTTAAAATTGGCAGTATGTCCATCACATTCAGAGTCTATCATGGGTCAATTGTTACCAAGAACCTGAAAATACACTGCCCAAAAAATAAAATATTTGGCATGGGCAGTCAGGCAGAATCACACAGCCTGATTTTATAATGGAATCTACAAGAATGGGAAAAAAGGATGGCAAAGAAGGGGGACAATTCCCCTTAGATAAAAGCCCCTTATCTTCCAAACTATCCCCTCCCAGCCTTAAACCCAAACCCCCACCACCGCCCAGCTCTTTCCACCCACCTCCATCCTTGACCAGCTGCAACCCTCCCAGCCCAAGATCCCAGACTTCAAGCTTCAGGGACCTTTTCCATCTTCCTGTAATCCCGACAGTGACCACTAACACATCCTTGGTGCTGCCGGGACTGATGGCTATCACTGACCAATCAGATTGGCTGGCCGTTCCGGAGGTTGGGACTTCCTCCCCTGTGAGGAAGCTCAGTTGAGCTTGCCCACCGCGCCTCATGGTTGAGGGATCAGCCAGCATGGATTGGGTCAACTCCACGCCAACCTTATTTCCAGAGAAGTTGAGCCATCCATCCACCCCACTACCTCATATCAGCCCATTATCTTTAAAGTGTTCAACTCTTCCATTGGTACCTGTGTAAACATACATATGTGAACATATAAATTAGGAGCAGGAAGAGGCCATTCGACCCCTCGAGTCAGCTTTTCTGTTCAATAAGATCATGGCTGATCTGATTGCAACCTCAACCCCACATTCCTGCCGATCCCCCCGATAACCTTTCACCCCCTCGTTAATCAAGTATCCATCTGGCTCCACCTTAAAAATATTCAGAGATTCTGTTCCACCGCCTTTTGAGGCAGAGAGCTCCAGAGACTCACCACCCTCAGAGAAAAACATTCTCCTCATCCCCATTTCAATGAGCGACTCCTTATTTGTAAACCATGACGTCTAGTTCTAGATTTTCCCACAAACAGAAACATCCTCTCCACATCCACCCTGTCAATACCCATCAGGATCTTAAATGTTTCACTAAAGTTGCCTCTTAACCTTCTAAACTCTAGTGGATACATACCAAACCTTTCCAACCTTTCCTCATAAGGCAACCCATCCATTCCTGGTATTAGTCTGGTAAACCTTCTCTGAACTGTTTCTAACACATTTACATCTTTCCTGAAATAAGGAGACCAGCACTGTACACAATATTCCAGATGTGCCAAAGGGCCGAATGGCCTCCTTCTGCACTGTAAATTCAATGATAATCTATGATTAATCTAGGACAAAGGTTCGGCACAACATCGTGGGCCGAAGGGCCTGTTCTGTGCTGTATTTTCTATGTTCTATGTTCTATGTGCTCTCACCGGTGCCCTGTCCAATTTTTGATTGATTGTTGCCTTATCGCCTGCTTGCTGCTCATTGGTCATGGTTTCTTACTCATGGATTTGAAGCTTGGCAGGTTCCTGCGGAACTTGATCTTTGGGTGAGGTGAGTCAACCAACTCCATCACATGAGAAGGCTCTCCATTTCACACAGACGCTGCCTCAACTGTGAAAGCTCCTCCCTCTGTTTCTGTACTTTGTTGGCTGTTGAAGCTGACTTTGTGATTCTGTTAGAAACTCACTCAACAGTTTTACTCCAATTGAGTATTTTTAAAAAATATATATTTTTAAAAGTTTGCGTTTTTGCACTGTACATGAAAATGGATGAGACGGGAACAGTTTACATGTTCCTTTTCGTCTTCCCCCCCGCCCCCACCCACTCCTTCCCTACTTCCCCTATCCTGTTATTTCCGGGCCTTATCCTAGGCCCTTTCTTTCACCACAGGTGGTTTGCTCGGTGTTTCTCTTTTTCTTGTGGCTTTGTGTTGGGCCCTCTCATCCCTGTGTCAGTCTCTCTCGGAGCCCCCCCTTGGTGTTCACTCCAGACTCTCCCCCTCGCCCTGCAGTGTAACCCCCCCTCATTCCTGTCTGATTTCTGTGGTCCTGTAACCCCCCCCCCCCCCCACCCTTTCTATCAGTTGTTTTCTATCAGTTGTTTGGAAGAGACTGACACCCACGCTTTGTGGAAGCATCTTCAGACCCTCAGATGACGTACTTGGTCTTCTCCAGATGGAGAAATTCCAATTTGGTCTGCCTTCCAGACTGCGGCTGTAGGTGGCGCTGCCGATCGCCAGCCAAGCAGGATTCTTCTACGGGCGATTATGGAGCAAAGGCAAGGATGTCACCCCTCTTCCCAATGTGTAGTTCCGGCTAGTCCGATACCCCGAAGACTACCACTCTCGGACACGACTCCACCCTCCCGCTCACAACCTTGGACATTGCCACGAAGAAGGTTGTCCAAAACCCGACAAGCTTGAGTCAGGCCCAGAACATGTGGGTGTGGTTTGCCGGCCCCTCTGGCACCATTCACATTTGTCCTCCACCTCTGGGAACATAGAACATAGAACGATACAGCGCAGTACAGGCCCTTCGGCCCACGATGTTGCACCGAAACAAAAGCCATCTAACCTACACTATGCCATTATCATCCATATGCTTATCCAATAAACTTTTAAATGCCCTCAATGTTGGCGAGTTCACTACTGTAGCAGGTAGGGCATTCCACGGCCTCACTACTCTTTGCGTAAAGAACCTACCTCTGACCTCAGTCCTATATCTATTACCCCTCAGTTTAAAGTTATGTCCCCTCGTGCCAGCCATTTCCATCCGCGGGAGAAGGCTCTCACTGTCCACCCTATCTAACCCCCTGCTTATTCAGGTTGTTGTCAGGTGTGCTCTGTGCACCAATTTAAACTGCATGAGGCTGAGCCTTGTGCAGGAGGAGGTGGAGTTGGCCCTGTTCAGTGCACCCAGAGGGAGGAGGAGGTGATGGGGGCCGTGCCAGTGTCTCCCACAAGGGAGGTGCCAGAACACCGCAGCACCACGGATACTCGCCTCACCGCCCCCTGTCTCTGTGCATCTGGTGGGCAGCAGGCAGAACAGGGCAGCATCATGCCACTGGGACACCCGAGCAGCAGCCGGGTCCATCAAGGCCCGGTCGCCCCAGAAGATGGCCGCCAACTCGCAGGGCAGGAATCACAGCAGGCTGCCTCCACTCCTGCTGTACCATTTGGGGAACCATCTAGATGTAGCATCAGGCCCACAAGGCCAGAAAGTTAGACACCAGTTTAATTGGCATGGGTGCTTGGCACAGCTTATTGATAGGGGCTAGGGCACATATCTGTAAATATTTGCACACATTAAACACCTGTTATCTCTGTTGCCACATGCCTCAGTGCTTTGTCAGATAGGTGTGAGGGGTTTGCTGGTCTGGGCCAGAGAGGGCATGCGGGGGGGGGGGGGGGGGGGGGGGGGGGGGGCGGGGAGGAGGAGGATGGGTGGACATTGTGGGTGGCCCAGGCTCCCCGCCCCCCCCGCCCCCCCACCCCCCCGCCGCCCCCCCCCCCGCCCCCCCCGCCCCCCCCCCCCCCCCGCCCCCCCCCCCCCCCCCCCCCGCCCCCCCCCCCCCCCCGCCCGCCGCCCCCCCCCCCCCCTGGTCACCTCACAATAGGAAGGATGTGGAAGCATTGGAAAGGGTGCAAAGGAGATTCACCAGGATGCTGCCTGGATTGGAGGGTAGGTCTTATGAGGGGACGTTGAGGGAGCTAGGACTTTTCTCATTGGAGGGAAGGAGGATGAGAGGCGACTTAATAGAGGTTTTATAAGATGATGAGGGGGATAGATAGAGTGGACGTTCAGAGACTATTACCTCGGGTGGATGTAGCTGTTACAAAGGGGCATAACTATAAGATTCAGGGTGGGAGATATAGGAGGGATGTCCGAGGTAGATTCTTTACTGAGAGAGTGGTTAGGGTGTGGAATGGACTGCCTGCTGTGATAATGGAGTCGGACAGTTTAGGAACTTTCAAGCTGTTATTGGATAGGCACAAGGAGCACACCAGAATGACAGGGAGTGGGATAGCTTGATCTTGGTTTCGGACAATGCTCAGCACAACATCGAGGGCCGAAGGGCCTGTTCTGTGCTGTACTGTTCTATGTTCTATGCTACCATTGGCAGGGGTCAGACATTCTCAAGCAAGCTCATCGCAGAGTGGGTTGTCATCATCGTCCATCCCATTGACCAGACCCGGTGTTACTGCCAACCCAAGGCCTGCACCCCATAGTGCAACAGGTATGTGTCACGGAGGGGGTTGCAGGTGGGGGTGGGGGGGGAGCAACCGTGCTCCTGGCCAGTGCCACCCCCCCAACCTCCTCCCTCCCACTAGTTGGTGAACCTAGAGGCGACCAGAGCGTCTCACGGGCGTTGGCCCTGGCGCACACATCGTGCGGCCTCCTATGCCTGCCTTGGCCGCCTCTCCTGCCCATTCTTGCCCTCTTCCACATCCTCCGCATTGGAGGAGGATTGGTCTTCATCCTCCTCCTCCAGCACATCACCCCTCTGTTGTGTTATGTTTGCAGGCCACCACGATGCGGGAAACCCACTCAGCATCATACTGGAGGGCTCCTCCAGAATGGTCCAAGCACCTGAACCGCATCTTCAGGGGACCAAAGCACCGCTCAATCACACCCCTGGTCGCTGCATGGGTGTTGTTGTAGCAGGTCTCTGCATTGATTTGTGGCCTCCAGATCGTTGCCATCAGCAACGTTCATAGTGGATAACCCCTGGAGCCCAGGAGCCAACCTCCCAGCCGGAGGTGGGATGTCTCAAACATGTCAGGAATCGTCGATTGTGCCAGGATGAAAGCATCGTGCACTCTGCCCGGGTATCGGGCGCAGATGTGCATGATGCGCATCTGATGGCCACATATCAGCTGCACGTTCATCAAGTGGACCCCTTTCGGTTTGTGGAGAATCGCGGAGGTCCCGGAGAATCCAGGTCAGGCCCGCTCATGATATGCATACGGTGTTTACTGGCCGTGCGTTCCGGAACGAATTGACGCCGCTGTTGAGGTGACGGAGAATTGCTATTTGGAGTCAAATCGACGATTTTGGCGTCGGAACCGATTCTCCACCCAATTGCGTTCCCCGGCTTTGGCATCGGCCAACGGAGAATTCCGCCCATTATGTACTGGTGAGAAGAACAAGAATTCCTTCTCACCTGTGTGCAGGGACACCATGGGTCCACTGCCACCATCTGCTCCATAAACGTTCCCAGTTCCCTAGCCATGCCTGTAGTTTTCCCCGTTCTGGATTTTGTCATGTTCGTCAGTGGATCCTGTACACAGTTAAAGTCCCTACCCCATAATCAGTCAGTGTGTATTCATGGATTTTCGCCATGGTCTTTTTTAACAACCTTTGTGTCATCCCAATTAGGTGCATACAGGTTCACCAGGACTACCGGTGTCCCGTCTAGGACATCGGTGACCATGACGTACCGTCCCCCTTGGTCTGTAACCATCTTTGACTCCGTGAACACCGTTGTCTTGTTTATCAGAATAGCTACCCCCTGGCCCTCATCCTGTAGCAGGAATGGTAGGTCTGTCCCACCCAGCCCTTCCTTACCCGCAGTCGGTCCTTCTCCCACAGGTGTGTCTCTTGGAGGAAGATTATGTCGGCTTTCATACTTTTCAGGTGGGGGAAGACTCTGGATCTTTTCACTGGGCGTTAAGTCCTCTGATGTTCCAGGTGACTATCCTGGTTGGGGTTTCTATCCCCCCCCTCCTGCAGGATCAACCGTACCGACCTGGTGGATGCGCCCCTGCACACCGGAGCTTCCCTTAGTTTGGGGCCTGCCAAAGTGGCCATTTTCTTCCATCAACCCAAACCTGACCTGCTGAAGCCTGTCTTCTCTTCCTTAGCAATGTGTTGCCCCTGTGGTCCTGATTCCCCCCTCTATCCCCCTTTCCGCCCTCCCCATAGTGCCCTGTGTTCCTATTTGTCCTGCTGTCCCTGTGTTTCCCCTCCCCCCCCCCCCCCCCCCCCGCCGCGAGGTGCTCCCTCCCCACTGGGAGATGTACCGAGGTCCCCCTCTCTCTCATGCTTCCAAGCACTAGCTTTCCCTGCCAGTGTGGTGGCCCCCTTCCCAGGTTTGCTCTGGACCCTCCTATGCCCGTTCTGTTGCTGTACTCTCTGTCTCCACCTCACTCTCTCCAGCGCTCTGCTGCCCTGGCCGTTCCTTCATATGAGCTGGTGCTCCTACACATAGTGAGGCAGTGCCGTCCCATGCAAAAATTGTCAGGTCCATTATAATATAGAACATAGAACATAGAAAATACAGCACAGAACAGGCCCTTCGGCCCACGATGTTGTGCCGAACCTTTGTCCTAGATTAATCATAGATTATCATTGAATTTACAGTGCAGAAGGAGGCCATTCGGCCCTTTGAGTCTGCACCGGCTCTTGGAAAGAGCACCCTACCCAAACTCAACACCTCCACCCAACACCAAGGGCAATTTTGGACACTAAGGGCAATCCACCATGGCCAATCCACCCAACCTGCACATCCCTGGACTGTGGGAGGAAACCGGAGCACCCGGAGGAAACCCACGCAGACACGGGGAGGACGTGCAGACTCCGCACAGACAGTGATCCAAGCCGGAATCGAACCTGGGACCCTGGAGCTGTGAAGCAATTGTGCTATCCACAATGCCACCGTGCTGCCCTTAAGAACAAATAAATCGACACTATATCATTTTACCGTTATCCATGTACCTATCCAATAGCTGCTTGAAGGTCCCTAATGTTTCTGACTCAACTACTTCCACAGGCAGTGCATTCCATGCCCCCACTACTCTCTGGGTAAAGAACCTACCTCTGATATCCCTCCTATATCTTCCACCTTTCACCTGAAATGTATGTCCCCTTGTAATGGTTTGTTCCACCCGGGGAAAAAGTCTCTGACTGTCTACTCTATCTATTCCCCTGATCATCTTATGAACCTCTATCAAGTCACCCCTCATCCTTCTCCGTTCTAATGAGAAAAGGCCTCGCACCCTCAACCTTTCCTAGTAAGACCTACTCTCCATTCCAGGCAACATCCTGGTAAATCTCCTTTGCACCTTTTCCAAAGCTTCCACATCCTTCCTAAAATGAGGCGACCAGAACTGTACACAGTACTCCAAATGTGGCCTTACCAAAATTTTGTACAGCTGCATCATCACCTCACGGCTCTTAAATTCAATCCCTCTGTTAATGAAGTCGAGCACACCATAGGCCTTCTTCACATCTCTATCCACTTGAGTGGCAACTTTCAAAGATGTATGAACATAGACCCCAAGATCTCTCTGCTCCTCCACATTGCCAAGAACTCTACCGTTAACCCTGTATTCCGCATTCATATTTGTCCTTCCAAAATGGACAACCTCACACTTTTCAGGGTTAAACTCCATCTGCCACCTCGCAGCCCAGCTCTGCACCCTATCTATGTCTCTTTGCAGCCGACAACAGCCTTCCTCACTATCCACAACTCCACCAATCTTCGTATCGTCTGCAAATTTACTGACCCACCCTTCAACTCCCTCATCCAAGTCATTAATGAAAATCACAAACAGCAGAGGACCCAGAACTGATCCCTGCGGTATGCCACTGGTAACTGGGATCCAGGCTGAATATTTGCCATCCACCACCACTCTCTGACTTCTATCGGTTAGTCAGTTCGTTATCCAACTGGCCAAATTTCCCACTATCCCATGCCACCTTACTTTCTGCAGAAGCCTACCATGGGGAACCTCATCAAATGCCTTACTAAAATCCATGTACACGACATCCACTGCTTTACCTTCATCCACATGCTTGGTCACCTCTTCAAAGAATTCAATAAGACTTGTAAGGCAAGACCTACCCCTCACAAATCCGTGCTGACTATCCCTAATCAAGCAGTGTCTTTCCAGATGCTCAGAAATCCTATCCTTCAGTACCCTTTCCATTACTTTGCCTACCACCGAAGTAAGACTAACTGGCCTGTAATTCCCAGGGTTATCCCTAGTCCCTTTTTTGAACAGGGGCACGACATTCGCCACTCTCCAATCCCCTGGTACCACCCCTGTTGACAGTGAGGACGAAAAGATCATTGCCAACAGCTCTGCAATTTCATCTCTTGCTTCCCATAGAATCCTTGGATATATCCCGTCAGGCCCGGGGGACTTGTCTACCTCAAGTTTTTCAAAATGCCCAACACATCTTCCTTCCTAACAAGTATTTCCTCGAGCTTACCAATCTGTTTCACACTGTCCTCTCCAACAATGTGGCCCCTCTCATTTGTAAATACAGAAGAAAAGTGCTCATTCAAGAGCTCTCCTATCTCTTCAGACTCAATACACAATCTCCCGCTACTGTCCTTGATCGTACCTACCCTCGCTCTAGTCATTCTCACATTTCTCACATATGTGCAAAAGGCCTTGGGGTTTTCCCTTGATCCGACCCGCCAAAGATTGTTCATGCCCTCTCTTAGCTCTCCTAATCCCTTTCTTCAGTTCCCTCCTGGCTATCTTGTATCCCTCCAATGCCCTGTCTGAACCTTGTTTCCTCATCCTTACATAAGTCTCCTTTTTCCTCTTAACAAGACATTCAACCTCTCTTGTCAACCATGGTTCCCTCACTCGACCATCTCTTCCCTGCCTGACAGGGACATACATATCAAGGACACGTAGTGCCTGTTCCTTGAACAAGTTCCACATTTCACTGTGTCCTTCCCTGACAGCCTATGTTCCCAACTTATGCACTTCAATTCTTGTCTGACAACATCGTATTTACCCTTCCCCCAATTGTAGACCTTGTCCTGTTGGACGCACCTATCCCTCTCCATTACTAAAGTGAAAGTCACAGAATTGTGGTCACTATCTCCAAAATGCTCCCCCACTAACAAATCTATCACTTGCCCTGGTTCATTACCAAGTACTAAATCCAATATTGCCGCTCCGCTGGTCGGACAATCTACATACTGTGTTAGAAATGCTTCCTGGACACACTGCACAAACACCACCCCATCCAAACTATTTGATCTAAAGAGTTTCCACTCAATATTTGGGAAGTTAAAGTCACCCATGACTACTACCCTGTGACTTCTGCACCTTTCCAAAATCTGTTTCCCAATCTGTTCCTCCACATCTCTGTTACTATTGGGGGGCTTATAGAAAACTCCTAACAAGGTGACTGCTCCTTTCCTATTTCTGACTTCAACCCATACTACCTCAGTAGGGTGATACTCCTCAAACTGCCTTTCTGCAGCTGTTATACTATCTCTAATTAACAATGCCACCCCCCCCCCCCCACCTCTTTTACCACCCTCCCTAATCTTATTGAAACATCTATAACCAGGGACCTCCACAACCATTTCTGCCCCTCTTCTATCCAAGTTTCCGTGATGGCCACCACATCGTAGTCCCAAGTACCGATCCATGCCTTAAGTTCACCCACCTTATTCCTGATGCTTCTTGCGTTGAAGTATACACACTTCAACCCATCTCCGTGCCTGCAAGTACTCTCCTTTGTCAGTGTTCCCTTCCCCACTGCCTCATTACACGCTTTGGCGTCCTGAATATCGGCTACCTTAGTTGTTGGACTACAAATCCGGTTCCCATTCCCCAGCCAAATTAGTTTACACCCTCCCGAAGAGTACTAGAAAACCTCCCTCCCAGGATATTGGTGCCCCTCTGGTTCAGATGCAACCTGTCCTGCTTGTACAGGTCCCATCTTCCCCAGAATGCGCTCCAATTATCCAAATACCTGCAACCCTCCTCCTACACCATTCCTGCAGCCACGTGTTCAGCTGCACTCTCTCCCTATTCCTAGCCTCGCTATCACGTGGCACCGGCAACAAACCAGAGATGACAACTCTGTCTGTCCTGGCTTTTAACTTCCAGCCTAACTCCCTAAACTCATTTATTACCTCCACACCCCTTTTCCTACCTACGTCATTGGTACCAATGTGCACCACGACTTCTGGCTGCTCCCCCTCCCCCTTAAGGACCCTGAAGACATGATCCGAGACATCCCTGGCCCTGGCACCCGGGAGGCAATATACCTTCCGGGAGTCTCGCTCGCGACCACAGAATCTCCTATCTATTCCCCTAACCATTGAATCTCCTACAACTATTGCTTTTCTATTCTCCCCCCTTTGCTCCTGAGCCCCAGAGCCAGACTCAGTGCCAGAGACCTGGCCGCTAGGACCTTCCCCCGGTAGGTCATCCCCCCCAACAGCATCCAAAACGGTATACTTGTTTTGAAGGGGAACGGCCACGAGGGATCCCTGCACTGTCTGCCTGTTTGTTTTTTTCCCCCTGACTGTAACCCAGCTATTCTTGTCCTGTACCTTGGGTGTGGTTACCTCCCTGCAATTCTTCTCAATCACCCCCTCTGCCTCCCGGATGATCTGAAGTTCATCCAGCTTCAGCTCCAGTTCCCTAACACGGTCTTTGAGGAGCTGAGGTTGGGTGCAGGTATAGTCAGCGAGGTTCCTGCAGGTATAGTCAGCGAGGACACCGGTGGTATCCCTCACCCCCACATCCTACAGGAGGAGCATTCAACTGGCCTAGCCTCCATCCCCTCTTACCTGACAGAATGTAGCTGCCCTGTGGACTAACTAGATCCCCGCCCTCCGACTCTGCTCCCAGTCAGCTACACTTTCTGTAGACTCCTGGCTCTCTTCTCACTCTTTGCGGAAATGTCGGAAACAAAATGAAAGGAGCACCTTACTCCCTCCTCATCTAACTCCCTCGGTCACCAAACTCTTACTCTTGCACTCAAATGCACCAAATTCAGCACTCCCTCGGTCACCAAACTCTCACTATATCACTCAAATGCACTAAATTCAACACTCAATGCAAACAAAGTCTGCACTGTAGGGGATCACTTTTATACTGTGAATCTCGCCTCTGAAAACTGGCCTAATTCAATTAACTACATAATGATGTGTATACAGGCAAGCTATTGAAGGGTTAATCATTACATCTGTGTACTTCAAACACTAGAGGACACCACCATTTCTCTGTATATAAATCAGACTCAGGGAATGCTGGGTTGATTAGCAAAGGAGAAAGTCTGAGAACAGCACGAGGAGTAGATTAGATTAGAGAGAGTTAACATGAGGTTATTATTAGTGACTATTTAGATTATTGATTTCAGCTAGACAGATTCAACATTACTTTATTGTTAACATGAGCGAACTTCATTTAATTAATCGTTATCCAATAAATTAGTTTTATTTCAATCTAGTGATTGGTGGATTCTTTGTCATCAACTCAATGGACCATTCTGGATCAAAAGACAAAGAACACGACATATTATCACCAAGGGTAATATAACATCCATCACTTTATTCCTTTCTGCGTCTCCCTCAGCACTGCTGTAAACTGCCCTGGGCTTCTTCAGCTCCCTTTAATTGAAGTGCTCTGTCTGAGGGATCTTTTTTCTGTTGCTTCACTAATTCCAAGGCCTGCAGGAACTCTTGCAACCAAGAGGGGTGGGGGATGGAGGCCATGGTGCAGAGATATTGGGCGAAATTCTCCCCCAACGGCGCGATGTCTGCCGACTGGCGCCGAAAACGACGCCAATCAGACGGACATCGCGCCGCCCCAAAGGTGCGGAATACTCCGCATCTTTGGCGGCCTAGCCCCGACATTGAGGGGCTAGGCCGACGCCGGAGGGATTTCCGCCCCGCCAGCTGGCGGAAATAGCGTTTGTTGCCCCGCCAGCTGGCGCGGAAATGCGGCGCATGCGCGGGAGTGTCAGCGGCCGCTAACAGTTTCCCGCGCATGCGCAGTGGGGAGAGTCTCTTCCGCCTCCGCCGTGGTGGAGGCTGTGGCGGAGGCGGAAGGGAAAGAGTGCCCCCACGGCACAGGCCCGCCCACGGATCGGTGGGCCCCAATCGCAGGCCAGGCCACCGTGGGGGCACGCCCCAGGGTGAGATCGCCCCGCGCCCCCCCCCAGGACCCTGGAGCCCGCCTACGCCGCCTGGTCCCGCCAGTAAATACCAGCTTTAATTTACGCCGGCGGGACAGGCAATTTCTGGGCGGGACTTCGGCCCATCCGGGCCGGAGAATTGAGCGGGGGGTCCCGCCAACCGGCGCGGCCCGATTCCCGCCCCTGCCCAATCTCCGGTACCGGAGACTTCGGCGGGGGCGGTGGCGGGATTCACGGCGGCCAACGGCCATTCTCCGACCCGGCGGGGGTGTCGGAGAATGACGCCCATTGTCACTGAACTAGTAATCCGGAGACCCAGCAAAATGCCCTGGGGACCCAGATTCAAATCCCACCACAGCAGAAGTTCAATACAAATCTGAAATTAAATGTCCAATGAAGATTCCAAAACCATTGTTGATTGTTGTATAAAAAAAACCTCATCTGGTTCACAGATATCTTTCAGCGAAGGAAATCTGCCATCCTTACAGCAGTGTGGTTGATTGTGAAATGCCCACTGAAATGGCCAATCTAGCCAATTAGGGATGAGTTGGTCCAGATAGACTCCCACATCACAAGAATAAATAAAAGTAAATCACTGTTGCTGTTGTGAGGATTCAGACACCCCTTGTCAGTGTCTGCAGCATTTCTTTGGTTTGTGTCTGGACCAGTCTCAGTTTTCTGCTGCGGTTTAACTGTTTCTTTGAGCTGCAGAATTTCCTGTTCCAAAGTGTTGGGCAGGATTCTCCGGCCTCCCAGCTGCATGTTTCTAGCAAACGTTCAGAGAATTCTGGCCACAATCTGAACATCTTTACCCTTCAGCCTGTTCCCAGATATTCTAGTTCTAAACATAGAGACGAGGAGCAGGAGGAGGCTATTCAGCCCTTCGAACCTGCTCCACTATTCTGATCCTCAATCTCAATGCCATATTCCCTCTTTCTCCCAATACCCCTTGTTGCCATTGAAATCTGAAAACCTATTTATCTCTTTCTTGAATACACTTCATGACAGCCTCCGCAGCCTTCTGTGGTGGAGAACTCCACAGGTTCACTACCCTTTGTGAATAAAATGTTCCTCATTTCAGTCTGAAATGGTCGAGCCCATATCCTGAGACTGTGTCCCCTGGTAACTAGATTCCCCAACCAGGGAAAACATCCTCCCAGCATCTAGCCTCTCCAATCCTGTTGGAATTTCTAACCCTTTGTACATCCACACTTCCCAGTATATCGCCATTTAAATAATATTCCCCCCTTCTGTTTTTCACACCAAAGTGTATAACCACATTTAGCCACCATTGTCTAAATTACCTTGAAGCCTCCTTGCATCCTCCTCACAACTCACAATTCTGTCCAGTTTTGTGTCGTCAGCAAACTTGGAAATGTTACATTTGGTTCTCTCATCCAGGTCTGTTATCACGTCATTTATAATAGACTCAAGCATCTTCCTCTTTGCTGATGTCAGGCTCCTCCTTCTTCCTCGGCGATCATTCGCTAACAAGTATGGTTGTCCACCTGAGAAACTCTGTGTTACTGGTCATGGATTCTGTGGGTTCTTGCCTGGCTGATGAGACCGATCTTAGAGCTGCATCTTCGACCTCACACTTGGCAGGTATTTCCAGGATGTGGGATTGGATTGGAATGGATTTGTTTATTGTCACGTGTACCGAGGTACAGTGAAAAGTATTTTTCTGCGAGCAGCTCAACAGATCACTAAGTACATGAGAAGAAAAGGGAAGAAAAGAAAATACATAATAGGGCAACACAACATATACAATGTAACTGCATAAGCACTGGCATCGGATGAAGCATACAGGGTGCAGTGTTAATGAGGTCAGTCCATAAGAGGGTCATTTAGGAGTCTGGTGACAGTGGGGAAGAAGCTGTTTTTGAGTCTGTTCGTGCGTGTTCTCAGAATTCTGTATCTCCTGCCCGATGGAAGAAGTTGGAAGAGTGAGTAAGCCGGGTGTGGTGTTGGGTGCTCTGGTGCACAGATTAATCTCTGTTCGGCTATAATGATCCTGAAGGTCAGCGCATAAACCTTTTTTCTTCGGGCTTGGACGAGGTGATTCCTTTGGCTTGTCTTCAGTTGGGCTTGAACAGTCTTCAGCGCTGTGCCCTTCATTGTAGCATGAGAGACCGTCATGGTCATGCTGCTGTGTAGTGGAGCATGGTAGGCTGTTATAGCCTTCTTGCTGTTCACGTGAGCATGGCAGACTTGCATCGTCTGCCGCTGGTTGGTCAGGAGAGCTTGCTAGAACCTCATGGTCTTGTTCCTGCAAGGACTGCACATTGGAGTCTTGCGTTGCTTCTATCGTGGAGGCTGTGCACGAGCTCTCTGTGGAGGCTTGTGACACTGGAGTCACTTCTTGTTCGTGCAAGGACTGCGCTCTGGAGTCTTGCGTTGCTTCTATCGTGGAGGCTGTCCACGAGCTCTCTGTGGAGGCTTGTGACACTGGAGTCACTTCTTGTTCGTGCAAGGACTGCGCTCTGGAGTCTTGCGTTGCTTCTATCGTGGAGGCTGTCCACGAGCTCTCTGTGGAGGCTTGTGACACTGGAGTCACTTCTTGTTCGTGCAAGGACTGCGCTCTGGAGTCTTGCATTTCTGCAATTGTGGAGTCTGTCCACGAGCTTGCTGTGGAAGCTTGTGACACTGGAGTCACTTCTGGTTCATGCGAGGACTGCACTCTGGAGTCTTGCATGTCTTCTTTCATAGAGTCGAGAACGTTGAGCGGGACGTGGACCACGCTCTGTGTGGCAGCAGGGCACTCTCCGTGTGCTTGCACCGCTCCCTGTCTGTTAATGTCAGGCTGCAGCATCATCCGGTACTGATAAGTTGGAACGTCATATCTGCTGGATTGAAGATCCTCAAATCCGAAAAATGAATCCGCATCTGCGTCGGATTCAATGTGGGGGCCGCCAATGTGCAACACGAAAGGTTCGTCCGAGTCATAGTCGTATAGGACCACGGAGCTATCATTGGGCTCGCGAGGTCCGGAAACACTGTAAAGATCGTCATCGAAGTATTCAAGGTCGGAATCATCGGCTTGTGCGTAGGTAACTGCTTGTCGGAGGGTTCTTCGGAGGTCAAATTCATCTCCTGGGTCAATTTGCGGCACTGTGCTGTCATTCCAGGTGAGGGAAGGTTGTTTTACAGCTTTAACAGATTTTTGTTTTTTTGATTTGGGACGTTTCCCTTTTAAATTGGATATGGGACATTTCCCCTTTAAATTGGTGCAGTCTGGGGCCTCTGACATCCTGACGCTCGGTATGTAGCACGTAGGAAGCGACTGCGCATGCTCAGATCGCTGTTCCTTTACCGATGGCCGTTTTCTTGACTGCGCATGCGCAGCATCTCGCGCATGCGCAAACGAAACTTCCGGTTCTGCGCACTGCTCGCGCAACTGTGCTAGCGTGATACCTTTAGCAAGATGGCCGCCGACCTCGACCCAGCCCTCTCTCAGGCCCGGGATTTCGGCCTCTGGGAATTCGGGCTCCGGGATCCCAGCCACGAGGTGAGTACTGCCGCTTTCCTTACCTTTACTTGCCGATTGGATTGCGTTTTCTTCACAGTACTTGGAGAATTTGTCCAGGACTGCCTGGTAATCGTACCTTTGCTGCCTCCTGGAGAACCTGAACCTTGTGAATATTTCTCTTGCCCTTGCACCGGCGATGGTGAGGAGAAATTCAATTTTTTCGCTATCATCCAGGTCTTGGAGTTCAGCTGCCACCAGGAACAATTCGAACCATTGCCGGAATCGCCGCCAGTTTTCGCGGAGATCGCCGTAGCACTGGAGCGGCTGCGGAACCTGGAGCTCTATCATTTTGCCTGGGCACTGCTGGTTGTCTGTGTACACTGAGGTATGCCGGCAGGTATCGATCCACTCCTGTACCATGTGGTGTTGGGTGCTCTGGTGCACAGATGAGCCAACACAGTTGTATGTGGTACAACTCTATTTTATTTTAACTCTTATAATACAGTTCGTTCTGGATACTCTGCACGTGCTATCTCCCTGAGTGTGTTTGGTAACAGATGTGTCCTGGTCCTCCTCTGCAGCTAATACTGACCACCGGGGGTCGTGTCTGTGCTTTTATATCTTTCTGTCATTGGTTGTGGTGTTGTGTGTTCTGATTTGTCTGTTGGTGTGTCTATCATGATGTGTGTGTTTGAATATCATGACACCGGGTGGGAGGGATCTTTGATTATGCTGCCCGCTTTCCCCAGGCAGCGGGAGGTGTAGATGGAGTCAATGGATGGGAGGCAGGTTTGTGTGATGGACTGGGCGGTGTTCACGACTCTCTGAAGTTTCTTGCGGTCCTGGGCCGAGCAGTTGCCACACCAGGCTGTGATGCAGCCTGATAGGATGCTTTCTATGGTGCATCTGTAAAAGTTGGTAAGGGTTAATGTGGACATGCCGAATTTCCTTAGTTTCCTGAGGATGTATAGGCCCTTTGTGCTTTCTTGGTGGTAGCGTCGACGTGGGTGAACCAGGACAGATTTTTGGAGATGTGCACCCCTCGGAATTTGAAACTGCTAACCATCCCCACCTCGGCCCCATTGATGCTTACAGGGGTGTGTACAGTACTTTGCTTCCTGAAGTCAATTACCAGCTCTTTAGTTTTGCTGGCATTGAGGGAGAGATTGTTGTCGCTACACCACTCCACTAGGTTCTCTATCTCCCTCCTGTATTCTGATTCGTCGTTATTCGAGATCCGGCCCACTATGGTCGTATCGTCAGCAAACTTGTAGATGGAGTTGGGACCAAGTTTTGCCACGCAGTCGTGTGTGTACCGGGAGTAGAGTAGGGGGCTAAGTACGCAGCCTTGCGGGGCGCCGGTGTTGAGGACTATTGTGGAGGAGGTGTTGTTGTTCATTCTTACTGATTGTGGTCTGTTGGTCAGAAAATCGAGGATCCAGTTGCAGAGTGGGGAGCCAAGTCCTAGGTTTTGGAGCTTTGATATGAGCTTGGCTGGGATTATGGTGTTGAAGGCGGAGCTGTAGTCAATAAATAGGAGTCTAATGTAGGAGTCCTTGTTTTCGAGATGCTCTAGGGATGAGTGTAGGACCAGGGAAATGGTGTCTGATGTGGACCGGTTGCAGCGGTATGCGAATTGCAGTGGATCAAGGCGTTCTGGGAGTATGGAGGTGATGCGATTCATGATCAACATCTCGAAGCACTTCATTACGACTGAAGTCAGGGCCACTGGTCGGTAGTCATTGAGGCACGTTGCCTGGTTCTTCTTTGGTACCGGTATGATGGTGGTCTTCTTGAAGCAGGTGGGGACCTCGGAGTGGAGTAGGGACAGGTTAAAGATGTCCGTGAATACGTCTGCCAGCTGGTCTGCACAGGCTCTGAGTGCACGACCAGGGATCCCATCCGGGCCCATCGCCTTCCGAGGGTTCACTTTCAGGAAGGCCGATCTGACTTCAGAAGCTGTGATGGTGGGTATGGGTGAATTATGGGCTGCTGGGGCACTCAACAGCGGGTTGTTGGTTACCTGCTCGAACCGAGCATAGAATGCATTGAGTTCATCGGGGAGGGCGCACTGCTGCCGGAGATACTGTTCGGCTTCGCTTTGTAGCCCGTTATGTTGTTTAGTCCTTGCCACAACCGCCGAGAGTCTGTCGGTGACTCTAGCTTGGTTTGATATTCTCTCTTGGCATCTCGGATGGCTTTGCGGAGTTCGTACCTGGATTTCTTGTATAGGTCAGGGTCGTCTGCCTTGAACGCTTCAGATCTGTCCTTCAGTAGGGAGTCAATCTCGCGATTGAGCCATGGTTTCCGGTTGGGGAACACATGTACTTTGGCACGCAGTCGTCCACACATTTGCTGATGAAGTCTGTGACGGTGGTGGCATACTCATTTAAGTTGGTCGCTAAGTTCTTAAATATGGACCAGTCCACTGTGTCTAAGCAGTCATGTAAGAGCTCTTCTGTCTCCTCGGACCAGCACTGCACAACCTTCTTAGCTGGATTCTCCCGCTTGAGTTTCTGCTTGGTCTAATTTCCCAAAGTGCGGTCGGGGGATGGAACAGTAGGCGCCCTTGACTTTTGAGTAGCAGTGGTCAAGAGTGTTGTCCCTGGTAGGACAGGAATTTTGGCAGTACACTCTTGAGGTTGGCCTTGTTGAAGTCTCCGGCCACGATGAACAAGGCCTCCGGGTGTTAGAACATAGGAAAACATAGAACATAGAAAAATACAGCACAGAACAGGCCCTTCGGCCCATGATGTTGTGCCGAACCTTTGTCCAAGATTAATCAGAGATTATCATAGAATTTACAGTGCAGAAGGAGGCCATTTGGCCCATTGAGTCTGCACCGGCTCTTGGAAAGAGCACCCCACCCAAGGTCAACACCTCCACCCAACACTAAGGGCAATTTATCATGGCCAATCCACCTAACCTGCACATCTTTGGACTGTGGGAGGAAACCGGAGCACCCGGAGGAAATCCACGCAGACACGGGGAGGATGTGCAGACTCCGCAAAGACAGTGACCCAAGCCGGAATCAAACCTGGGACCCTGGAGCTGTGAAGCAATTGTGCTATCCACAATGCTACCATGCTGCCCTTAAGAACAAATTAATCTACACTATATCATTCTACCGTAATCCATGTACCTATCCAATAGCTGCTTGAAGGTCCCTAATGTTTCCGACTCAACTACTTCCACAGGCAGTGCATTCCATGCCCCCACTACTCTCTGGGGAAAGAACCTACCTCTGACATCCCCCTATATCTTCCACCATTCACCTTAAATTTATGTCCCCTTGTAATGGTTTGTTCCACCCGGGGAAAAAGTCTCTGACTGTCTGCTCTATCTATTCCCCTGATCATCTTATAAACCTCTATCAAGTCGCCCCTCGTCCTTCTCCGTTCTAATGAGAAAAGGCCTAGCACCCTCAACCTTTCCTCGTAAGACCTACTCTCCATTCCAGGCAACATCCTGGTAAATCTCCTTTGCACCTTTTCCAAAGCTTCCACATCCTTTCTAAAATGAGGCGACCAGAACTGTACACAGTACTCCAAATGTTGCCTTACCAAAGTTTTGTCCAGCTGCATCATCACCTCATGGCTTTTAAATTCAATCCATCTATTAATGAACGCTAGCACACCATAGACCTTCTTCACAGCTCTATCCACTTGAGTGGCAACTTTCAAAGATGTATGAACATAGATCCCAAGATCTCTCTGCTCCTCCACGTTGCCAAGAACTCTACCGTTCTGTTTCGTAGTTGTTTATTACTGTGTATAGTTCGTCCAGCGCCTTCCTCACTTCTGCCTGGGGTGGGATGTAGACCGCTGAGATAATGACTGAAGTGAACTCACGTGGAAGATAATATGGGCGGCACGTCCCGGTCAGGTAGTCCAGGTCTGGGAGCAGTAGGTCGCCAGAGTCGCCACATCCAAGCACCAGGAGGAGTTGATGAGGAGGCAAACCCCTCCACCCTTCGCTTTGCCTGATGATGCCGTGCGGTCCGCCCGGTGAATTGAGAAGCCTTCAGGTTGTATGGCACTGTCCGGTGAGGCGGGGGTGAGCCATGTCTCTGTGAAACAGAGCACACAGCAGTCTCTTACTTCCCTCTGAGAGGTAAGTCTGGCGTTAAGTTCATCCAGCTTGTTTTCGATCACTTGGACGCTTGCCACGAGTATGCTGGGGAGAGCGGTCTTGAAACCGCGTTGCTTCAGTCTAACCTGCAGACCGCCGCGTTTCCCTCACTTCCTCGGTCAGAGGTAACTGCTATCTATGACACTTTCTGCCACCTGCATGCTCCTAAGTGCATCCAACTGCTGCTCCAACTGAACCATGCAGTCTGTGAGGAGCTCCAGTTGGGTGCACTTTCTGCAGATGAAGCCATCCGGAATGCTGGAAGCCGCCCAGACCTGCCACATCTCACAGTCAGAGCACTGCACCCCTCTAATTGACATTGTGTCAATTAATTAGTAAATTAAATTTAAAAGTTTTAAAAAAAGTTACTGTTAACTATATGTTTCCTAGCACTAGATTTCTACTATAAATGTGAAAGTTAAATACTGTACTCTCTGATCTCTGGCTTAGATACCCCTCTAAATTATAATTAAGTAATTATGTTTAATTAGTTTACCAATGCTTAGTTTTTTAAATTTAGTGTAGATTCCTAACCAGCCAATCAGGTCACAGCTTTTCTGTGATGTCACTTCTGTTTCCCCCCCACCCCCACACACAATTTGAAAAGGTAATGAAAGTAAAAATGATTAAAAATCACTTACTTACCTTCCAAGGGTCTCAGGTGCTCTCTGGTTCTCTCCCTGCAGATTAAAAGTTACAGGCCAGAAGAAAGAGAACAAAACATTATGGGAAAAGCATCTTCTCCCACTCTGCACCGAATTACCTCACTGCACCAAATTCCCAAGTTCTAAATTCCCACTCTGGATGTATCTCACTCAGGCTGTGTCTCTTTGACCTGCGCAAAGCTTCTCTTTGACCTGCGCAAAGCTAGGACAATGCTTCCAGTTCTGCCCAGGTGTAGACCATCCAATTTGTAATGGTCCCACCGCCCCCAGAACCGGTTCCAATGTCCCAAAAATCTGAACCCCTCCCTCCTGCACCATCTCTCAAGCCACGTATTCATTCTGACTATTCTTGAATTTCTATTCTGACTGTCTCGTGGCACTGGTAGCAATCCTGAGATTACTACCTTTGAGGCCCTACTTTTTAACTTATCTCCTAACTCCCTAAATTCTGATTGTAGGACCTTATCCCGTTTTTTACCTATATTGTTGGTGCCTATATGCATCACGACAACTGCTGAAGAATCCAGCAGAAGGCTCTGCACCTTCATCACGCCTTTTGGCAGATTCTGTGACAACCGAATGCCATTTGGCATCATCTCGGCATCAGAGATTTTCCATCACATCATGGAACAGATGACGGAGGGAATAGAAGGGGTTCATATCTCCGTTGACGATATCATAATCTGATTCACAACTCCAGAGGAACATGTGTCGCAACTCAAGAAAGTATTCTGACGCATACATGAACATGGCCTCAAGCTAAAGAGGTCCAAGTGCTGTTTTGGGACATTCACGTTGAAGTTCCTGGGCGATCAGATTTCGCAACACGGTGTGCGCCCGGACACAGGCAAAATTCAAGCCATTGAGGCAGTGAAAGTCCCCGAGGACAAGAAGGCAGTACTGCACTTCCTGGGAATGGTCAATTTCCTTGTCAAGTTCATCCCGAATTTGGCCACACACACCACGGCCCGACGCAACCTTGTGAAAAAATCAACCGCCTTTGAGTGGAAGGCGGAGCACCGAACAGAGTGGCTGGAGCTGAAAGCCAAGCTCACCACTGCACCCTTCCTTGCATTTTTTGACCCAGACCGAGAGACCAAGATATCCACAGATGCGAGTCAGGATGGCATTGGGGCGGTGTTGCTTCAAAGAGATGACACATCATCCTGGGTACCAGTAGCATGCGTGTCACGGGCAATGACACCCACTGAGACCAGATATGCGCAGATTGAGAAGAAGTGTTTAGGTCTTCTCACCGGCATCCTCAAATTTCATGATTATGTCTACGGCTTGCCAACATACACTCTTGAGACGGATCATAGGCCTCTGGTCCACATCATCCAAAATGACCTGAACGACCCCATACCTTACCTTAAAAACCCTTACCTTTGCAGGAGCAGGCCTTTGGACTTCGGCGGGAGCGGTGCGCAAGGGACTTCTGGGAGGTAAGTTTTTACTTTAAAAACCCTTACCTTTGCAGGAGCAGGCCTTTGGATTTCGGTGGGAGCGGTGCGCAGGGGACTTCTGGGAGGTAAGTTTTTACTTTAAAATCACTTACCTGGTCCCGTTTCTGTTCTTCTTCCCTGTTTTATTTTCTTTTTAATATAAGGCGGGAACCGGAAGTTCGACCCACGGACTTCTGGGAAGGCCCCCCCCCAACCAATAAATTCTGGTGGAGAGGAAACCCGAGACACTACACATGTTGTGTCTCCCACCCACCCTCCTCCTCTAACCTAATAATAAGACCCATTGGTGTGAGGTAAGTGCCATATTATTATTATATATATATTTTTTTGTTATTTATTTATTAACCAGATCTTGGTTGGAGGTTAGAGGGATGGCAGGAAAGGTAGTGCAATGTTCCTCCTGCAGGATGTTTGAGGTGAGGGATGCCGTTAGTGTCCCTGCTGATTTTACCTGCAGGAAGTGCAGCCATCTCCAGCTCCTCCAAGACCGAGTTAGGGAACTGGAGCTGGAGTTGGATGAACTTCGGATCATTCGGGAGGCAGAGGGGTCATAGATAGCAGCTTCAGGGAATTAGTTACACCAAAGATTGGAGATAGATGGGTAACTGTAAGAGGGAATGGGAAGAAGCAGTCAGTGCAGGGATCCCCTGCGGTCGTTCCCCTGAGTTACAAGTATACCGCTTTGGATACTTGTGGGGGGGGGGACCTACCTGGGGTAAGCCATGGGGTACGGGCCTCTGGCACGGAGTCTATCCCTGCTGCTCAGAAGGGAAGTGGGGAGAGGAGCAGAGCATTAGTAATTGGGGACTCGATAGTCAGGGGCACAGATAGGAGATTTTGTGGGAGCGAGAGAGACTCACGTTTGGTATGTTGCCTCGTGATGTCTCGGATCGTGTTTTCCGGGTCCTTAAGGGGGAAGGGGAGCAGCCCCAAGTCGTGGTCCACATTGGCACTAACGACATAGGTAGGAAAGGGGACAAGGATGTCAGGCAGGCTTTCAGGGAGCTAGGATGGAAGCTCAGAACGAGAACAAACAGAGTTATCTCTGGGTTGTTGCCCGTGCCACGTGATAATGAGATGAGGAATAGGGAGAGAGAGCAATTAAACACGTGGCTACAGGGATGGTGCAGACGGGAGGGATTCAGATTTCTGGATAACTGGGGCTCTTTCTGGGGAAGGTGGGACTTCTACAAACAGGATGGTCTCCATCTGAACCTGAGGGGCACAAATATCCTGGGGGGGGAGATTTGTTAGTGCTCTTTGGGGGGGTTTAAACTAATACAGCAGGGGCATGGGAACCTAGATTGTAGTTTTAGGGTACGAGAGATTGAGAGTATAGAGGTCAGGAGCACAGAATTGACTTCGCAGGAGGGGGCCAGTGTTCAGGTAGGTGGTTTGAAGTGTGTGTACTTCAATGCCAGGAGTATACAAAATAAGGTAGGGGAACTGGCAGCATGGGTTGGTACCTGGGACTTCGATGTTCTGGCCATTTCGGAGACACGGATAGAGCAGGGACAGGAATGGTTGTTGCCGGTTCCGGGGTTTAGGTGTTTTAGTAAGCTCAGAGAAGGAGGCAAAAGAGGGGGAGGTGTGGTGTTGCTAGTCAAAAACAGTATTACGGTGGCGGAGAGGATGCTAGATGGGGACTCTTCTTCCGAGGTAGTATGGGCTGAGGTTAGAAACAGGAAAGGAGAGGTCACCCTGTTGGGAGATTTCTATAGGTCTCCAAATTGTTCCAAGGATGTAGAGGAAAGGATGGCGAAGATGATTCTGGATAAGAGCGAAAGTAACAGGGTAGTTATTATGGGAGACTTTAACTTTCCAAATATTGACTGGAAAAGATATAGTTCGAGTACATTAGATGGGTCATTTTTTGTACAATGTGTGCAGGAGGGTTTCCTGACACAATACGTTGACAGGCCAACAAGAGGAGAGGCCACATTGGATTTGGTTTTGGGTAATGAACCAGGCCCGGTGTTAGATTTGGAGGTAGGTGAGCACTTTGGGGACAGTGACCACAATTCGGTGACGTTTACGTTAGTGGTGGAAAGATTATCATAGAATTTACAGTGCAGAAGAAGGCCATTCGGCCCAACGAATCTGCACCGGCTCTTGGAAAGAGCACCCTACCCAAGGTCAACACCTCCACCCTATCCCCATAACCCAGTAACCCCACCCAACACTAAGGGCAATTTTGGACACCAAGGGCAATTTATCATGGCCAATCGACCTAACCTGCACATCTTTGGACTGTGGGAGGAAACCGGAGCACCCGGAGGAAACCCACGCACACACGGGGAGGACGTGCAGACTCCGCACAGACAGTGACCCAAGCCGGAATCGAACCTGGGACCCTGGACCTTTGAAGCAATTGTGCTACCCACAATGCTACCGTGCTGCCCGAAAGGGATAAGTATACCCCGCAGGGCAAGAGTTATAGCTGGGGGAAGGGCAACTATGATGCCATTAGACATGACTTGGGGGGGATAGGTTGGAGAAGTAGGCTGCAAGTGTTGGGCACACTGGATATGTGGAGCTTGTTTAAGGAACAGCTACTGCGTGTTCTTGATAAGTACGTACCGATCAGGCAGGGAGGAAGGCGTCGAGCGAGGGAACCGTGGTTTACCAAAGAAGTGGAATCTCTTGTTAAGAGGAAGAAGGAGGCCGATGTGAAGATGAGGAGTGAAATTTCAGTTGGGGCGCTTGATAGTTACAAGGTAGCGAGGAAGGATCTAAAGAGAGAGCTAAGATGAGCAAGGAGGGGACATGAGAAGTATTTGGCAGGTAGGATCAAGGAAAACCCAAAAGCTTTCTTTAGGTATGTCAGGAATAAAAGAATGACTAGGGTAAGAGTAGGGCCAGTCAAGGACAGGGATGGGAAGTTGTGTGTGGGGTCTGAAGAGATAGGCGAGATACTAAATGAATATTTTTCGTCAGTATTCACTCAGGAAAAAGATAATGTTGTGGAGGAGACTGCTGAGACCCAGGCTATTAGAATAGATGGCATTGAGGTACGTAGGGAAGAGGTGTTGGCAATTCTGGACAGGCTGAAAATAGATAAGTCCCCGGGGCCTGATGGGATTTATCCTAGGATTCCCAAGGAAGCCAGGGAAGAGATTGCTGGGCCTTTGGCTTTGATTTTCATGTCATCATTGGCTACAGGAATAGTGCCAGAGGACTGGAGGATAGCAAATGTGGTCCCTTTGTTCAAGAAGGGGAGTAGAGACAACCCCGGCAACTATAGACCAGTGAGCCTCACGTCTGTTGTGGGTAAAGTCTTGGAGGGGATTATAAGAGACAAGATTTATAATCATCTAGATAGGAATAATATGATTAGGGATAGTCAGCATGGCTTTGTGAAGGGTAGGTCATGCCTCACAAACCTTATCGAGTTCTTTGAGAAGGTGACTGAACAGGTAGACGAGGGTAGAGCAGTTGATGTGGAGTATATGGATTTCAGTAAAGCGTTTGATAAGGTTCCCCACGGTAGGGTATTGCAGAAAATACGGAGGCTGGGGATTGAGGGTGATTTAGAGATGTGGATCAGAAATTGGCTAGCTGAAAGAAGACAGAGGGTGGTGGTTGATGGGAAATGTTCAGAATGGAGTTCAGTTACAAGTGGCGTACCACAGGGATCTGTTCTGGGGCCGTTGCTGTTTGTCATTTTTATCAATGACCTAGAGGAGGGCGCAGAAGGGTGGGTGAGTAAATTTGCAGACGACACTAAAGTCGGTGGTGTTGTCGACAGTGTGGAAGGATGTAGCAGGTTACAGAGGGACATAGATAAGCTGCAGAGCTGGGCTGAGAGGTGGCAAATGGAGTTTAATGTAGAGAAGTGTGAGGTGATTCACTTTGGAAGGAATAACAGGAATGCGGAATATTTGGCTAATGGTAAAGTTCTTGGGAGTGTGGATGAGCAGAGGGATCTAGGTGTCCATGTACATAGATCCCTGAAAGTTGCCACCCAGGTTGATCGGGTTGTGAAGAAGGCCTATGGAGTGTTGGCCTTTATTGGTGAAGAGTAGGTCATGCCTCACAAACCTTATCGAGTTCTTTGAGAAGGTGACTGAACAGGTAGACGAGGGTAGACAAGGGTCCTGGATTGAGTTCCGGAGTCATGAGGTCATGTTGCAGCTGTACAAAACTCTGGTACGGCCGCATTTGGAATATTGCGTACAGTTCTGTTCACCGCATTATAGGAAGGACGTGGAAACTTTGGAGCGGGTGCAGAGGAGATTTACCAGGATGTTGCCTGGTATGGAGGGAAAATCTTATGAGGAAAGGCTGATGGACTTGAGTTTGTTTTCGTTAGAGAGAAGAAGGTTAAGAGGAGACTTAATAGAGGCATACAAAATGATCAGGGGGTTGGATAGGGTGGACAGTGAGAGCCTTCTCCCGTGGATGGAAATGGCTGGCACGAGGGGACATAGCTTTAAACTGAGGGGTAATAGATATAGGACAGAGGTCAGAGGTAGGTTCTTTACGCAAAGAGTGGTGAGGCCGTGGAATACCCTACCTGCAACAGTAGTGAACTCGCCAACATTGAGGGCATTTAAAAGCTGATTGGATAAGCATATGGATGATAATGGCATAGTGTAGGTTAGGTGGCTTTTGTTTTTTGACTTCTCGTGTCAGTGCAACATCGTGGGCCGAAGGGCCTGTACTGCGCTGTATCGTTCTATGTTCTATGACATGACGCCTCGTTTGCAGAGAATTCTGCTCAAACTCCGGAGGTATTATTTCAATTTGGTGTACACACCTGGCAAGGAGTTCATCATCGCCGATGCATTGTCCCGCTCCGTCAACTCACCCAGTGAACCACTGGAGATTATCCAGCACATTGAATTGCAGGCTCGACTGTGAGCAAGCACTCTCCCGGCAACAGATGAGAAGATCGTTCTCACCCGAGAAGAGACAGCCAAAGACCCCCTGTTGCAACGAGTCATCCACAATCTCAGCAATGGCTGGCAGAAAGGGCAATGCCCACAATTCTACAACATCAAGGACGACCTGACGCTGATCGACAGCATCCTGCTCAAGCTGGACAGGGTCGTCATCCCGCTACGTCTCCAGAGCATGGTGCTGCGGCAGATTCATGAGGGACATCTGGGCGTAGAAAAGTGCAGACGCAGGGCCCGGCACGCAGTCTACTGGCCCGGCATCAACTAGGACATCACGGACATGGTCCTGATCTTCAAAACCTGTCAGAGGTTCCAACCAGCACAGAGCAAGGAGACGCTCCAACCACATGACCGAGAGACCTCTCTGTGGTCCAAGGTTGGCATTGACCTATTCCACGCGAATGGTCGCGACGATATCTTAATCATCGATTACTTTTTGAACTATCCTGAGGTGCTGAAGCTGCCAGACCTCACCTCATGAACCGTCATCAAAGCGTGTATTGAGACATTCTCACGGCATGGCATCCCAAACACCGTCATGAGCGACAATGGCCCGTGCTTCCACAGTAGAGAATGGTCCACGTTTGCCAAGAGCTACAATTTCAGGCGTGTCATCTCCAGTCCGCACTAGCCGCAGTCCAAAGGCAAAGTCGAAAGAGGGGTGCACATCGGTAAGCAGCTCATCCGCAAGGCCTCGGACTCCACTTCCGACATACACCTTGCACTACTTGCCTGCCGGGCGACTTACTTGTCCACTGGCATGTCGCCAGCTCAACTGCTGATCAACAGGGACCTGCGGGCGACGCTTCCAGCCACACACCTGCCCAACCTTGCTCACCTCCCGGTGCTGCAGAAGATGCAGCAGCTTCGCGACAGCGAGAAGCAGGTCTATGACGCACATGCCACTGATCTGGACGTGCTATCCCCGGCAGCCACGGTCAGGATCAAGATACCGGATGGTGAGTGGTCTTCTCCGGCTGTCGTTGTTCGACAGCCCTCGCCCAGATCCTGTAATACGTATGGCTGATGGCTCCATTGAGCGAAGGAATCGAAGGGCACTGCGAACAGTTGCTTGCCCACAACCGCTTTCCCCTCCATTTCCACATGACGAATTGCCACCTCCAGACACCTCGAACCACGAGGCCACCGGTCGTGTCTCCCACTAGCCTGTCAAAACACCGTCATCCCCTCCACCACCTCTCCGGCGGTCGCAATCCCCTCCACCACCTCTCCGGCGGTCGCAATCCCCTCCACCACCTCTCCGGCGGTCGCAATCCCCTCCACCACCTCTCCGGCGGTCGCAAGCCTCAGAGACTGAGACATTTGTTATAAGCATTTGTTTTGTTTGTTCTGTTCTGTATTCCTCAGTCAGTCACATTAGACAGACACATTCACATGTACATACATCTAAATAAAAAAAACGGAGATATCATGATATGCAAACATGCAACCAATGAACACTCAGAATAAACTCGGTTTGTTCTCACTGGAACGAAGGAGGTTGAGGGGCGACCTGATAGAGGTCTACAAAATTATGAGGGGCATAGACAGAGTGGATAGTCAGAGGCTTTTCCCCAGGGTAGAGGGGTCAATTACTAGGGGGCATAGGTTTAAGGCGAGAGGGGCAAGGTTTAGAGTAGATGTACGAGGCAAGTTTTTTACGCAGAGGGTAGTGGGTGCCTGGAACTCGCTACCGGAGGAGGTAGTGGAAGCAGGGACGATAGGGACATTTAAGGGGCATCTTGACAAATATATGAATAGGATGGGAATAGAAGGATACGGACCCAGGAAGTGTAGAAGATTGTAGTTTAGTCGGGCAGCATGGTCGGCACGGGCTTGGAGGGCCGAAGGGCCTGTTCCTGTGCTGTACATTTCTTTGTTCTTTGTTCTTTGTTCTAATAGGACACAACCAATGGGCAGTCAGGACACTCAGAGGTGGCATCACCACAAGGGGGCATGACATAAGCACTACAAAAGAGATGAGGCATTCACACCCTGCCTCTTTCCACAGACAGACATCAAGAGAGTTAGACAGGGTTGATCAGCAGCATCACACCCCAGCAAGTGGCTTAGAGCAAGCTGGTACAGTTAGACTGAGTTACTACAGTTAGATTAGCAGAGAGTCAAACTCATTTGAGAACTGTGTTAATAGTTCAATAAACACATTGGCCGGATTCTCCCCTCCCCGGCGGGGCGGGGGAATCCGGCGGGATGGAGTGGCGTGAACCACTCCGGCGTCGGGCTGCACCTTTAGGGGCCAAGCCCTCACCTTGAGGGGCTAGGCCCGCGCTGGAGTGATTTCCGGCCCGCCGGCCGGGGGTAAAGGCCTTTGGCGCCACGCTAGCCGGCGCCGAAAGGACTTAGCCGGGCGATGCATGCGCGGGAGTGTCAGCGGACGCTCATGGCATCCCCGCGCATGGGCAGTGGAGGGAGTCTCTTCCGCCTCCGCCATCGTGAAGACCATGGCGAAGGCGGTAGAAGAGCCTCCACAGCAGAGGCTCGCTCACCGATAGGTGGGCCCCGATCGCGGGCCAGGCCACCGTGGGAACACCCCCCAGGACCCCAGAGCCCGCCCGCGCCGTCTGCCCCCGCCGGTAAGGTAGGTGGTTCAATCCACGCCGGCTGGCGAGGGTTGACAGCGGCGGGACTTCGGCCCATTGCGGGTCGGAGAATCGCGGCCATTAAGTTCATTTCAGAGTCTGGAGCACCCTTTAGTTAAGACTGCATCAAGTAGCAGCCTGTGTTAGCCAAAGCAGCAAAACACAACAAGCTGCTGCTGCTGCTGTTTCTGACTCTGCCCTCCAGCATGTTCTTCAGATCGTCCTGCTGGAGGGACTCCATCTTCTCTCTCAGCTCCTTCATCTTGTCTCATCTGGACTTGAGAGCAGCTCAAGCTCTCCTCTGCACATGCTGAGTTAGCCTCCCAATCTCAGTGACTTCAGGATGATGTTCACCAGGAAGAGATCCAAGACCTTCAGGTATGGGGGTTGGGGGGAGGTGGGGGGGACGTGGGAGGGGGGGGAAGGGGAGGTGGGGGGAGGTGGGGGGGATGTGGTTACCAACCCAGATTCTGACTTGTTTCCTCTGGGACGGGGTGGACCATGCTGAGTATCTACTATCTGAACCCGAGAGCCACAGGGGAACGACACTGACACTCACAACACAATGAAACTCCCCTCCAGACAGAGACTGAGATAACATGAAAGGCAAGAACCAGAGAAAGATACAGAAAGATAAATACAACAATAACGTGCATTTATATAGCACCTTTCACAAAGTAAGATCTCCTAAATTGTTTCATAGGAGCACTTATCATGCAAAGAGACATAGGACACCGTTAGAGACGCGTTTTGGGTGAGTATAGCGAGGTCTTGTGCCGCTGAGAATGACCCTGCTAAACGGTCGGGAATGCCCTGCCAAGGCTGCACTTACCTCATTCCTAGCACTCAGCTCAGCTCAGCCCAACTCATCAGTGCAGGAAGAGATCGGTGCAATTTATAAATGCTGTCCCGATCTCTTGACCCCCCTACCACGGCCTCAGTCCCCCTCACTAACTTACCTCTTCGGGCGTTCTCCAGCCGCCCACCTCACTGCACCTTGTAATAATAATCACTTATTGTCACAAGTAGGCTTCAATGAAGTTACTGTGAAAAACCACTAGTGGCTACATTCCGGTGCCTGTTCGGGGAGGCCGGTACAGGAATTGAACCCACGCTGCTGGCATTGTTCTGCATTACAAGTCCACTGTGCTAAACCAGCCCTCGTAGGGCAGGGCACACCGAGGCCCAATCCCTGGCATGGGTAACTTGGCACCTGGGCATTAAAAATCTTGGTACTTGAGGTACCCTCAATAATGATGAATCATAGAATCATAGAAGTTTACAGCATGGAAACAGGCCCTCCGTCCCAACCAGTCCATGCTGCCCAGTTTTTACCATTAAGCTAGTCCCAGTTGCCCGCACTTGGCCCATAACCCTCTATACCCATCTTACCCATGTAACTATCTAAATGTTTTTTAAAAGACACAATTGTACCCGCCTCTACTACTACCTCTGGCAGCCCATTCCAGACACTCACTACCCTCTGAGTGAAGAAATTGCCCCTCTGGGCCCTTCTGAATCTCTCCCCTCTCACCTTAAACCTATGCCCTCTAGTTTTAGACTCCCCTACCTTTGGGAAAAGATATTGACTATCTACCTTATCTATGCCCCTCATTATTTTATAGACCTCTATAAGATCACCCCTAAGCCTCCTACGCTCCAAGGAAAAAAGTCCCAGTCTATCCAGCCTCTCCTTATAACTCAAACCATCAAGTCCCGGCAACATCCTAGTAAATCTTTTCTGCACTCTTTCCAGTTTAATAATATCCTTCCTATAATAGGGTGACCAGAACTGCACACAGTATTCCAAGTGTGGCCATACCAATGTCTTGTACAACTTCAACAAGACGTCCCAACTCCTGTATTCAATGTTCTGACCAATGAAACCAAGCATGCCGAATGCCTTCTTCACCACCCTGTCCACCTGCGACTCCACCTTCAAGGAGCTATGAACCTGTACTCCTAGATCTCTTTGTTCTATAACTCTCCCCAACACCATACCATTAACTGAGTAGGTCCTGGCCTGATTCGATCTGCCAAAATGCATCACCTCACATTTATCTAAATTAAACTCCATCTGCCATTCGTCGGCCCACTGTCCTAATTGATTAAGATCCTGTTGCAATCCTAGATAACCTTCTTCACTATCCACTGTGCCACCAATCTTGGTGTCATCTGCAAACTTACTAACCCTGCCTCCTAAATTCTCATCCAAATCATTAATATAAATCACAAATAACAGTGGACCCAGCACCGATCCCTGAGGCACACCACTGGTCACAGGCCTCCAGTTTGAAAAACAACCCTCTACAACCACCTTCTGTCGTCCAGCCAATTTTGAATCCAATTGGCAACCTCACCCTGGATCCCGTGAGCTTTAACCTTCTGCAACAACCTACCATGCGGTACCTTGTCAAAGGCTTTGCTAAAGTCCATGTAGACAATGTCTACTGCACTGCCCTCATCTACATTCTTGGTCACCCCCTCAATGCTTAGAGATTAAACTGTAAAGAAGGCTTTATTAGGCTAATAACTATGCTACAGATTTGGACGAGAGCTGACTGCTATACAGACCATGAGGCAGGCCTTTATGTATGGCTCCCAGATGGGCGGAGCCAGAAGCGGAGTCCCCAGGGTTCCAAGCCTGGTCTTAAAGGGGACATCACCTTACATGATGATAAGGCAGTAACCGTTCATCACATTCACCCCCTGTTTAAATAGTAGTCCGGCGGGGGTGAAGTGCCATCATAGGTCCATCCGTCTCGGCGGCCGGATCGTCCTCCTCGATCTCCTCAGTTCGGGCGGTGGTGCGGCGGGCACGGACGTCCCGGTTGAGGGCACACCCGGGAGCACAGCGGTCGGAGCTTCGGTCCGGGTCGGGGCAGAGGAACTAGGCAGGGCCGGGGGTAGTGGAGCCGGGGCAGAGGAACTAGGCAGGGCCGGGGGTAGCGGAGCCGGCGCCGGCGGGGTGTGTAAAGGGGGGGGCGCAAGGGGGCGCGCACGGTAGGAGCTCACTAACGGGTGGTAGGGCCGGAAGGGGGTGTGTTGTAGGGGGCGCCGGGTCCTGCAGGGGAGCGGCGCGGGAAGGGGCGTCTGTGGTGGAGGATCCAGCGGGCGCCAGATCCCGGAGGGAAACCGTATCTTGCCTGCCGTCGGAGTACTCCACGTAGGCGTAACTGGGGTTGGCGTGGAGCAGTCGGACCTTTTCAACTAGGGGGTCCATTTTATGGCTCCTCGCGTGCCTCCGGAGAAAAACAGGTCCCGGAGACGTCAGCCAAGTTGGAACCGAGACCCCGGAGGTAGACTTCCTGGGGAAGAGAAACAATCGCTCATGAGGGGTCTCATTTGTGGCCGTGCAGGGGAGTGACCTAATGGAGTGTAGGGCATCGGGTAGGACCTCCTGCCAGTGGGTGGTTGGGAGATTTCTCGACCGCAGGGCCAGAAGGACAGCCTTCCACACGGTCGCGTTCTCCCTCTCCACCTGCCCGTTTCCCCGTGGGTTATAGCTGGTCGTTCTGCTCGAGGCGATGCCTTTGCTGAGCAGATACTGACGCAGTTCATCGCTCATGAACGATGTACCCCGGTCGCTGTGGATATAAGCAGGGAAACCGAACAGGGTGAAGATGCTGTGCAGTGCCTTAATCACCGTGGCTGAGGTCATGTCGGTGCAGGGAATGGCGAATGGGAAACGGGAGAACTCATCGATCACGGTGAGGAAATAGGCATAACGGTTGGTGGACGGGAGGGGCCCCTTGAAGTCCACGCTCAGTCGCTCAAAGGGGCCCGAGGCCTTCACGAGCCGAACCTTGTCTGGCCGATAGAAGTGCGGTTTGCACTCCGCACAGACCTGGCAGGCCCTGACCATGGCCTTGACCTCCTTGGTTGAGTAAGGTAGGTTGCGGGACTTGATGAAATGGACGAGCCGGGTAACCCCCGGGTGGCAGAGGTCATTGTGGATGGCTTGCAGGCGGTCCTCCTGCGCGTTGGCGCATGTGCCGCGGGACAGGGCATCTGGGGGCTCGTTGAGCTCCCCTGGACGATACTTGATATCGTACGAGTAGGTGGAGAGTTCGATCCTCCACCTCAAAATTTTATCGTTTTTTTATTTTGCCCCGTTGCGTGTTATCGAACATATAGGCGACCGACCGTTGGTCGGTGACGAGGGTAAACCTCCTACCGGCGAGGTAGTGTCTCCAGCGCCGCACAGCCTCCACAATGGCTTGTGCCTCCTTTTCGACTGCAGAGTGTCGAATCTCCGAGGCGGTGAGGGTCCGGGAGAAGAACGCTACTGGTCTGCCTCCTTGATTGAGGGTAGCAGCCAGGGTGATGTCTGATGCATCGCTCTCTACTTGGAAAGGGATGGTTTCGTCCACCGCGTGCATGGCGGCCTTGATGATGTCGGCCTTGATGCGGTTGAAGGCCAATTGGGCCTCAGCCGAGAGGGGAAAAGTGGTGGACTTTATGCGGGCTTTGTCCGCATACTTGGGGACCCACTGGGCGTAATAGGAGAAAAGCCCCAAGCACCGTTTGAGGGCCTTGAGGCTGCGGGGGAGAGGGAGTTCCTTAAGGGGGCGCATGCGGTCGGGGTCGGGACCTAGGACCCCGTCTTCCACGACATAGCCGAGGATGGCCAGCCGGGTGGTGTGGAAAACGCATTTGCCCTCGTTATAAGCCAGGTTAAGGGCTCGGGCGGTCTGGAGGAACTTTTTGAGGTTAGCGTCATGGTCCTGCTGATCATGGCCGCAGATGGTGACATTGTCCAAGTACGGGTATGTAGCCCGCAAACCGTACTGGTCCACCATTTGATCCATCGCCCTTTGAAAGACGGAGACCCCATTTGTGACACCAAAGGGGATCCTGAGGAAGTGGAAGAGCCGGCCGGCTGCTTCGAAGGCAGTATAGGGGCGGTCTTTTGGTCGGATGGGGAGCTGGTGGTAGGCAGATTTGAGGTCGACCGTGGAAAAGACTCGGTATTGGGCGATCCGATTTACCATTTCCGCGATGCGAGGAAGGGGGTACGCATCAAGCTGCGTGAATCGGTTTATGGTCTGGCTATAATCCACGACCATCCGTTTCTTCTCCCTGGACCGGACTACCACCACTTGCGCTCTCCAAGGGCTGTTGCTAGCCTCGATGACCCCCTCTCCCAGTAAACGCTGGACCTCTGACTTGATAAAAGCCATATCTTGGGCACTGTAGCGCCGGCTCCTGGTGGCGACGGGCTTACAGTCGGGAGTGAGGTTAGCGAATAGCGAGGGGGGTGCGACTTTCAGTGTCGCAAGGCAGCACACCGTAAGGGGGGGGCAAGGGTCCGCCGAACTTCAGTGTCAGGCTTCGGTGGCTGCACTGGAAATCCAGTCCGAGCAGCAAGTGGACACAGAGGTGAGGGAGGATATAAAATTTGAAACGGGTGTATTTGGCACCCTGGATCGAGAGATCCGCAATACAGTACCCCGTGATTTGTACCGAGTGGGACCCAGATGCGAGGGCTATGGTTTGGGATGTGGGATGGGTGCGTAGGGAGCAGCGCCTTACCGTTTCAGGGTGGATAAAGCTCTCCGTGCTCCCGGAGTCGAAGAGGCATGCAGTGTCGTGCCCGTTGACCTGGACCTGCATCATGGAGTCCTGCTCGTGTTTTGGCCGAGTTTGATCGAGGGTGATCGCACCCAGTCGCGGGTAGTCGGAGTCGTAAAATGGCCGCTGCCGTTGGTCGCACGTGTCGGGTCGAGAAGATGGCCGCCGACCAGATGGCCGCTCCCATGATTCGCACGAGGCTGATGACGCGTCAGAAGAGGACGTGTCGGGTCGGTGCGCAGCAGCATTGCGAGGCCTGCAGGCCTGAGAGCCTGATTTTTGGGCCGGCTGTTCTTTGTTTTTCTGGCACCTGGGTCTGGCCAGGCAGACCCTTGCAAAGTGCCCTTTCTTCCCGCAGTCGCTGCAGATCGCGGAGCGGGCTGGGCAGCGTGGGCGTGGGTGCTGGCCCTGCCCGCAGAAGTAGCAAGGTGTGCCCCCATGGTGAGCGGGTCGCCGCGTGGCGCAGGCCTGTAATACGGGCGAGTCTGAGGAAGTCCGGGGGGGGCTGGCAGAGTCCGCGGGGTACGTACCCAAGTTACGTCGGGCCACCTCCAGCGAGGAGGCGAGCGTTAGCGTCTCCTGGAGGTCTTTTGCCCCTTTTCGAGCAGTCGCTGCCGGATGTAGGTCGAGCGGATGCCGGACATGAAAGAATCCCTGATGTGCAGGTTCATATGGACTTCCCCTGTCACATCCTGATGGTCACAGTCCCTGGCAAGCGCGGTGAGTTTCTCAACAAACTCGTCGAACGATTCCCCCGAGCGCTGCCGGCAGGTAGAGAGCAGATGCCGGGCGTGCACCTCATTGACGGGTTTGACAAACCGCTTGCAGAGCAACTCAATCGCTTCCTCATAAATTGTCGCCTTTTCGAGCGTGGCGGAGATTCTGTGACTCACCCGGGCATGGAGTAGACGCAGCTTGCGTGGCCCCAGGATGGGAGTCTCTGCGGAGTCCAGGTAGGCCTCGAAGCACCGCAACCAGTATTTAAAAATTTCCTTTGCCTCCGGCGTTCGTGCTTCCAGATTGAGCTTCTCTGGTTTTAGGCCTGCGTCCATCCTGAATCTAGTTTAGCCTAATAAATTGGGGTACCCTCAATAATGATGCTTAGAGATTAAACTGTAAAGAAGGCTTTATTAGGCTAATAACTATGCTACAGATTTGGACGAGAGCTGACTGCTATACAGACCATGAGGCAGGCCTTTATGTATGGCTCCCAGATGGGCGGAGCCAGAGGCGGAGTCCCCAGGGTTCCAAGCCTGGTCTTAAAGGGGACATCACCTTACATGATGATAAGGCAGTAACCGTTCATCACAGTACTGCCAGCCTGGCACCTTGGCAATGCCACCAGGTGCCCTAGAAGTGCCAGGGTGGCACTGCCAAGGTGCTCAGGTAACCCTGCCAAGATGTCAGGCTGGCAGCACCAAGGGTGCCTGGGTGGCAGTGGGAGTGCCGGGGTACCATACTGCCCATAGCCTGACAAGTTGGGGCCTCCGATGGTCTGGAAAACCGCCACTCCCCCCGGCCCCACTCAGTGCCATTATACCTGGTCCACATTTGTGTGGACCAGTGTTAAACGTCGACATGGCAAGATTTCCTAGGCACAAGCAGTTGTTCCTGGGCCTCAGGAGAATCGGGCACCAACATATTTAAATAAGCCTAATGCGAGGGTGAGATCCAGATCTTGTCAGATCTCTGTCATGATATGCAGACACACACATAATAATCTCCTGACAGGCAGCCAATGAACACAGAGAACAGGACATGACCAATGAGCAGGCAGGACACTCAGGGGTGGTATCTCACTATAAAAGACACGAGGCACTCACATCCGCCTCTTTCCACTGATGAGTATCTACAGAGTGAGTCAGGGTGTCTGTACAGTATCACATGTGGCTAAGAGCTTGTCTGGTTCATAAGAACATAAGAACTAGGAGCAGGAGTAGGCCATCTGGCCCCTCGAGCCTGCTCCGCCATTCAATGAGATCATGGCTGATCTTTTGTGGACTCAGCTCCACTTTCCGGCCCGAACACCATAACCCTTAATCCCTTTATTCTTCAAAAAACTATCTACCTTTATCTTCAAAACATTTAATGAAGGAGCCTCTACTGTTTCACTGGGCAAGGAATTCCATAGATTCACAACCCTTTGGGTGAAGAAGTTCCTCCTAAACTCAGTCCTAAATCTACTTCCCCTTATTTTGAGGCTATGCCCCCTAGTT
The DNA here is from genome assembly GCF_047496885.1 of Scyliorhinus torazame. Lineage (NCBI taxonomy): Eukaryota > Metazoa > Chordata > Chondrichthyes > Carcharhiniformes > Scyliorhinidae > Scyliorhinus > Scyliorhinus torazame. The sequence continues at coordinate 147,648,770 of NC_092720.1, read as the reverse complement.
CTGCTTTCACCCGCCAGTGGAAACAACCTGCCCCCATCTATCCTATCTATTCCCTTCATAATCTTATATGTTTCTATAAGATCCCCCCCTCATCCTTCTAAATTCCAACGAGTACAGTCCCAGTCTACTCAACCTCTCCTCGTAATCCTACCCCTTCAGCTCTGGGATTAACCTAGTGAATCTCCTCTGCACACCCTCCAGCGCCAGTACGTCCTTTCTCAAGTAAGGAGACCAAAACTGAACACAATACTCCAGGTGTGGCCTCACTAACACCTTATACAATTGCAGCAGAACCTCCCTAGTCTTAAACTCCATCCCTCCAGCAATGAAGGACAAAATTCCATTTGCCTTCTTAATCACCTGTTGCACCTGAAAACCAACTTTTTCAGTCAGACAGAGTAACCACACTTAGGTTAGCAGAGAGTCGAACTCATAGAGAACTGTGCTAACTGTGCTACTGGTTCAATAAATCAGATTGAACTAACTTCAAGGTCTGGAGGATCTTTTGGTTAAAGCTGCATCCAGTTGCAGCCTGCGTTATCCCAGAGTACATAACATGACAATCTCGAGGGTTGCAAAGTTTGCGGGAGACGTCTCGTGTGATTTAACTGCGTCATCATATCATCGACAAGGCCATTTGATCGCGCCCATAGACAGGTTAAGTGAGTGGGCAAGAAACCAAATAGACTTGTTTTTAATAGCACCTTTCATGTCCTGAGGACATCCCAAAGTAATTTACAGCTGATTTAAATAGCTTTCAATCTTCATCACTGTTGTGATGTAGGAAATGCGCCTACCGATAAATACAGCAAGATCCACACACAGCAATCTGATAGCGAACTGATGATCTCTTTTCTTAATGATATTGATTGAGGGATAAATATTGGCCAGAAGCCCTGGTTCTGCGTGGGTTTCACCCCCACAATCCAAAGATGAGCAGGCTAGGTGGATTAGCCACGCTAAATTGCCCTTTAATTGAGAAAAATAATAATTGGGAACTCTAAATTTAAATAAAAATATTGGCCAGAAGTCCAGGAATAACTTCTGACCTCTTCTTCAAATAGCGACGTGGGATCTTTGAAATTCACCTGAGAGACGAAACAGGCTCAGTTTAACGTTCCACCAGGAGGACAGCAGCTCCAACACTGCAGCACTCCCTCAGTAACGCCTGGAGTGCCACGGCCAACAGCGAGGTGAAGGGTGGGAATATCAATAAAAATGTGAAACCTGACCTCAGACCCTCACAAACTCACCTACATCCACTGTTAATATGATCCTGCTGTGAACTTCAGCAGCATCTCTGTGATCCTGGGATTTCTGGGTTTTCCAGCTGCAAAATAAACTCCCTCCTCACCGCAGAAATATCGGGAATCTCTGTGGATGTGCAGTTAGATTGAGGGCTCCAAGTACAGAAATCAGGAAAAATCAAGGGACAGATACCACAACATTGGAAAATCCTAATGGAATGTTGCTTTATCCTGAGGCCTGGAATACCGAGGGTTGGTTCGAGCCGTACAGAGCTCTGTTTAGACCAGTGATATGAAACCTAGGTAGTGAATGGGCTGCATGGGTGTGAACCTTGACCCCGCCACCAATGGGTCACCATCCTTCATCTCACTGGGTTACAAGATTGAAATCAGGTTTGTTCACTAGCCATGACCTCAAAAATAAGATTTTTTTTAAAAAATCTATTTTATTGAAGTTTTTCAAACAAAAATTTTCCATTTTACAACTTAATAATAAAATATACATTAAATGTTATTTAAATAATATATTAAACTAACAACAAATGAGAAAAAAGTAATACCCAAGAAGCAAATATAAACAACTAGCATAAAAAGAAAAACAAAAAACAAAGCACAAAATAACACTCCCCCCCCCCCCCCCCCCTTCCCCCCTCCCCCTGGGTTGCTGCTGCTGTCTTTTCTGATTTTCCATTATCGCTCCGCGAGGTAGTCAAGGAACGGTTGCCACCGCCTGGTGAACCCCTGAGCCGATCCTCTTAACGCATATTTTATTCGCTCCAGTCTTATGAACCCTGCCATGTCGTTTATCCAGGCCTCCACGCCCGGGGGTTTAGCTTCTTTCCACATAAGTAGAATCCTTCGCCGGGCTACTAGGGACGCAAAGGCCAAAACGTCGGCCTCTTTCGCCTCCTGCACTCCCGGTTCTTCTGCAACCCCAAATATAGCCAACCCCCAGCTTGGTTTGACCCGGACCCCCACCACCTTTGAGATCACTCTTGCCACACCCTCCCAGAACTCATGCAGTGCTGGACACGACCAGAACATGTGGATGTGGTTCGTCGAGCTTCCCGAGCACCTCCCACACCTGTCCTCCACCCCAAAAAACCTGCTCAGTCTTGCTCCCGTCATATGCGCTCTGTGTAGAACCTTAAATTGAATCAGGCTAAGCCTGGCACACGAGGACGAGGAATTTACCTTACTTAGGGCATCTGCCCACAGCCCCTCCTCAATCTCTTCCCCCAGCTCCTCTTCCCATTTTCCCTTCAGCTCCCCCACCATCGCCTCCCCCTCGTCTCTCATCTCCCTGTATATTTCGGACACTTTATCTTCTCCAACCCATGCCCCCGAAATCACTCTATCCTGGATCCCTTGCATCGGGAGCTGCGGAAATTCCCTCACCTGTTGCCTCGTAAATGCCCTCACTTGCATGTATCGGAAAGCATTCCCTGGTGGCAACTTATATTTTTCTTCCAATACTCCCAAACTCGCAAACGTCCCGTCTACAAACAGGTCCTTCAGCTTCCTAATTCCTGCTCGCTGCCAACATTGAAATCCCCCATCTATCCTACCCGGGACGAACCTGTGGTTATTCCTTATCGGGGACCACACCGAGGCACCCGTCACTCCCCTGTGTCGTCTCCACTGCCCCCAGATCTTCAAGGTCGCCACTACCACTGGGTTTGTGGTGTACCTTTTCGGGGAGAACGGTAGCGGCGCCATCGCCAGCGCTTTTAGGCTCGTTCCCTTACAGGACGCCATCTCCAGCCTTTTCCACGCCGCACCTTCTTCTTCCCTCATCCACTTACAGACCATCGACACATTGGCGGCCCAATAGTAGTCACTCAGACTCGGCAGTGCCAATCCTCCTCTGTCCCTACTGCGCTGCAGGAACCCCCTCTTTACCCTCGGGGACTTTCCCGCCCACACAAAGCTCGTAATACTCCTGTCCACCTTCTTAAAAAAGGCCTTTGTGACCAGGATGGGGAGGCACTGAAACACAAAAAGGAACCTTGGGAGGACAACCATTTTGACCGCCTGTACTCTGCCCGCCAATGACAGGGGCACCATATCCCACCTCTTAAAGTCCTCCTCCATCTGCTCTACCAGTCGCGTCAAGTTAAGTTTATGCAAGGTTCCCCAGTTCCTGGCCACCTGAATCCCTAGGTATCGAAAATTCCTTGCTACTCTCCTCAGCGGCAGAGCGTCTATCCCCCTGCCCTGTTCCCCAGGGTGCATCACAAAAAGTTAGCTCTTTCCCATATTTAATTTATATCCCGAGAACTCTCCAAACTCCCTGAGTATCTGCATTACCTCTGACATCCCCTCCACTGGGTCCGCCACATATAGCAGCAAATCGTCTGCATATAGTGACACACGATGTTCCTCTCCCCCTCTAAGCACCCCCCTCCACTTCTTAGAGTCCCTCAGCACTCTGGCCAATGGCTCAATTGCCAGCGCGAACAGTAACGGGGACAGGGGGCACCCCTGTCTTGTACCCCTATGTAATCGGAAGTAATCCGATCTTTGCCTATCTGTAACAACGCTTGCCACCGGGGCCCCGTACAGGAGTCTAACCCATCTAATGAACCCCTCCCCGAACCCAAATCTCTTCAGCACCTCCCACAAATAGTCTCACTCCACTCTATCGAATGCCTTCTCTGCATCCATCGCCACCACTATCTCTGCCTCCCCCTCCGGTGGGGGCATCATCATCACCCCCAGCAACCTTCGTATATTGGCGTTCAATTGTCTCCCTTTAACAAACCCTGTCTGGTCGTCATGTACCACCCCTGGGACACAATCCTCTATCCTTGTCGCCATCACTTTGGCCAGCAGCTTGGCGTCTACGTTTAGGAGGGAGATGGGCCTATATGACCCGCACTGCAGCGGGTCTTTGTCTCGTTTCAGAATTAATGATATCGTCGCCTCCGACATTGTCGGGGGTAATGACCCCCTTTCCTTAGCCTCATTGAAGGTTCTCGCCAGAACATAGAAAATAGAACATAGAAAATACAGCACAGAACAGGCCCTTCGGCCCACGGTGTTGTGCCAAACCTTTGTCCTAGATTAATCATAGATTGTCATTGAATTTACAGTGCAGAACGAGGCCATTCGGCCCTTTGAGTCTGCATTGGCTCTTGGAAAGAGCACCCTACCCAAACTCAACACCTCCACCCAACACCAAGGGCAATTTGGACATTAAGGGCAATTTATCATTGGCCAATTCACCTAACCCGCACATTTTTGGACTGTGGGAGGAAACCGGAGCACCCGGAGGAAACCCACGCAGACACGGGGAGGACGTGCAGACTCCGCACAGACAGTGAACCAAGCCGGAATCGAACCTGGGACCCTGGAGCTGTGAAGCAATTGTGCTATCCACAATGCTACCGTGCTGCCCTTGAGAACAAATAAATCGACACTATATCATTTTACCTTAATCCATGTACCTATCCAATAGCTGCTTGAAGGTCCCTAATGTTCCCGACTCAACTACTTCCACAGGCAGTGCATTCCATGCCCCCACTACTCTCTGGGGAAAGAACCTACCTCTGATATCCCTCCTATATCTTCCACCTTTCACCTTAAATTTATGTCCCCTTGTAATAGTTTGTTCCACCCGGGGAAAAAGTCTCTGACAGTCTACTCTATCTATTCCCCTGATCATCTTATAAACCTCTATCAAGTCGCCCCTCATCCTTCTCCGTTCTAATGAGAAAAGGCCTAGCACCCTCAACCTTTCCTCGTAAGACCTACTCTCCATTCCAGGCAACATCCTGGTAAATCTTCTTTGCACCTTTTCCAAAGCTTCCACATCCTTCCTAAAATGAGGCGACCAAAACTGTACACAATACTCCAAATGTGGCCTTACCAAAGTTTTGTACAGCTGCATCATCACCTCACGGCTCTTAAATTCAATCCCTCTGTTAATGAACGCGAGCACACCATAGGCCTTCTTCACAGCTCTATCCACTTGAGTGGCGACTTTCAAAGATGTATGAACATAGACCCCAAGATCTCTCTGCTCCTCCACATTGCCAAGAACTCTACCGTAAACCCTGTATTCCGCATTCATATTTGTCCTTCCAAAATGGACAACCTCACACTTTTCAGGGTTAAACTCCATCTGCCACTTCTCAGCCCAGCTCTGCATCCTATCTATGTCTCTTTGCAGCCGACAACAGCCCTCCTTACTATCCACAACTCCACCAATCTTCGTATCGTCTGCAAATTTACTGACCCACCCTTCAACTCCCTCATCCAAGTCATTAATGAAAATCACAAACAGCAGAGGACCCAGAACTGATCCCTGCGGTACGCCACTGGTAACTGGGCTCCAGGCTGAATATTTGCCATCAACCACCACTCTCTGACTTCTATCGGTTAGCCAGTTCGTTATCCAACTGGCCAAATTTCCCACTACCCCATGTCTCCTTACTTTCTGCATAAGCCTACCATGGGGAGAAGTGGGGCCAGCAGGTCCACATATTTCCTATAAAATTCCACCGGGAACCCATCTGGTCCCGGGGCCTTCCCTGCTTGCATGTTCCCAATTCCTTTGATCACCTCCTCCACCTCAATCTGCGCCCCCAGACCTGCCACCTCCTGCTCCTCCACCCTCGGGAACTCCAGCTGGTCCAAAAAGTGTATCATTCCCTCTTTCCCCTCCGGGGGTTGGGACTTATACAGCCTCTCATAAAATGTCTTAAACACCTCGTTCACTTTCCCTGCTCTGTGCTCCATCTTTCCCTTTTTGTCTCTAACTCCTCCGATCTCTCTCGCCGCCCCCCTCTTTCGAAGTTGTTGGGCCAGCAGTCGGCTTGCCTTTTCCCCATATTCATACTGTATCCCCTGTGCCTTCCTCCACTGCATCTCTGCCTTACCCGTGGTCAGTAGGTCAAACTCTGTCCTGTATAGCCCTTCATCCGGGGCCTCCGCATACTGCCTATCCACCCTCAGAATTTCCACAATCAATCTCTCCCTTTCTTTACCCTCTTGTTTCCCCTTGTGGACTCTAATGGAAATCAGCTCTCCTCTAACCACCGCTTTCAGCGCTTCCCATACTACTCCCACCTGGACCTCCCCACCATCATTGACCTCCAGGTATCTTTCGATACATCCCCTCACCCTTCCACATACCCCCTCGTCCGCCAGTAGTCCCATGTCTAATCTCCAAAGTGGGCGCTGTTCCCTTTCCTCTCCTAGATCCAGATCCACCCAATGTGGGGCGTGATCTGAAACGGCTATAGCCGAGTACTCCGTTCCTGCCACTTTCGGGATCAGTGCCCTTCCCAAGAAAAAAAAGTCTATCCGGGAGTATACTTTATGGACGTGGGAGAAGAAAGAAAACACTTTACCCATCGGTCTGGCAAATCTCCACGGATCTACTCCTCCCATCTGCTCCATAAATCCCTTAAGCACCTTGGCCGCTGCCGGCCTTCTCCCGGTCCTGGATCTGGACCGGTCCAGCCCTGGGTCCAGCACTGTGTTAAAGTCCCCCCCCCACCATTAACAAGTTTCCCATCTCCAGGTCCAGGATACGTCCCAACATTCGCTTCATGAATCCCGTGTCATCCCAGTTCGGGGCGTATACGTTCACCGGCACCACCGCCTCACCCTGCAATCTGCCACTCACCATCACGTACCTGCCCCCACTATCCACCACTATGGTCTTAGCCTCGAACGATACCCGTTTCCCCACCAGTATTGCCACCCCTCTGTTTTTCGCATCTAACCCTGAGTGGAATACCTGTCCCACCCATCCTTTCCTTAGTCTAGCCTGATCCGCCAATTTCAGGTGCGTCTCCTGGAGCATGACCACGTCCGCCTTCAGTCTCTTTAAGTACGCAAACACCCTTGCCCTCTTAATCGGCCCATTCAAACCTCTCACATTCCACGTGATCAGCCGGGTTGGGGGGCCATTTACCCCCCCCCCCTTCGTCGACTAGCCATCCCCTTTTTTAAACCATCTCCTCACCCAGGTCTCACGCACCCGTCTGTCCCCCAGACGGCGCCCTCCCGTCCCGACCACCTCGTCTCGTATCAGCTCCCCCTTACCCTCAGCAGCAGCAACCCAGTTAGTCACCCCCCCCCCCCCCTCCCTCGCGCCACCACCCCCCCCGCTAGATTCCCCTCTAGCTTGATTGCTCCCCCCATATTGCTTCCGGGAGTCAGCTAACTCTGGCTGACCTCGGCTTCCCCCGTTTATCCTTTGACCTCCCTGCGTGTGAGGCCTCCTCCCTTCCTGCACCCATTTTACCCGCCACAATTTCCATAGCGCAGGAGAAAACCCGCGCTTCCCTCTCGGCCCTGCCCCTAATGGCACAGTTCCCTCATTTCCCTTCCCTGTCCCCTTTTCCTCCGGCGCCCACATTTCTTCGGTCCCCCCCTACAGGGGGAGGGGGGGGGGGAATTCCCCGTCCAACATTATTACAAATTAGCCCTCCCCTCTCCCCACTTTACATTTCTGTGCCACCACCTCGCTACCTCTCTCCAAACATCAATTTCTCAAGTCTAGTCCAATTTCGCTTCCTGAATGAATGTCCATGCCTCCTCCGCCGTCTCGAAGTAGTGGTGTTTGCCCTGGTGTGTGACCCACAATCTTGCCGGCTGCAGCATTCCAAATTTGACTTTCTTCCTATGGAGCACCGCCTTGGCCCAATTGAAACTCGCCCTCCTTCTCGCCACCTCCGCACTCAAATCTTGATATACGCGTTTCACCGCGTTCTCCCACTTGCTACTCCGTGTCTTCTTAGCCCATCTCAGGACCACCTCCCTGTCCCTGTAGCGGTGGAACCTCACCACTATTGCTCGTGGTGTTTCCCCTGCCTTTGGTCTTCTCACGAGGACCCGGTACGCTCCCTCCACTTCCAGGGGGCCCGTTGGGGCCTCAGCTCCCATTAGAGTATGGAGCATCGTACTCACAAACGCCCCAGCATCAGCTCCTTCTGTCCCTTCGGGAAGATCTAGAATCCTTAGATTCTTCCTCCTCGAGCTGTTCTCCAGGGCTTCAAGCCTTTCTATGCACCTCTTATGTAGTGCCTCGTGCGACTCCGTTTTTACCACCAGGCCCTGTATCTCGTCTTCGTTCTCGGCTGCCTTTGCCTTCACTCCACAGAGCTCCATCGCCTGGACCTTTTGTGGTTCCTTCAATCCCTCGATTGCCAGTAACATCGGCGCCAGCACCTCTTTCTTGAGATCCTCCACACATCGTCGGAGGAACTCCTGCTGTTCCGGGCCCCATATGATCTGGGCTCCCTCGGCCGCCATCTTGCTTCTCCCTTCTCTTCCCTGCTGCTGCTCCAGAGGATCCTCCGCAATCTGGCCACGACTGTCGCTCCTTTCCATCCACACCCGGGGGGGACTCCTTTCTTTGTCACCTCACACTGGGTTTGGCCGTAAAAAATTTCCGTTGGGGCTCCCGATAAGAGCCCAAAAGTCCGTTAAAACGGGAGGTGCCGAAACGTGTGGCTTAGCCGGTCATCGCCGCAACCGGAAGTCCCTCAAAAATAAGATTAAATACAATTAATGCACAGCGATTATTTCATATTGAATTATAGAAAATGCTTCGTTTATATATTAATAAATTGTCATCAACTTCAAATGGTAAAACCAGACTAAATATTTAAACACAGAGGGAGGGCACAGTTCTCACAGTCAGTGTTGTGAGCGATCAGCACGTACCTCACTTCACTTGTCCTTGCTTTACATACTTCAGCCACAATGAGAGGAAAAAAACTACATTCGGAAATCAGCGGAATGTGGTGATTCTGTGGGTGGGCAACAGTCAGCAGAATATCTTGTGTCCCACAGCAAAACCCAGCTGGACCTCATGTAGCCCCCTTAGGCCTTTTGGCTAAGATGGGCATGAGATCAGGTGTAATGTCTGCATCTGGCATCTCTCTCTTGTGGGGACCATGGATTAGATTCAAATTGAATTTGAGTTGGTTTTTTTGGAGCAGGCAAGGAGCTGGATTAGGGGTTTGTCCCTGTCCACACTCTGAGCTCTGGTTTTGGAACTCTGATAGAGTAATTTAAAAAAACAATGTCCTTGGGGCTTTACACGAACTGGTTGTATAGATTGAGTTTCTAATCCCTTGAATGACCAAGATGACAGGGTGATTGAGGAGTTAAAAATGAGTAAAGGTGTGAATGAGGTTGACACTATTTCCTCTGATGGGGGAATGGGGAGGTGGGGTGGGGAGCGCAGAACAAGGGGACAGAAAACGACAACCGGACCATTCAGGAGTGAAGTGAGGAAACGCGTCCCCGCAGAAAGGAGAGTGGAAATCTGCAACCCCCCCCCCCCCCCCACACACACACCCCCCAGAAAAATCTGCTGATTTTGGAGGGTCAATTCAAACTGAGATTGATTGATGTTTCTTTGGGAAGAGGATTCACAATTCTGGGAAAAAGGAGTTAAATGGAGTTAAGCCACAGATTAGCCACGATCTAATTGAATGGAGGAACAGACTCAAGGGGCTGAATGGCCTCATTTTGTTTCCATGTTTCATATTTCTTAGTATCTCTTTCACTATCACTCTATCTCTCCGTTTCCAGGAAATCAGTTGCCTGCCTGTAAACAGGCCCCACATATTCTGCCTGGCAACAGTGATGTTAAATAACTCTAATTTACATTGGCCAGTTCTCAATCAGCCCTTCCCATTTCCTCTCCATGGAAACCCCCAGTCATTGGGATGTCACCCTGTCTGGAGAGAGTGAGTCAGCTCTTTCACAATCTGAATGGAACTGGCTTCTGAGGGTCAGGGTTATTTGTTTTTTTTAAAGTATTTTTATTGAAGAGTTTTGTTTATAACAAACAATATAAAATATAATCAAAATACACAATAGTAACAAGAAGAAACGGATATTTACAAAGCACAGTATTAGAGATGAATACAAGAAAAAAAAGAAAAATAACAAAGGTTCAAACATTTGCAGGGCAATGTTACAGGAATACTATTTGCATACACCCATCCAAGGGTGCAGTATAAAATTTTGGCCTGAATTCTCCACCATCCACTGCTGGTAGTGGGGTCCCTGATGTGGCGGAGAATTGAAAAATCAGGATCAGCGCCAGGCGGCAGCGGGTGCCGAACACAATGCTCTGACATCCCATTGATGGCAGGGTCAAGGTTCACGCCCATGCGCCAGTGCGAGTATGCAAATAAATATAAATGGATCTTAATGACCATTTAGCGGGCCCAGCACCCTATTCTACTGTAGCCATCTAGGATGGCCACTTACAACCAGGAACAGAGATGTTCGCAAAGCATAGCGGGTAAAATATACAATGCGAGATTCAGGCAGGCTCAGAGCCTGAAATGTATATTTGTGAGTGAGGAATCCAGACGGTATCGAAACCCCGACCGATTAGCATTTGATGGCCAACTCCACCAGACAAAGGACTGGTAATTGAGCGACCGGTACAGTCCCAGACATTTCGACTCCACTCCCTGTACTAAGGAAGTGTAAATGACGGGATCAATGACCGCTTGGGACACGCCCAGCCATCAAGGCACCCACCCATTTATTGGTTAGAAATCGAACATAGTGATCAGGGATCACCCAATTAGTGGGGTCCAAACTGAAGGACCGCCCAAAAGAGCACAAAAAACCCCAAGCATAAGGTGAGAGAGTCCATCATGTGTTCGTCCTCTTCTGGACCTGGCGCCCCGGCAACGACCATCTCCAATCGCAGCACCACCAGAAGCAAGTCCAAGTTCAATGCCGGCTACCAGACGGATGAGCCTAGCTGAGCAGCAGTTACTTCTCCAGACCCGATAGATCCAGAATCGGACAACGGCCACTGTTTCCTGACCTAAGCCGGGTGCCCAAAGTCAAGTACAGGTTGTCTTAGTCGATAGGTGTAGTTAACTAGCAGTGTTTATGTTGCATGACTGATTGTGTGTAAATAAAGTACCCTTGACCTTGAACTAACTAACTGGTGTTTGGCTCTTTGATCGATAGCCGGTTGAATCTTGTGGTGGTATCATTCAATACGTGGTGACGCTGAGCATTAGAATATTGATGTCCAAAGGAAGGAGGGCAACCTCACTGACTGCCATATTTACAGCAGGTCCACAGAAAAGGCAACATTCCGTGATTCGCCGGTCCTCTGGGTCAGGAATCATGTGGGCGGAGATTACTACAGGTCACACGAAACGTGACCCTGACGTGGTGGACGTCGCGATGGAGTGAAGGGAGTTATCCTTGTGGTGATATGCTAACATGCATATCTGTATATAACTGTACAAATATATAAAGCTGGTCATCAGTACATGTATTGACAGCTATGACCTCCTGCCAGTAGGTGAAGTCAGACATACATTAGGTGACTGACGAGACTCAGCAGTTGGTAGCAGGAAGAATAGTAGGATGGTTGCATTTTACAGTAGCGCTCAAGAAACGTAAAGATCTTTGTCTGTACATAGATCAGTTGGCTACCTGCCAATGTGTTTAATAATAAATACTTGTTCTAGCTGAACATACATGTTCTATGCATGCCTTCATGATCAGTGGAGCCATAGAAGTTAACATCCCCCTGAACTAACGCTCTTATTCAAAAAGATGTGGAGATGCCGGCGTTGGACTGGGATGAGCACAGTAAGAAGTCTTACAACACCAAGTTAAAGTCCAACAGGTTGAGAGATGTGCAGCGACAGAGTCTCTCAGCATAGTCTGTGTTGTAGGTCGACTTGAGTGGCTTTGTGATCTGTAGCCCTTTCTGCTTTCTTGCACCTTTGCAGAAATGTAATGTCAGTGTCTATATGTACTATCTTCTTGGAGATCCTCTCGGCTTTGAGCCGGCAGTTTGCAGCGTCGATGGTAGCCATGATGTGGAGATGCCGGCTTTGGACTGGGGTGAGCACAGTAAGAAGTCTTACAACACCAGGTTAAAGCAGGTTCAAACCTGTTATACTTTAACCTGGTGTTGTAAGACTTCGTACCTTATTCAAAAAGGGAGGGAGACAGAATGTGGGAAATTACAGACCAGTTAATTGGACAATTGTTGGAATTAATTATCAAGGACATAATATCAGGACATTTGGAAAGCCAAAGTGCTATCCATCAGAGTCAACATGTTTTACGAAGGGCACATCATGTTTGACTAATTTGCTTGAGTTCTTCGAAGATGTAACAAGCAAAGTGGATAATGAGGATCCTATAGATGTAGTTTATCTGGACTTCAGGAAGGCGTTTGATAAGGTGCCACAAAGAAGGTTGATTCACAAGGTGAGGTCACATGGGATTAGAAGTAACGTATTAGCTTGGATAGAAGACTGGCTGACGGATAGAAGACAGAGTCGGGATAAATGGGTCTTTTTCTGGATGGCAAGATAAGCTAATGGGGTGCCACAGGGTTCGGTCCTTGGGCCTCAGATATTTACAATCTATATTAACGACTTGGATACAAGGATAGAAGGTCCTACAGCCAAATTCGCAGATAACACAAAAAAGGTGCAATTTGGAAGCAAGAAATAGGATATAGATAGATTAGGAGAGTGGGTTAAAATGTGCCAGATGGAGTTTAACGTGGATAAGTGTGAGGTCATGCATTTTGATTGAAAAACTGGAAAGGCAACCTATTTTCTAAATGGGGAGAGATGTCGGGGAGCTCCGATGCAGAGGGATCTGGGTGTCCTAGTACATGAGTCACAGAAACGAACATGCAGATTGTAGAAGCCAGGTATTTTGAATACAACTAGTATAGGTAAAAGATAGCTGTTTAAGCATAAATATTAAGCCCCAGTTTTAAATACCCACTTATACAGCATAATTCACTTTTACTGAGGTCCGTTGTTCTGGCAAATGCATATTTTCAAAGTCAGTGTGACATTGAAACAGCACAGTTGCAAGACAATTTGGCACTGCTTGTGCTAATTGTCAAGGACAAGGACTGAATACCATAGCAACATGAAGGCACCATTGTTCACAATGCAGATAACAGCTAAGTCAGAGAAGCTAATGTTGCACATTGAAGATGGACGGCTTGCCATCAAATCAAATGTGTTTGAGTCTAACCCAAACCAATTAGGATTATATTGGGGTGAGATTAGATGACTTAAGACAGATATGAAAGTGTATAACTGAAAAGTTTCCCCCCGCCATTTTAGTGTTGTCCTTAATTTCTGTCTTTGATTCTGTCAGTGAGTCTTTCTGTAGTGTCTTTGTGTTGTGTTGTCTTTCTGTTAGTTTAGTCAGTTTTGTCCTTAATAGTCTTTCTGTTAGTGAATCTTTGTGTTGTTGTGTTGTCTGTCCTTAATTGCTGTCTTTAATTCTCTTAGTCTGTCTGTTAATGTGAGATGTGTTTTGGGGGTTCTGTCTTTATGTTAGTCTGTGTCAGTGATGTAGTGCACTTTTGACTTTGACTTTGAGTTTAGCTGAAGATTAGCTCTCTCTCTCTCTTCATGTTTCATTTCCAGACTTTGACCTTTTAAAAGTTACTTTCGAGCTGTCTGCCTAAGCAAAGAAAGATAATGTCTGAAATTCTCTGAAAGCTTCGAATTGTCTACGAATTGCCTTTTAAATGACTTTCAAATTGTAATCAAGCAACTACAAATAAAACAATTCTTTTTGGCACCTGAGAAGTTTTAACTGAAGTTTCTGCTGTTAACCGAATAGCAGAGATGATATAAATTCCTTCAACGTTACACAGTCGAATAATACTAGGAATCCAACAACTTGGCATAGTCCAGAAATAGTACAAATCTTACAACTTGTCGTATTGCGCCAGGACTTTGATTCATCAACTAAGCTTTCCCCAACTTGGCGTAGTTCGGCAAGTTAAGATCCCTTCAAATTAAAGATTCTCAACAATTGGCGAGCCAGCCAGTGTCATGATATTCAAACACACACATCATGATAGACACACCAACAGACAAATCAGAACACACAACACCACAACCAATGACAGAAAGATATAAAAGCACAGACACGACCCCCGGTGGTCAGTATTAGCTGCAGAGGAGGACCAGGACAGACCTACTACACGACACACTCAGGGAGACAGCACGTGCAGAGTATCCAGAACGAACTGTATTATAAGAGTTAAAATAAAATAGAGTTGTACCACATACAACTGTGTTGGCTCATCTGTGCACCAGAGCACCCAACACCACATGGTACAGGAGTGGATCGATACCTGCCGGCATACCTCAGTGTACACAGACAACCAGCAGTGCCCAGGCAAAATGATAGAGCTCCCGGTTCCGCAGCCGCTCCAGTGCTACGGCGATCTCCGCGAAAACTGGCGGCGATTCCGGCAATGGTTCGAATTGTTCCTGGTGGCAGCTGAACTCCAAGACCTGGATGATAGCGAAAAAATTGAATTTCTCCTCACCATCGCCGGTGCAAGGGCAAGAGAAATATTCACAAGGTTCAGGTTCTTCAGGAGGCAGCAAAGGTACGATTACCAGGCAGTCCTGGACAAATTCTCCAAGTACTGTGAAGAAAACGCAATCCAATCGGCAAGTAAAGGTAAGAAAAGCTGCAGTACTCACCTCGTGGCTGGGATCCCGGAGCCCGAATTCCCAGAGGCCGAAATCCCGGGCCTGAGAGAGGGCTGGGTCGAGGTCGGCGGCCATCTTGCTAAAAGTATCACGCTAGCACAGTTGCGCGAGCAGTGCGCAGAACCGGAAGTTTCGTTTGCGCATGCGCGAGATGCTGCGCATGCGCAGTCAAGAAAACGGCCATCGGTAAAGGAACAGCGATCTGAGCATGCGCAGTCGCTTCCTACGTGCTACATACCGAGCGTCAGGATGTCAGAGGCCCCAGACTGCACCAATTTAAAGGGGAAACGTCCCAAACCCAATTTAAAAGGGAAACGTCCCAAATCAAAAAAACAAAAATCTGTTAAAGCTGTAAAACAACCTTCCCTCACCTGGAATGACAGCACATTGCCGCAAATTGACCCAGGAGATGAATTTGACCTCCGAAGAACCCTCCGACAAGCAGTTACCTACGCACAAGCCGATGATTCCGACCTCGAATACTTCGATGATGATCTTTACAGTGTTTCCGGACCTCGCGAGCCCAATGATAGCTCCGTGGTCCTATACGACTATGACTCGGACGAACCTTTCGTGTTGCACATTGGCGGCCCCCACATTGAATCCGACGCAGATGCGGATTCATTTTTCGGATTTGAGGATCTTCAATCCAGCAGATATGACGTCCCAACTTATCAGTACTGGATGATGCTGCAGCCTGACATTAACAGACAGGGAGCGCTGCAAGCACATGGAGAGCGCCCTGCTGCCACACAGAGCGTGGTCCACGTCCCGCTCAACGTTCCCGACTCTATGAAAGAAGACATGCAAGACTCCAGAGCGCAGTCCTCGCATGAACCAGAAGTGACTCCAGTGTCACAAGCCTCCACAGCAAGCTCGTGGACAGACTCCACAATTGCAGAAGCGCAGGACTCCAGAGCGCAGTCCTTGCACGAACAAGAAGTGACTCCAGTGTCACAAGCCTCCACAGAGAGCTCGTGGACAGCCTCCACGATAGAAGCAACGCAAGACTCCAGAGCGCAGTCCTTGCACGAACAAGAAGTGACTCCAGTGTCACAAGCCTCCACAGAGAGCTCGTGGACAGCCTCCACGATAGAAGCAACGCAAGACTCCAATGTGCAGTCCTTGCAGGAACAAGACCATGAGGGTCTAGCAACCTCTCCTGACCAACCAGCGGCAGACGATGCAAGTCTGCCATGCTCACGTGAACAGCAAGAAGGCTATAACAGCCTACCATGCTCCACTACACAGCAGCATGACCATGACGGTCTCTCATGCTACAATGAAGGGCACAGCGCTGAAGACTGTTCAAGCCCAACTGAAGACAAGCCAAAGGAATCGCCTCGTCCAAGCCCGAAGAAAAAAGGTTTATGCGCTGACCTTCAGGATCATTATAGCCGAACAGAGATTAATAATGCTGCACGGCCACAGAAGGATGCTGAGGATTTGCTAAAGAAATTAATTGAATGTTTAACTTGCAAGGAGCAGACTGAGAATTGCCAGTGTTTTAGTACGGATCGAAAAAATGGACAAAACATTGATCCTCAGGTAATGGAAATAACACAACCTGAATCATATCTACAGCAGGGACAAATGTCTCCCTTCAACACAACGCCGCAAAGTCCCAACTTCGGAGACCAGCAGTTAGTCAGTAATGACTCTTCAAACCTTGAGGGGAACATACATTTCAGGTGAAAGGTGGAAGATATAGGAGGGATATCAGAGGTAGGTTCTTTACCCAGAGAGTAGTGGGGGCATGGAATGCACTGCCTGTGGAAGTAGTTGAGTCGGAAACATTAGGGACCTTCAAGCAGCTATTGGATAGGTACATGGATTACGGTAAAATGATATAGTGTAGATTTATTTGTTCTTAAGGGCAGCACGGTAGCCTTGTGGATAGCACAATTTCTTCACAGCTCCAGGGTCCCAGGTTCGATTCCGGCTTGGGTCACTGTCTGTGCGGAGTCTGCACATCCTCCCCGTGTGTGCGTGGGTTTCCTCCGGGTGCTCCGGTTTCCTCCCACAGTCCAAAGATGTGCAGGTTAGGTGGATTGGCCATGATAAATTGCCCTTAGTGTTGGGTGGGGTTACTGGGTTATGGGGATAGGGTGGCGGTGTTGACCTTGGGTAGGGTGCTCTTTCCAAGAGCCGGTGCAGACTCGATGGGCCGAATGGCCTCCTTCTGCACTGTAAATTCTATGATAATCTATGAATTAATTGCATTGAACCTATACACACTCCACTGATAAATGAGCAGAACATTGGAGCAAGAATCCTGAGGACACCGACATCGAGTAGCCAGATAACGAATTTAAAACCCACAGCAGTTTCAAGTGAACCAAGTGTGCTTTCCACTAATGGTGAAGATGCAGATAAGGTCGACCCGATTATCCATTGTACCACACTAACCCCAGTGATTAAGCAGTTATGTATGGGGAGTATAATGTGGGCAATTGAGAACAGTAAAAGAGAGACTGTGACCATGCCAGTCCCAGCAAAATCAGACCCAGAGACCATGAAGGCATGTACATTAGACAAAGATACATATGAGGTACCGGAGAAGAAAAGTGAAACGGAATGTTCTTTGGAAAATAGTACAATGTCGATAGAAACATTGGATCCTATATTCGAGACCATACATATGGGAGAATTTGGGGGTAATAAACAAGGTTCTGCAATGTCTGGGGGAAGATTTAAAATTCCAAAGAGGAAAAGCCCAAATGAAGGACAACGGCAAGACAATGACAGTCCACCGACATGGTGTGCACCACCAGATGAAAACTCTGACAATTTACCCAACCCTAGTGAACAGCAAGCTGCTAATGAGGATCTATCCACGGGATGTGAGACGAGTGACGACAGCATCCCACTTCCCATGCAAAAGGTGCAAGGTGACAGACCTCGCCTAGTGCGTACCGAGGCACTCGACGATCACGGTGGGACCACTGACGACTGCGGTGGCGGCGCACCGCTTCCACCCTCGATGGCTCGAGCCTCTCCACTGGTTGGTGCATTCCTGCATGTTCCGACTCCAGAAGTGCAGCTTCAGGGAATCTCGGCTGCCTCCAGTGAACCTGTTGGGACTCCGGACGGGGGGCATCGACGGAAGGCAGACCGGACTCCAGATGGGGAGCAGCCAAGCGCCGACTCTGATTCGCGCACGCCAGACCTTGCTCCGGACGGGCGGTGTCGCGGCCTCGGTGATGGCACGCTCAGGGTGACGGCGGATGCCACGGCGACAGGGAATGGATCGCGTGGCAGTCCCACTGGGTCGGCAGTGGCAACCAGCACCGGCGGTCCAAGATGGACACACCAATTCGCGCCATCGCCAGACGTTGATGCGAGCAACAATTCTCTCTCCAAGGCGACATGCTTCGACGTTTCTCTGCGGAGTCGCCCTTCCGGCACAGCAGGTGGCCGGAACCAGCGTGCACGGTCTCGGCCAACTTCCACATCTGGCACAGTCATCGCCTTGCATGATATTAGTGATGGTGCTACTTCGATGGCAACGACCCATCGGCTACAAGATGCCGTCCACCACAAACATAAAAAGAAAAAAGACTCCACCTTGTTCCTGGCATGCAGGGCGGATGGATTGGTGCGTAGGCGCAATCAGCGAGCTTTGCACCGCCTTCCACGCTCGCAACTGAACCGTACGCACACGCCGGATCCTCCACTGGTTCCCAAGGATGACTTTGTGGAGATGCCACGGATCATGCCCCTTCCATCGCCACCAGAACAAAACCACAGCCAAGGCAACACTAACAAAGATGTTGAATGTTATATTTGCACGAATGAAAAACAAAGCACTGCACGAAGTACAACAAATGGTAAAGTAGAGACTTCGGCAACAGCATCACCTCCAACAGTCCAAGGTGAACCAGTGTGACCGCAAATCTCCACAGCTGAACCGGCTTGAGGACCAGCCCATTCTTGAGGCGGTCACCCATTAGACTGGACTTATAACGCTGTTCATACGTTCAAAAAGTCAAACACTTCTGTATTATAACCTGTTGTTGTTTATTGTTCCAGATATCGTCTGACCGGACCACTGTTCAAGTTTTTTTTTCTCTCGCATCCATGTTTTGTTATGGTACAACCTTGTTAGTGTGACGCACCCGACATCGCCCCATGTAAATAGTTACGTCATATACACACGCTGTACACAACACACACACACACTCTTAGATGCACTCACGACGCAATTATATTTATAACCATGTAGGCACATATCTTTGTAAAAAGGGGGGATGTCATGATATTCAAACACACACATCATGATAGACACACCAACAGACAAATCAGAACACACAACACCACAACCAATGACAGAAAGATATAAAAGCACAGACACGACCCCCGGTGGTCAGTATTAGCTGCAGAGGAGGACCAGGACAGACCTACTACACGACACACTCAGGGAGACAGCACGTGCAGAGTATCCAGAACGAACTGTATTATAAGAGTTAAAATAAAATAGAGTTGTACCACATACAACTGTGTTGGCTCATCTGTGCACCAGAGCACCCAACACCACAGCCAGGAGTTAACATTCTTTCAAAATACAAGATTCTTTCAAGTTGCAGATTTCTACACAGGTGCAGCAGGTAAGGAAAGCAAATGGAATGTTGGCATTTACAGCAAAAGGAATAGAGTATAAAGGTAAGGAAGTGTTGTTCCAATATAATCTGCTGCAGGCAATACTCCTGTTGAGCAGGAACTGACGCAGCTCATCACTCATGAATGAGGATCCCCTATGTAAGATGTAGGCGGGGAAGCTGAACAGAGCGAAGATTGCGTTGAGGGCTTTGATGACGGTGGCAGACGTCATGTCGGGGCACGGAATGGCGAAGGGGAATCTGAAGTATTCATCGACCACACTGAGGAAATACGAGTTACGGTCTGTGGAGGGAGGGGCCCTTTGAAATCCACGCTGAGGCATTCAAAGGGGCGGGAGGCCTTCACCGGGCACGCGCGGTCCGGCTGGTAGAAGTGCAGTTTACACTCTGCATAGACCTGGCAGTCCCTGGTGTTTGCACTGACTTTCTTGATGGAGTAGGGCAGATTGCAGGTCTTTATGAAATGGTACAACCGTGTGACTCCCGGGTGACAAAGGTTGTCGTGCAGGGTCCGGAGTCGGTCTATTTGTGCGCTGCAACATGTACTTCGGGATAATGCATCGGGGGCCTTGTTGAGCTTACCGGGGCGATACAAAATCTCGTAGTTGTAGGTGGAGAGCTCGATCCTCCACCTCAAGATTTTATCATTTTTGATCTTACCCCGCTGTGTGTTATTCAACATGAAGACTACCAACCGTTGGTCAGTGAGGAGAGTGAATCTCCTGCCGGCCAGGTAATGCCGCCAATGCCGCACAGCTTCAACGATGGCTTGAGCCTCTATTTTGACGGAGGAGTGCCGAATTTCGGAGGCATGAAGGGTTCGTGAGAAGACTGCCACGGGCCTGCCTGCCTGATTGAGCGTGGCGGCTAGGGCGACATCTGAAGCGTTGCTCTCCACTTGAAAGGGCAGCGTCTCGTCGACTGCGTGCATCGTGGCCTTGGCGATATCGGCTCTAATATGGTTGAAGGCCTGTTGAGCCTCAGCTGTCAGGGGGAAATGGGTGGACTGGATGAGTGGGCGGGCCTTGTCCGCATAGTTTGGGACCCACTGGGCGTAGTATGAAAAGAACCCCAGGCAGTGTTTGAGGGCCTTGGGGCAGTGGGGAAGGGGGAGCTCCATGAGGGGGCGCACGCGGTCGGGATCGGGCCCCAGAACTCCGTTCTGGACCACATACCCGAGGATGGCTAAGTGGTTTGTGCTGAATACGCACTTTCCTTGTTATAGGTGAGGTTTAGGAGAGTGGCGGTGTGGAGAAATTTGGCAAGGTTGGCATTGTGGTCCTGCTGATCGTGGCCTCAGATGATGACATTGTCTAGGTATGGGAAGGTGGCCCGCAACCCATTACCGGTCAACCATTCGGTCCATCGCCCTTTGGAAGACCGAGACCCCGTTGGTGGCGCCGAAGGGAACCCTGAGAAAATGGTAGAGGCGGCCATCTGCCTCGAAGGCAGTGTAAGGGCGGTCCGCCTTACGGATGGGGAGCTGGTGGTAGGTGGATTTGAGGTCTACAGTTGAGAAGACCCGTTACTGTGCAATGTGATTGACCATATCAGATATGGGTGGGAGAGGGTACACGTCGAGCTGCGTGTACCTCTTGATGGTCTGGCTGTAGTCCCCGACCATTCTGTGTTTCTCCACAGTTTTCACCATGACCACTTGGGCTCTCCAGGGGCTGTTGCTGGCCTCGATGATGCCTTCCCGAAGCAGCCGTCGGACTTGATGAAGGTCCTGTCCTGGGTGCTGTACCGTCTGCTCCTTGTGGTAAACCACTGTGTTCCTATATTAAGGGTTGTATGGTAGAACCTGCACTACAGGAGATGTGTGGTAAGGCCCTGTACTACAGGTACAGGGGTAGTCCCTGCCTGCTGGCTCCGCCCAGTAGGTGGAGTATAAATATGTGTGCTCCCTATACAGCAGCCATTTCGCCAGCTGCTGTAGGGGGCCACACATCTTAGAGTAATAAAGCCTCAGTTGTATTCAACTCTCGTCTCTGAGCAATTGATCATGCATCATTGGGGAAATGCACAACAGTAATGTGGGGGGTGTTTAAGGAGCACTTGCTGCGAGTGCTGGATAGTTTTGTCCCACTGAGACGAGGAAGGAATGGTAATGTGAAGGAGCCTTGGATAACAAGAGAAGTGGAGCTTCTAGTCAAGAGGAAGAAGGAAGCTTACGTAAAGTTGAGGAAGCAATGATCTGACTCGGCTCTAGAGGGTTCCAAGGTAGCCAGGAAGGTACTCAAAAATTGACTGAGGAGAGTTAGAAGGGGGCATGAAAAAGCACTGGCGGGAAGGATTAGGGAAAGCCCCAAGGCGTTCTATACTTATGTGAGAAATAAGAGGATGATCAGAGTGAGAGTAGAACCAATCAGGGATAGTGGGGGGAACTTGTGCCTAGAGTCTGAAGAGATGGGGGAGGCCCTAAATGAATACTTTGGTTCAGTATTCACGAGAGAGATATGGACCTTGTTGCCCATGAGAACAGTATGAACCAGGTTAATAGACTCGAAAAGGTTGATATTAAGAAGGAGGATGGACATAGAACATAGAACATAGAAAATACAGCACAGAACAGGCCCTTCGGCCCACGATGTTGTGCCGAACCTTTGTCCTAGATTAATCAGAGATTATCATTGAATTTACAGTGCAGAAGGAGGCCATTCGGCCCTTTGAGTCTGCACCGGCTCCTGGAAAGGGCACCCTACTCAAACTCAACACCTCCACCCAACACCAAGGGCAATTTTGGACATTAAGGGCAATTTATCATGGCCAATCCACCTAACCTGCACATCTTTGGACTGTGGGAGGAAACCGGAGCACCCGGAGGAAATCCATGCAGACACGGGGAGGACGTGCAGACTCCGCACAGACAGTGACCCAAGCCGGAATCGAACCTGGGACCCTGGAGCTGTGAAGCAATTGTGCTATCCACAATGCTACCGTGCTGCCCTTAAGAACAAATAAATCTACACTATATCATTTTACCGTAATCCATGTACCTATCCAATAGCTGCTTGAAGGTCCCTAATGTTTCCGACTCAACTACTTCCACAGGCAGTGCGTTCCATGCCCCCACTACTCTCTGGGTGAAGAACCTACCTCTGATATCCCTCCTATATCTTCCACCTTTCACCTTAAAATTGTGTCCCCTTGTAATGGTGTGTTCCACCCGGGGAAAAAGTCTCTGACTGTCTACTCTATCTATTCCCCTGGTCATCTTATAAACCTCTATCAAGTCGCCCCTCATCCTTCTCCGTTCTAATGATAAAAGGCCTAACACCCTCAACCTTTCCTCATAAGACCTACTCTCCATTCCAGGCAACATACTGGTAAATCTTCTTTGCACCTTTTCCAAAGCTTCCACATCCTTCCTAAAATGAGGCGACCAGAACTGTACACAGTACTCCAAATGTGGCCTTACCAAAGGTTTGTACAGCTGCATCATCACCTCATGGCTCTTAAATTCAATCCCTCTGTTAATGAACGCGAGCACACCATAGGCCTTCTTCACAGCTCTATCCACTTGAGTGGCAACTTTCAAAGATGTATGAACATTGACCCCAAGATCTCTCTGCTCCTCCACATTGCCAAGAACTCGACCGTTAACCCTGTATTCCGGATTCATATTTGTCCTACCAAAATGGACAACCTCACGCTTTTCAGGGTTAAACTCAGCCCAGCTGCCACTTCTCAGCCCAGCTCTGCATCCTATCTATGTCTCTTTGCAGCCGACAACAGCCCTCCTTACTATCCACAACTCCACCAATCTTCGTATCGTCTGAAAATTTACTGACCCACCCTTCAACTCCCTCATCCAAGTCATTAATGAAAATCACAAACAGCAGAGGACCCAGAACTGATCCCTGCGGTACGCCACTGGTAACTGGGATCCAGGCTGAATATTTGCCATCCACCACCACTCTCTGACTTCTGTCGGTTAGCCAGTTCGTTATCCAACTGGCCAAATTTCCCATTATCCCATGCCTCCTTACTTTCTGCGTAAGCCTACCATGGGGAACCTTATCAAATCCATGTACACTACATCCACTGCTTTACCTTCATCCACATGCTTGGTCACATCCTCAAAGAATTCAATAAGACTTGTAAGGCAAGATCTACCCCTCACAAATCCGTGCTGACTATCCCTAATCAAGCAGTGTCTTTCCAGATGCTCATGAATCCTATCCTTCAGTTCCCTTTCCATTACTTTGCCTACCACCGAAGTACGACTAACTGGCCTGTAATTCCCAGGGTTATCCCTAGTCCCTTTTTTGAACAGGGGCACGACATTCGCCACTCTCCAATCCCCTGGTACCACCCCTGTTGACAGTGAGGACGAAAAGATCATTGCCAACGGCTCTGCAATTTCATCTCTTGCTTCCCATAGAATCCTTGGATATATCCCGTCAGGCCCGGGGGACTTGTCTATCCTCAAGTTTTTCAAAATGCCCAACACATCTTCCTTCCTAACAAGTATTTCCTCGAGCTTACCAATCTGTTTCACACTGTCCTCTCCAACAATATCACCCCTCTCATTTGTAAATACAGAAGAAAAGTACTCGTTCAAGACCTCTCCTATCTCTTCAGACTCAATACACAATCTCCCGCTACTGTCCTTGATCGGACCTACCCTCGCTCTAGTCATTCTCATATTTCTCACATATGTGTAAAAGGGTTTTCCTTGATCCTACCCGCCAAAGATTGTTCATGCCCTCTCTCAGCTCTCCTAATCCCTTTCTTCAGTTCCCTCCTGGCTATCTTGTATCCCTCCAATGCCCTGTCTGAACCTTGTTTCCTCAGCCTTACATAAGTCTCCTTATTCCTCTTAACAAGACATTCAACCTCTCTTGTCAACCATGGTTCCCTCACTCGACCATCTCTTCCCTGCCTGACAGGGACATACATATCAAGGACACGTAGCACCTGTTCCTTGAACAAGTTCCACATTTCACTTGTGTCCTTCCCTGACAGCCTATGTTCCCAACTTATGCACTTCAATTCTTGTCTGACAACATCGTATTTACCCTTCCCCCAATTGTAAACCTTGCCCTGTTGCACGCACCTATCCCTCTCCATTACTAAAGTGAAAGTCACAGAATTGTGGTCACTATCTCCAAAATGCTCCCCCACTAACAAATCTATCACTTGCCTTGGTTCACTACCAAGTACTAAATCCAATATTGCCCCTCCTCTGGTCGGACAATCTACATACTGTGTTAGAAAAGCTTCCTGGACACACTGCACAAACACCACCCCATCCAAACTATTTGATCTAAAGAGTTTCCACTCAATGTTTGGTAAGTTGAAGTCACCCATGACTACTACCCTGTGACTTCTGCACCTTTCCAAGATCTGTTTTCCAATCTGTTCCTCCACATCTCTGCTACTATTGGGAGGCCTATAGAAAACTCCTAACAAGGTGACTGCTCCTTTCCTATTTCTGACTTCAACACATACTACCTCATTAGGGTGATAATCCTCGAACTGTCTTTCTGCAGCTGTTATACTATCTCTAATTAACAATGCCACCCCCCCCCCCCCCAACCTCTTTTACCACCCTCCCTAATCTTATTGAAACATCGAAACCAGGGACCTCCAACAACCATTTCTGCCCCTCTTCTATCCAAGTTTCCGTGATGGCCACATCGTAGTCCCAAGTACCGATCCATGCCTTAAGTTCACCCACCTTATTCCTGATGCTTCTTGTGTTGAAGTATACACACTTCAACCCATCTCCGTGCCTGCAAGTATTCTCCTTTGTCAGTGCTCCCTTCCCCACTGCCTCATTACACGCTTTGGCGTCCTGAATATCGGCTACCTTAGTTGCTGGACTACAAATCCGGTTCCCATTCCCCTGACAAATTAGTTTAAACCCTCCCGAAGAGTACTAGACAACCTCCCTCCCAGGATATTGGTGCCCCTCTGGTTCAGATGCAACCCGTCCTGCTTGTACAGATCCCACCTTCCCCAGAATGCGCTCCAATTATCCAAATACCTGAAGCCCTCCCTCCTGCAGCAACGTGTTCAACTGCACTCTCTCCCTATTCCTCGCCTCGCTATCACGTGGCACCGGCAACAAACCAGAGATGACAACTCTGTCTGTCCTGGCTTTTAACTTCCAGCCTAACTCCCTAAACTTGTTTATTACCTCCACACCCCTTTTCCTACCTATGTCGTTGGTACCAATGTGCACCATGACTTCTGGCTGCTCCCCCTCCCCCTTAAGGATCCTGAAGACACGATCCGAGACATCCCTGGCCCTGGCACCCGGGAGGCAACATACCTTCCGGGAGTCTCGCTCGCGACCACAGAATCTCCTATCTATTCCCCTGACCATTGAATCTCCTACAACTATTGCTTTTCTATTCTCCCCCCTTCCCTTCTGAGCCCCAGAGCCAGACTCAGTGCCAGAGACCTGGCCGCTAGGGCCTTCCCCCGGTTGGTCATTCCCCCCAACAGCATCCAAAACGGTATACTTGTTTTGAAGGGGAACGGCCACGAGGGATCCCTGCACTGTCTGCCTGTTTGTTTTTTTCCCCCTGACTGTAACCCAACTATTCTTGTCCTGTACCTTGGGTGTGGTTACCTCCCTGTAACTCTTCTCAATCACCCCCTCTGCCTCCCGGATGATCCGAAGTTCATCCAGCTTCAGCTCCAGTTCCCTAACACGGTCTTTGAGGAGCTGAAGTTGGGTGCACTTCCCGCAGGTATAGTCAGCGGGGACACCGGTGGTATCCCTCACCACCCACATCCTCCAGGTGGAGCATGCAACTGGCCTAGCCTCCATCCCATCTTACCTGACAGAATATAGCTGCCCTGTGGACAAACTAGATCTCCGCCCTCCGACTCTGCTCCCAGTCAGCTACACTTTCTGTAGACTCCTGGCTCTCTTCTCACTCTTTGCGGAAATGTCGGAAACAAAATGAAAGGAGCACCTTACTCCCTCCTCACCTAACTCGGTCACCAACCTCTTACTATAGCACTCAAAATGCACCAAATTCAGCACTCTCTCAGTCACCAAACTCTCACTATAGCACTCAAATACACCCAAATTCAGCACTCATTGCAAAATGTGCTGGAAATTTTGAAAAGCATCAGGATAGTTAAGTCCCCGGGGTGTGATGGGATATACCCAAGGTTACTACGGGAAGCGAGGGAGGAAATTGCTGCGCCGTTGGCAATGAGCTTTGCGTCCTCACTCTCCACTGGAGTAGTAGTGAATGATTGGAGGGAAGCGAATGTTCTTCCCCCATTCAAGAAAGAGAATAAGGAAATCTCTGGGAATTACAGACCAGCTTTACGTCTGTGGTGAGCAAAATATTGGAAAGGATTCTGAAAGATAGGATTTATGATTGTTTAGAAAAACATAGTATGATTAAAGATAGTCAGCATGGCTTTGTGAGGGGCAGGTCATGCCTCACAAGCCTCATTGAATTCTTTGAGGATGTGATGAGACACATTGATGAAGGTCGGGCAGTGGATGTGATGTATATGGATTTCTGTAAGGTATTTGAAAAGGTTCCCCATGGTAGGCTTATTCAGAAAGTTAGGGGGCATGGGATACAGGGAAATTTGGCTGTCTGGATACAGAATTGGCTGGCCGAAAGAAGACAGCGAGTGGTAGTGGATGGAAAGTATTCCGTCTGGAGGTCGGTGACCAGTGGTGCCCCATAAGGATCTGTTCTGGGAACTCTGCTCTTTGTGGTTTTTATAAATGACTTGGATGAGGAAGTGGAAGGGTGGGTTAGTAAGTTTGCCGATGACACGAAGGTTGATGGAGTTGTAGATCGTGTTGAGGGTTGTTGCAAGTTACAACAGGACATTGACAGGATGCAGAGCTGGGCTGAGAAGTGGCAGATGGAGTTCAACCTTGATAAATGTGAAGTGATTCATTTTGGAAGGTCGAATTTGAATGCTGAATACAGGGTTAAAGGCAGGATTCTTGGAAGTGTGGAGGAACAGAGGGATCTTGGGGTCCACGTACATAGATCCCTCAAAGTTGTCACCCAGGTTGATAGGGTTGTTAAGAAGGCCTATGGTGTGTTGCCTATCATTAACAGGGGGATTGAGTTTAAGAGCCGTGAGGTTTTGCTGCAGCTTTATAAAACTCTAGTTAGACCACACTTGGAATATTGTGTCCCGTTCTGGTCGCCTCATTAGAACATAGAACATAGAACATAGAACGATACAGCGCAGCACAGGCCCTTCGGCCCACGATGTTGCACCGAAACAAAAGCCATCTAACCTACACTATGCCATTATCATCCATATGTTTATCCAATAAACTTTTAAATGCCCTCAATGTTGGCGAGTTCACTACTGTTGCAGGTAGGGCATTCCACGGCCTCACTACTCTTTGTGTAAAGAACCTACCTCTGACCTCTGTCCTATATCTATTACCCCTCAGTTTAAAGCTATGTCCCCTCGTGCCAGCCATTTCCATCCGCGGGAGAAGGCTCTCACTGTCCACCCTATCTAACCCCCTGATCATTTTGTATGCCTCTATTAAGTCTCCTCTTAACCTTCTTCTCTCTAACGAAAACAACCTCAAGTCCATCAGCCTTTCCTCATAAGATTTTCCCTCCATACCAGGCAACATCCTGGTAAATCTCCTCTGCACCCGCTCCAAAGCTTCCACGTCCTTCCTATAATGCGGTGACCAGAACTGTACGCAATGCTCCGAATGCGGCCGTACCAGAGTTCTGTACAGCTGCAACATGACCTCCCGACTCCGGAACTCAATCCCTCTACCAATAAAGGCCAACACTCCATAGGCCTTCTTCACAACCCTATCAACCTGGGTGGCAACCTTCAGGGATCGATGTACATGGACACCGAGATCCCTCTGCTCATCCACACTTCCAAGAACTTTACCGTTAGCCAAATATTCCGCATTCCTGTTATTCCTTCCAAAGTGAATCACCTCACACTTCTCTACATTAAACTCCATTTGCCACCTCTCAGCCCAGCTCTGCAGCTTATCTATATCCCTCTGTAACCTGCTACATCCTTCCACACTGTCGACAACACCACCGACTTTAGTATCATCTGCAAATTTACTCACCCACCCTTCTGCGCCTTCCTCTAGGTCACTGATAAAAATGACAAACAGCAACCGCCCCAGAACAGATCCTTGTGGTATGCCACTTGTAACTGAACTCCATTCTGAACATTTCCCATCAACCACCACCCTCTGTCTTCTTTCAGCTAGCCAATTTCTGATCCACATCTCTAAATCACCCTCAATCCCCAGCCTCCGTATTTTCTGCAATAGCCTACCATGGGGAACCTTATCAAACGCTTTACTGAAATCCATATACACCACATCAACTGCTCTACCCTCGTCTACCTGTTCAGTCACCTTCTCAAAGAACTCGATAAGGTTTGTGAGGCATGACCTACCCTTCACAAAGCCATGCTGACTATCCCTGATCATATTATTCCTATCTAGATGATTATAAATCTTGTCTCTTATAATCCCCTCCAAGACTTTACCCACTACAGACGTGAGGCTCACCGGTCTATAATTGCCGGTGCTCCCCTTTTTGAACAAAGGGACCACATTTGCTATCCTCCAGTCCTCTGGCACTATTCCTGTAGCCAATGATGACATAAAAATCAAAGCCAAAGGTCCAGCAATCTCTTCCCTGGCCTCCCAGAGAATCCTAGGATAAATCCCATCAGGCCCCGGGGACTTATCTATTTTCAGCCTGTCCAGAATTGCCAACACCTCTTCCCTACATACCTCAATGCCATCTATTCTAATAGCCTGGGTCTCAGCATTCTCCTCCACAACATTATCTTTTTCCTGAGTGAATACTGATGAAAAATATTCATTTAGTATCTCGCCTATCTCTTCAGACTCCACACACAACTTCCCATCCCTGTCCTTGACTGGTCCTACTCTTTCCCTAGTCATTCGCTTATTCCTGACATACCTATAGAAAGCTTTTGGGTTTTCCTTGATCCTACCTGCCAAATACTTCTCATGTCCCCTCCTTGCTCGTCTTAGCTCTCTCTTTAGATCCTTCCTCGCTACCTTGTAACTATCCATCGCCCCAACTGAAACTTCACACCTCATCTTCACATAGGCCTCCTTCTTCCTCTTAACAAGAGATTCCACTTCTTTGGTAAACCACGGTTCCCTCGCTCTACGCCTTCCTCCCTGCCTGACCGGTATATACTTATTTACATTATAGGAAGGGTGTGGACGCTTTGGCGAGGGTGCAGAGGAGATTTACCAGGATGCTGCCTGGACTGGAGGGCATGTCTTATGAAGAAAGGTTGAGGGAGCTAGGGTTTTTCTCACTGGAACGAAGAAGGCAGAGGTGACTTGATAGTTGTGTACAAGGTGATGAGAGGCATGGATAGAGTGGATAGCCAGAGACTTTTCCCCAGGGTGGAAATGGCTCTCACGAGGGGGACATAATTTTAAGGTGATTTGAGGAAGGTATAGGGGAAATGTCAGAGGTAGGTTCTTTACACAGAGAATGCTGTGTGCGTGGAATGCACTGCCAGCGGAGGGGGTGGAGTCAGAGTCATTAGGGACATTAAAGGAACTCTCAGACAGGCACATGGACAGCAGTAAATTTAAAGGGTGTAGGTTAGGTTGACCTTAGATTAGGATAAATGGTTGGCACAACATCGTGGGTTGAAGGGCCTGTACTGTGCTGTACTGTTCTATGTTTTATATTCTCTGCTAGCTGCTCTACAGTCGGGGTCAGAGTGTATACTTCCGGTTTGGAGTCGGTCAGCTGCTGCTTGTCCGCCTTTTCCCCCTGTCTCTATGAGCCCCATATGTTATTATTTCCCCCCTGATCACTGCCTTCAGTGCCTCCCAGAATGTGGAGGATGAGACTTCCCCATTCTGGTTGCAGATTATGTATCTGTTAATGGCTAGTATCATCCTTTCGCAAAAAACTTTTTCGATGAGGAAGGCTGTGTCCAGCTGGGCCCGACCTGTCTCTAAACTCACATCCACGTACTGTTCCCGGCCATGATCAGTTGGTGGGAGTCGAGGTCGGGAATCCCTGCCAAGGTCTTTCTGGTGAACTCTCACCCTCATCCCAGTCTGGAGCGTACACATTTACTAATACCACTGGAGCCTCTTCTAAGATCCCATTTGCCATTATGTACCAGCAGCCTGCATCAATCACCGTGTTCGTCACTGTGAAGACTACCCTCTTGTTGAATAGTATCGCCAACCTTCCCCCCTGTTTTAAAGCATGCCTAATATGCCTGTCCCACCCAACTTTTCCTTACCCTCATCAGGTCCTTCGCTCTTAGGTGCACCTACTGGAGAAAGGCTACGTCAACGCTCAGACACCTTAGGTGGGTGAAGACTCGGGATCTTTTCAATGTGTTGTTGGGGTCACCTCACATTCCAGGTGGCTATCCTGACAAGGGGTTTCTGTCCAACCCACCACGCCCCCTCCCCGCCATGGAGTCAGCCGTATTCATCTCATGGACATGCCCCTGCATGTCCAGGTTCGCATTTGTTTTTGAGCTCTCCAAGATGGCTGCTGCCACCCTCCTCTTTCCACCCATCTCCAAGTGTGACCTGTATGATCAGCATTCTACCCTCCCCCTTTTCCTCACCCGTACACCACCTAGACCCTCTCTGAACCTCTCCTCTCGTGCCCTCCCCCCCCCAGCTTGCTGACCTACCCAGCTCTGCTTCCCCCCACCCCCCTCCCCCCCCACCCCCCCTCCCCTCCCACCAGCCAGGCGCTCCCTCCCTATCAGAACATCCACTGCGACCCCGCGCCCCAATTCGCCCAGTGCTTGGCCAGGTTGGCCCCAATGTCCTTGTAGATCCGCAAGATGTGTCCTTCTCATTTAGACAGTGTTTCTCACCGAACTAGGACATGCTCCTTATCTTGGTACCTCTGGAATCTTGCGATTGTTGCCCGCGGTGGTTCCCCGATTTCGGTTTTTCGTGGAGCAACGTATGGGCCGATCTACTTCGGGGGTTTGGTGAAGACCTGCTTCCCGACCAGATTTCTGAGCATCTTCGCTACAAACTTAGTTGGGCCCCTACCTTCTGTGTCCTCTGGTAGTCTGACAATCTGGAGGTTTTGATGCCTGGATCTGTTCTCCTGGTCGTTTACAAAAACAAAGAAAGGTACAGAACAGGAACAGGCTCTTCGGCCCTCCAAGCCTGTGCCGATCATTAACAATAATCTTTAATAATCTTTATTGTCACAAGTAGGCTTACATTAACACTGCAATGAAATTACTGTGAAAAGCCCCTAGTCGCCACATTCTGTCATCTGTTTGGGATCACAGAGGGCAAATTCAGAATGTCCAAATTACCTAACAGCACGTTTTCCAGGGCTTGTGGGAGGAAACCGGAGCACCCGGAGGAAACCCACGCAGAGACAGGGAGAATGTGCAGTCTCCACACAGACAGTGACCCAAGCCGGGAATTGAACCTGGAACCCTGGAGCTGTGAAGCCACAGTGCTACCCACTGTGCTACCGTGCTGCCCTAATTAAAAAGAAACCTTCTGCCCTTACTCGGTCCATATCCCTCTATTTCCTCCCTATTCCTGTACCCATCCAGATGCCTCTTAAATGTTGCTAATGTGCCTGCTTCCACCACATTCTCTGGCAGCACGTTCCAGGCACCCACCACCCAGCGTGAAAAACTTCTCTCTTAAACTTTCCCCCTCTCACCTTGAACCTGTGCCCTCTTGTAATTGACATGTCGACCCTTGAAAAAAGCCTCTGACTGTCCACCATGTCTATGCCTCTCATAATTTTGTTGATCTCGATCAGGTCTCCTCTCAGCTTCGTCTTTCCAGTGAAAACAATCCTAGTTTATTCAACCTCTCCTCATAGCCAACACCATCGAGACCAAGCAACATCCTGATGAACCTTCTTTGCATTCTCTCCAAAGTTTCCACGTCCTTCTGATAATGCGGTGACCAGAACTATCCGCAATACTCCAAATGCGGCCTAACCAAGGCTTTATATAGCTGCAACATTATTTCCCAACTCCTGTACTCAATGCCCCAGTTGATGAAGGAAAGCATGCCATATGCCTGCTTAATCACCTTGGCCACCTGTGTTACCACTTTTCGGGATCTGTGAAACTGCACGCTCAGATCCTCTTGTATGTTAATGTTCCTCGGGGTTCTACCATTTACAGTATAATTCATACCTAGATTTGATCCTCCAAAATGCAACACGTCACATTTGTCTGGATTAAACTCCATCTGCCATTTCTGTGACCAAGTCTCCAATCTATCTATATTCTGTTGTATCCTCTGACCATCCTGGGCACTATCAGCAAGTCCGCCAATCTTCGTATCATCCGCAAACTTACTAATCAGACCACCCATATTTTCCGCCAGATCATTTATATACACTACAAACTACAGAGGTCCCAGAACTGATTCCTGCGGAACACCACGAGCTATAGATCTGCATTCTGAAAAACACCCTTCCACCGCTACTCTGTCTTCTAGAACCAAGCCAGTTCTGTATCCATCTTTTCCCTTCAGCAATTTTTTGGTTGCCGCAAACCTCGTTTTCTCAGCCTCGAGCGAGGCGATCCGCTTGTCCTGCTCGGATACCTCACCCAATACCAATAACTCACCACACTCCGCCTACTTAATTTTCTCTCCTTCTCCGCCACTGTCATATGGGCCGCACGCACCACCTTAAACTGGATGAGGCTCAATCTCGCACACGATGAGGATGCGTTCACCCTCCACAAGGCCTCTACCCACCTCCAGGCCCCAGCTCCCCTCCCAACTCCTCCTCCCATTTGCACTTAATCTCCTCCAGTGGGCCACCTCCCTCTCCATCAATTCCAAGTAGATATCCCATACCCTCCCCTATATCATCCTCCGGCAACAGCTTGTCTTGCAACATCGGAGGCAACAGCCTCGGAAGTGTGGTGTTGGGTGTTCTGACACACAGATGAGCCAACACAGTTGCATATGGTACAACGCTTCTTTATTTAAACTTACTATTTACAGTTTGGTCTTTGCACTCTGCACGTGGGGGGCTCCCTGCTTGTGGTGTTTTAACAGCTCTTTCTTCTTCCCTTCTCCCCAGACCTACTGACCACCAGGTGTCGTGCTCGTGCTTTTTATGTGGTTGGTGTTCTTGTCTGTGATTGGTTGTGGTGTTGTGTGCTCTGATTTGCCTGTTAGTGTGTCCATCATGATGTGTGTGTTTGAATATCATGACAGGAAGGACGGCCCCTCTGTCCTCACAAAATCTCTCACCTGCAGGTACCTTAAGCCATTCCCTTTGGGCAACTCATACAATTACTCCAACTCCTCTAGTCCCACAAATCTACCCCCTATAAACAAGTCCTGAAAATACTCTGTCCCCACCTGTCGCCAGCCCTGGAACCTCACGCCCAGCCCCGCCGGCACGAACCTATGTGTATTAACTTAGGCCAGGCCTTTGAGATTGGCCAATTGGAATACGAGTTCCCTGATTAGTGGGCCAATCAGGGAATCTCTTCTCTGTATATAACAGGGAGTGTCAGATCCTCTGCGTTCCCAGTGTCGACAGCAAGCTGAATACACTTGGTTGTACTGCTGTTGGTTTTGTAAATGAAAGAAATCCTGGCGAAGGGACTTCTGCCTCCGTGGGCTTATTACACAATGGTTGTCGCATATCGGCGCCCACAACAAAATGGCTGCCAGCCCAAAATGTTGCCTACACTGGCTCCACACCCTTAACGCCATAACCACTACTGAGTTACCTGACAGAGTACCTGACTGGCGAGAACGGAACAGGTGCCACCAGCAGTGCCCTCAAACTCATTCCCCTACGCCGCCTCCATACGCCCAAAACCGATCGCTCCTCCACCGGCCATTACCTCACCATTGCGATTTTGTTGCCTAATAGGGGCTGGTTTAGCACAGTGGGCTAAACAGCTGGCATCTAATGCAGAACAAGGCCAGCAGCGCGGGTTCAATTCCTGTACCGGCCTCCCCAAACAGGCGCCGGAATGTGGCGACTAGGGCCCTTTCACAGTGACTTCATTGAAGCCTACTTGTGACAATAAGCGATTATTATTATAATAATTAATTTATCAGATTCGGCAATGCCAGCACCCACTTCCCCGCTTCTCCAGGAATACCCGCCTCACCCGCAGAGTCTTCCCCAGCTACACAAACCTCAATATTATCCCATTTACCTCCTGAGAACAAAGATGGGGAGGTTCTGGAACACGAACAAGAACCTGGGCAAAACCGTCATTTTCACCGTCTGCACC
The DNA here is from genome assembly GCF_047496885.1 of Scyliorhinus torazame. Lineage (NCBI taxonomy): Eukaryota > Metazoa > Chordata > Chondrichthyes > Carcharhiniformes > Scyliorhinidae > Scyliorhinus > Scyliorhinus torazame. Next base: position 147,614,150 of record NC_092720.1, on the reverse strand, counting down.
CGCCCAGCCAGTGACAGCGGCAACACATCCCACCTCTGAAACTTTGCCTTCATTCCCTCCACCAACCGAACCAAATTCAATTTGTGCAGCTGGTCACAGCTCCGCACTACCTGAATTCCTAGATATCAAAAACACGCCCCCACCACCCTGAACAGCAACTCCCCGAACCTCCTCCAGTCTCTCGATGCCCGAAGCATTATTGCCAACGGCTCTATCGTCAAGGCGAAAAGCAACGGGGAGAGCGGGCACCCCAGTCTCGTCCCAAGATGTAACCCAAAGTTCCCCGAACTTGTCCTGTTCGTCCCAATGCTCACACCGGCGCCCTGAACAGCAACTGGACCCAATGCACAGACCCCTGCCCGAAATCGAGCAGCCTCAGCACCTCCAACGCCACTCTACCCGATCAAATGCCTTCTCCGTGTCCATAACCACTACTGCCTCTATCTCCTGCCCCTCCGAGGGTATCATAATTACAATAATCAGCTCCGCACATTCGCCAACAACTGCCTATCCTTCACAAATCCCATCTGGTCCTCCCCTATCACCCCAGGCACACAGTCCTCTGGTCCTCCCCTATCACCCCCGGCACACAGTCCTCTGGTCCTCTCCTATCACCCCCGGCACACAGTCCTCTGGTCCTCCCCTATCACCCCCGGCACACAGTCCTCTGGTCCTCCCCTATCACCCCCGGCACACAGTCCTCTGGTCCTCCCCTATCACCCCCGGCACACAGTCCTCTGGTCCTCTCCTATCACCCCCGGCACACAGTCCTCTATTCGTGATGCCAGCACCTTCGCCAACAACTTTGCATCATCAGCAGCGACAGCAGGCAGTCTGACCCACACTGCTCTGGGTTCTTATCTTTCTTCAAGATCAGGGAGACAGAAACCGGCGACAATGTTGTGGGCAGCTCCCCCCGTCCCTCGCCTCATTGCACGTCCTCACTAACAGAAGCCCCACTCTGCACCAAACTTCTTATAAAACTCTACTGGAACCCATCCGGCCCAGGGCCTTCCCTGCCTGCATCATGTCCATACTGTCCATCACCCCCCTCAACCCATTCGGCGTCCCCAGCCCCTGCATCCTCTCCGCCTTCACCTCAACCCCTTCAGGAACCGTCTCATACTCTCTTCCTGACTGGAGGCTCCGACTTCTCGAGCCTCCTATAAAAGGCCTCAAATACCCCATCCGGGTCCGTCATCACCTTACCCCCTTGTCCCTCACCCTCCCAATCTCCATCGCCGCTGCCTGCTTTCTCGGCTGATGGGCCAGCATCCTGTACTCATACACTGCCCCTCAGGCACTCTACAACTAACCCACCGCCTTCCCCGTGGACACTAACCCAAACTCCTCCTCTGGCACAAGCGAGTACCTCTGATCTACCCTCAGAATCTCCTCCACCAGCCTCGCCCTCTCCCCCCACTCCATCCTCTCCCTATGGGCCCGGATCCAAATAAATTCCCCCCTGACGACTGCCTTAAATGCCTCCCAAAGCGTGGCGGCTGTGACCTCCCCCGTGTAGTTCACCTCCAATGTAACCCCGAATAGCAGCCCTCACCCGCTCACACCCCCCCTCATCTGCCAACAGCCCCACATCTAACCTCCACTGCGGCCATTGGGCCCCCCCTGCACCACCCGCAAGTCCACCCAATGCAGAGCATGGTCAGTAACCACAATCGCAAAGTACTCCGAGTCCCGTCCCCCCTCCACCAACAGCACCGTGTCCATAACAAAAAAATAGGTTCAAGAATACACCTGGTGCACTCGTGAAAAGTATGAAAACTCATTTAGCCTTGGCCTCCCAAACCTCCATGGGTCTCCCCCCACCCCATGGGCTCCATGAACCCCATCAACTTTCTAGCCACTGCAGACACTCTCACGACTTCGGACTCAACTGGTCCAAACTCGGATTTAAGACCTTATGCAATCGTTCCCACCCATTATCAGCCGATGCGTGTCCAGGACCAAGATCCTCCCGAACACCCGCCTCATAAAGTCCACATTGTCCCAATTCGGGGTTTAAACATTCACCAGGGCCACGGGCATCCCCTCCAGCTTCCCACCAACCATCACAGACCTACCTCCCAGATCGGCACAATTCACCCATCTCAAAAACCACTCTCCTTTCATAGAACATAGAACATAGAACAATACAGCGCAGTACAGGCCCTTCGGCCCACGATGTTGCACCAAAACAAAAGCCATCTAACCTACACTATGCCATTATCATCCATATGTTTATCCAATAAACTTTTAAATGCCCTCAATGTTGGCGAGTTCACTACTGTTGCAGGTAGGGTATTCCACGGCCTCACCACTCTTTGCGTAAAGAACCTAACTCTGACCTCTGTCCTATATGTAGAGGGGGATCCAGCGGGTGCCAGGTCCCAGAGGGAAACCGTATCTTGCCTGTGTCGGGGTACTCGACTGGGGTTGGCGTGGAGTAATCGGACCTTTTCAACCAGGGGGTCCGTTTTATGGCTCCTCGTGTGCCTCCGCAGAAGAACAGGTCCCGGAGCCGTCAGCCAGGGTGGAAGCGAGACCCCAGAGGTAGACTTCCTGGGGAAGACAAACAATCGGTTGTGAGGGGTCTCATTTATGCCCGTGCAGAGGAGCGACCTAATGGAGTGCAGGGCGTCGGGCAGGACCTCCTGCCAACGGGTAGTTGGGGGACTTCTCGACTGTAGGGCCAGAAGGACAGTCTTCCAAACTGTTGCGTTCTCCTTCTCCACTTGCCCGTTTCCCCGCGGGTTATAACTGGTTGTTCAGCTCGAGGCGATGCCTTTGCTGAGCAGATACTGACGCAGTTCATCGCTCATGAACGATGGGGATATAAGCGGGGAAACCGAACAGAGTGAAGATGCTGTGCAGTGCCTTAATCACGGTGGCTGAGGTTATGTCGGGGCAGGGAATGGCGAATGGGAAAAGTGAGAACTCATCGATAACGGTGAGGAAATAGGCATTACGATTGGTGGATGGCAGGGGCCCCTTGAAGTCCACGCTCAGTCGCTCAAAGGCCCCGAGGCCTTCATGAGCCGAACCTTGTCTGGCCGGTAGAAGTGCGGTTTGCACTCCGCACAGACCTGGCAGGCCCTGACCATGGCCTTGACCTCCTTGGTTGAGTAAGGTAGGTTGCGGGACTTGATGAAATGGACGAGCCGGGTAACCCCCGGGTGGCAGAGGTCATTGTGGATGGCTTGCAGGCGGTCCCCCTGCGCGTTGACGCATGTGCCGCGGGACAGGGCATCTGGATGCTCGTTGAGCTCCCCTGGACGATACTTGATATCGTACGTGTAGGTGGAGAGTTCGATCCTCCACCTCAAAATTTTATCGTTTTTTATTTTGCCCCGTTGCGTGTTATCGAACATATAGGTGACTGACCGTTGGTCGGTGACGAGGGTGAACCTCCTACCGGCTAGGTAGTGCCTCCAGCGCCGCACAGCCTCCACAATGGCTTGTGCCTCCTTCTCGACTGCAGGGTGTCAAACCTCGGAGGCGGTGAGGGTCCGGGAGAAGAACGCTACTGGTCTGCCTGCCTGATTGAGGGTAGCAGCCAGGGCGATGTCTGATGCATCGCTCTCTACCTGGAAAGGGATGGTTTCGTCCACCGCGTGCATAGCGGCCTTGACGATATTGGCCTTGATGTGGTTGAAGGCCAATTGAGCCTCAGCCGAGAGGGGAAAAGTGGTGGTCTTTATGAGTGGGTGGGCTTTGTCCGCATATTTGGGGACCCACTGGGCGTAATAGGAGAAAAGCCCCAAGCACCGTTTGAGGGCCTTGAGGCTGTGAGGGAGAGAGAGTTCCTTAAGGGGGCGCGTGCGGTCGGGGTCGGGACCTAGGACCCCGTCTTCCACGACATGGTCTTATGGTCTTATGGACATAGCCGAGGATGGCTAGCCGTGTTGTGTGGAAAACACATTTTTCCTCGTTATAGGTCAGGTTAAGGGCTCGGGCGGTCTGGAGGAACTTTTCGAGGTTTGCGTCATAGTCCTGCTGGTCATGGCCGCAGATGGTGACATTATCCAAGTACGGGTATGTAGCCCGCAAACCGTACTGGTTCACGTTTGATCCATCGCCCTTTGAAAGACAGAGACCCCATTTGTGACGCCTAAGGGGACCCTGAGGAAGTGGAAGAGCCGGCCGGCTGCTGCTCCCAGATGGGCGGAGCCGGAGGCGGAGCTCCCCAGGGTTCCAAGGCCGGTCTTAAAGGGGACATCACCTTACATGATGACAAGGGTACAGTGTTACAGTAACCGTTCATCACAGTGTCAAGACTGCAGACAGGTTGAGAGGGGGGAATATTTACCCTTGTTCTTGTCATATTGGATCTCGTTTGTGACTTTGATTAGAGCTGTTCTGTGAAAGTGGTAGGAGAGGAAACCTGATTGGAGCAGTAACTCAAACATGGGTGTCTGGGATCAGCAGGAATGCGGGGTTCAGGTCAGTCATGATCTTATCAATGGAAGAGTTCTATAAAGGGCCATGTGGACGACTCCTGCTCCTGATTCGTATGTTCCAAGAAACGAGACACTGCACATCCTCCTTTCTCCACAGGGGGCGGCAGAGGCTGTTCCTCTACTCGGCTGACTGAAACCAACCTGAATTCCCAGACTCTGCCCAGCAACAGATGATTCACATCAGCTCTTTATTCTGGTTGGCCTGTCTCTCGCTCAGGGCTGGATTGGATTGGATTTGTTTATTGTCACGTGTACCGAGGTACAGTGAAAAGTATTTTTCTGCGAGCAGCTCAACAGATCATTAAGTACATGAGAAGAAAAGGGAATAAAAGAAAATACATAATAGGGCAACACAACATATACAATGTAACTACAAAAGCACTGGCATCGGATGAAGCATACAGGGTGTAGTGTTAATGAAATCAGTCCATAACAGACAGCGAGGAGAGAGCCGGGACAGCGAAAACAGCGCAGGAGCAGAGAGAGCCGGGACAGCAAAAACAGCGCTGGAGGAGAGAGCCGAGAGATTTAAAAAGCGCGGGAGCAGAGAGAGCCGGGACAGCGAAAACAGCGCAGGAGCAGAGAGAGCCGGGACAGCAAAAACAGCGCTGGAGGAGAGAGCCGAGAGATTTAAAAAGCGCGGGAGCAGAGAGAGCCGGGACAGCGAAAACAGCGCGGGAGCAGAGAGAGCCGGGACAGCGAAAACAGCGGGGGAGCAGAGAGAGCCGGGACAGCGAAAACAGCGCCGGAGGAGAGAGCCGGGAGATTTAAAAAGCGCGGGAGGAGAGAGCCGGGACAGCGAAAACAGCGCAGGAGCAGAGAGAGCCGGGACAGCAAAAACAGCGCTGGAGGAGAGAGCCGAGAGATTTAAAAAGCGCGGGAGCAGAGAGCCGGGACAGCGAAAACAGCGCCGGAGGAGAGAGCCGGGAGATTTAAAAAGCGTGGGAGGAGAGAGCCGGGACAGCGAAAACAGCGCGGGAGCACAGAGAGCCGGGACAGCAAAAACAGCGCTGGAGGAGAGAGAGCCGGGACAGCGAAAACAGCACCGGAGGAGAGAGCGCGGAGATTTAAAAAGCGCTGGAGGAGAGAGCCGGGACAGCAAAAACAATGCGGGAGGAGAGAGCCGGGACAGCGAAAACAGCACGAGAGGAGAGAGAGCCGGGACAGCGAAAACAGCGCGGGAGGAGAGAGCCGGGAGATTTAAAAAGCGCGGGAGGAGAGAGCCGGTACAGCGAAAATAGCGCGGGAGCAGAGAGAGCCGGGACAGCGAAAACAGCGCCGGAGGAGAGAGCTGGGAGATTTAAAAAGCGCGGGAGGAGAGAGCCGGGACAGCGAAAACAGCGCCGGAGGAGAGAGCCGGGAGATTTAAAAAGCGCGGGAGGAGAGAGCTGGGACAGTGTTGGGAGAGGTGAGTGCACAAAAGGTGTGGCAGGAGTGCCTTTAGTCACAGAGTGCTGATTGGAACAGAGTACATCTGAGTTTAGGTGAGTGACTGATTGGAACAGCGTGCATCTGAGTTTAGGTAAGTGACTGAGTTCGGGTGAGTGAGGGCTGTGTTTTTGTTGGTGTTCGGGTTTATCCTTTTTTTTAATAAATATTTTTTATTAAGGTTTTTTAACAACACAATTTTTCCCCTTACAAACAGTAACCCCCCCCCGTAACAAAGTAACGCAAAATCTCCCTGCGCAAGATATATACATGGCAAGATGGTATATTTACATAGCTTTATACACTGGCTCTTGGCCGCACGTACCGTTTCCCCCCCACCCTCCATGCTATCTCCCGCTCGTCCATCCCCTCAAACAATCTCTCGTTCCCCCCTCCCCCCCCAGGGTTGCTGCTGCTACTGATTGACCTTCTTCTAACGCTCCGCGAGATATTCTAGGAACGGTTGCCACCGCCTGTAACACCCCTGAGCAGACTATCTCAAAGCAAACTTAATTCTCTCCAATTTTATGAACCCCGCCATGTCGTTAATCCATGCCTCCAGGCTAGGGGGCTTCGCCTCCTTCCACAATAGCAAGACCCTTCGCCGGGCTACTAGGGACACAAAGGCCAGAATTCCGGCCTCTTTCGCCTCCTGCACTCCCGGCTCATCCGCTACTCCAAATATTGCTAGCCCCCAGCTTGGCTTGACCTGGACTTTCACCACCTGGGATATTACTCCCGCCACACCTCTCCAGAACCCCTCCAATGCCGGGCATGACCAAAACATATGGACATGGTTCGCCGGGCTCCCTGAACATCTTTCACATCTGTCCTCTACCCCAAAGAACCTACTCAGCCTCGCCCTCGTCAAATGCGCTCTGTGAACCACCTTAAATTGTATCAGACTGAGCCTGGCACACGAGGAGGAGGTATTAACCCTACCCAGGGCATCCGCCCATAGCCCTTCCTCAATCTCCTCCCCCAGCTCCTCCTCCCATTTACCTTTCAATTCTTCTACTAGCGCTTCCCCCTCTTCTTTCATCTCTTGGTACATTTCCGACACCTTGCCCTCCCCGACCCATGCCCCCGAAATCACCCTATCTTGAACTTTTGTGCCGGGAGCAATGGAAATTCCCTCACCTGTCGCCTCACAAAAGCCCTCACCTGCATATATCTAAATGCATTTCCCGGGGGTAACTCAAATTTCTCCTCCAGTGCCCCTAGGCTCGCAAATATACCGTCAATGAACAGGTCCTCCATTCTTCTTATCCCCGCCCGATGCCCATCTTCCCCGGGACAAACCAGTGGTTACCCCTGATCGGGGCCCCAGATCCTTAGTGTTGCCGCCACCACCGGGCTTGTGGTGTATTTTGTCGGCGAAAGCGGCAGCGGTGCCGTTACCAACGCCCCCAGGCTCGTCCCTTTACAGGACGCCATCTCCATCCTCGCCCATGCCACCCCCTCTCCCTCCATGACCCACTTGCGGATCATCGCCACGTTTGCTGCCCAGTAGTAACTCTCTAGGTTTGGCAAAGTCAACCCTCCTCGGTCCCTGTTGCGTTCCAAGAACCCTCTCCTAACCCTCGGGGTCTTATTTGCCCACACATACCTCATAATACTCCTACCTACTCTCTTGAAAAAGCCCTTGGTGATCACGATGGGGAGGCACTGAAACACGAACAAAAACCTCGGAAGGACCACCATTTTGACCGACTGCACCCGACCCGCCAACGAGAGGGGGAGCATCTTTTAAAATCCTCCTCCATTTGCTCCACCACCCTCGTCAAATTCAGTTTATGTAAGGCCCCCCAACTTCTGGCTATCTGGATCCCCAGATACTGAAAACTCCTCTCCGCCCTCCTCAGCGATAGGTCCCCAATCCCTCTTTCTTGGTCCCCTGCCTGTAAAACAAAAAGCTCACTTTTCTCTACATTAAGCTTGTAGCCCGAGAACTCTCCAAACTCCTTCAGAGTCTGCATGACCTCCACCATCCCCTCCATTGGTTCCGCCACGTATAGCAGCAGGTCATCTGCATATAGCGACACCCGATGCTCCTCTCCCCCGCGGACTATCCCCCTCCATTTCTGAGACTCCCTAAGTGATATGGCCAAGGGTTCGATCGCCAATGCAAACAACAGAGGGGACAGGGGGCACCCCTGCCTCGTCCCTCGGTACAGCCGAAAGTACTCCGACCTCCGCCGGTTCGTCACTACACTCGCCACCGGGGCGCTGTAAAGGAGCTTAACCCATCTAATAAACCCTCCCCCGAACCCAAACCTGCGCAATACCTCCCAGAGGTACTCCCACTCTACTCGGTCAAAGGTTTTTTCCGCGTCCATAGCTGCCACTATCTCCGCCTCTCCCTCCTCCGATGTCATCATTATCACGTTTAAGAGGATAGCACATTGGTATTTAACTGCCTGCCCTTTACGAATCACGTTTGGTCCTCGTGAATCACCCCCGGGACACAGTCCTCAATTCTAGTGGCCAGTACCTTCGCCAATAGCTTAGCATCCACATTGAGGAGCGAAATCAGCCTGTACGATCCACATTGCAGTGGATCCTTGTCTCGCTTTAGAATCAAGGAGATTGTCGCCTCCGACATTGTCTGGGGCAGGGTTCCCTCCTCTCTTGCCTCGTTGAAGGTCCTCACTAGTAGCGGGGCCAGCAGGTCCACATATTTTCTATAGAATTCCACCGGGAACCCGTCCGGCCCCGGGCCCTTCCCCGCCTGCATGCTCCCCAAACCCTTACTCAACTCCTCCAACCCAATTGGTGCCCCCAAACCAACCGCCTCCTGCTCCTCCACCCTCGGTAACCCCAGCTGGTCCAGGAATCGCCTCATCCCCCCTTTCCCCCCTGGGGGCTGGGATCTGTACAGCTCTTCATAGAAGTCCTTGAATACCTTATTTATTTTCGTTGCACTTTGAACCGTGGCTCCCCCACCATCTTTGATTCCCCCTATTTCCCTCGCTGCCGCCCTCTTACGGAGCTGGTGCGCCAGCATCCGACTAGCCTTTTCCCCGTCCTCGTAAGTCGCCCCTTGCGTCTTCCTCCACTGTGCCTCCGCCTTGCCCGTGGTCAGCAGGTCAAACTCCGTCTGGAGCCGTCGCCTTTCCCCAAGTAATCTTTCCTCCGGGGCCTCTGCGTATCTCCTGTCCACTCGCAAGATCTCCCCCACTAACCTCTCCCTTTCCATTCCCTCTATCGTCTCCCTATGAGCCCTGATGGAGATCAGCTCTCCCCTGATCACCGCCTTCAACGCCTCCCATACCACTCCCCCCCCCCCCCACCCCGCTAGATCCCCGTCTAGCTTTTTTGCTCCCCCCATATCCCTCCCGTAAGTCAGCTGACACCTGCTGACCCTGGCTTCCCCCGCCATCCCTTTAACCCCCCCGTGTGGGAATCTCCCAATCAATGTACATTCCTTTGATCCCCTTCCCGCCTTTTTTGCCGCGCGCGGTAAAGACAACCCCGCGCTTTCCAAAGCCTGCCCCGCCCCCCTTGGCGCAGCTCCTGTCGTGGCCTTGTCCCTCTCCCCCAGCCCATATATCCTTTCCTGCGTGTGGTTGACCCCCTATGTACAACAACCATCATACGTCAACCCTCAAACACCCCCCTCCCACACAAACCCTCAATTAGAGTCCAATTTTTCAGCTAGTATAAAGGTCCACACCTCTTCGGGCGTTTCGAAGTAGTGGTGTTGGCCATTATGTGTAACCCACAGTCGCACTGGCTGCAACATTCCAAATTTCACTCCTTTCCGGTGCAGCACCGCTTTGGCCCGGTTGAAACCCGCTCTCCGCTTAGCGACATCCGCGCTCCAGTCCGGGTATATTCTGATCTCCGCATTGTCCCACTTGCTGCTCCATTCCTTCTTGGCCCATTTCAGGACCCTCTCTCTGTCCGTAAACCAGTGAAATCTCACCACCATCGCCCTTGGCGGCTCTTTTGTCTTCCAGCTCCAGCAACCCCGGGGGGGCCTCCGCACCCATCAGCGTCCCGATCATTGTGCCCACATATGCCGCGGCATCGGCCCCCTCCACTCCTTCTGGGAGACTCCGGATCCTCAAGTTGTTTCTCCTCGACCTGTTCTCCAGGTTTTCGAGCCTTCCCGCCCACGTCTTGTGCAGCGCCTCGTGCCGCTCCACTCTCTCCGCCAGGCCCACGAGCTCGTCGTCGTTCTCACTCACTTTTTCCCGGAAGTCCTGGATCTTCACCTCTTGGGCTTTCTGGGTTGCTCCAAGTCTTTCAACCATTGCCAGTATAGGCGCCACCATCTCCTTACGCAGCTCTCGAAGCAGCACTTGATGAACTCTTTCATCTCCTCTCTGTCCGTGGGCGCCGCCATTTTGTTTTTTCCTTCTTTTTCTTCTTTCTTCTCCCGCTGCTCCAGGGCCGCTTTTTTCGCCGTTTCGCTGCGGGTCCGATCCATGCAGGCCTGTAGGGGACTTTCTCCTTCCTTCCCCATGGGTTGTTTTTTTTTAATGTCGTTGGGGCTCCGTTAGCGGGCCCAAAAGTCCGTTTTCGCGGGAGCTACCGAATCGCGCGGCTTAGCTCCGCGTCGCCGCAACCCGGAAGCTTCGGGTTTATCCTTGAGGTTCTATAAAGAAATTTTTAAAAAAATATTTAACTCAATTAACTAGTTGAATATGGCTGGACAGGTGATGTGCTGTTGCTGTATGATGATGGAACTGGTGGATCCCATTGAGACCGTCAGTGACCACATCTGCAGCAAGTGTTGGCTGCTCGAGGAACTGCGGCTCAGAATTGATGAGCTGGAGACCGAGCTGCACACACTGCGGCACATCAGGGAGGGGGAACATCACCTGGACACTTTGTTTCAGGAGGCAGTCACACCCGGTAGAATAAGTTCTGTTAATTCGGACAGTGGTCAGGGACAGAGTGGTGTGACTGCAAGGGAGGCAGGTAGGGTGATCCTGAGTTTCGGAGTTGAGGAGCCTCAGCCCTTGACCTTGTCCAACAGGTATGAGGTACTTGCTCCCTGTGTGGATGAGGAAGAGGGCTGTAGGGAGGATGCGTTGACAGACCACTGCACCGTGGTACAGGAAGCCATTCAAGAGGGGGGAGCAAAAAGACAAGTGGTTGTTGTAGGGGATTCTATAATTAGGGGGATTGATGGCATCCTTTGTAAGCCAGATCGAGAGTCCCGCATGGTATGTTGCCTGCCCAGTGCCAGGGTGGGGGACATCTCTGATCGGCTTGAAAGGATTTTGGAGAGGGAGGGGGAGGATCCAGTTGTTGTGGTCCACGTTGGGACTAACAACATCGGTAAGACTAGGAAAGAGGACCTGTTTGGGGATTGTCAAACACTAGGGACTAAATTAAAGAGCAGGTCCTCCAGGGTTATAATCTCTGGATTACTACCCGAGCCACATGCCAATTGGCATAGGGTTGAGAAAATTAGAGAAGTTAACACGTGGCTAAAGGAGTAGTGTGGGAAAAAGGGGTTCCATTTCATGGGGCATTGGCATCAGTACTGGGGCAGGAGGGACCTGTACCGTTGGGACGGTCTTCACCTGAACCATTCTGGGACCAGTGTTCTAGCGAATAGGATAAATAGGTTGGTCACAAGGACTTTAAACTAGCAAGTTGGGGGGAAGGGAAGTGTAAAGCTATGGACAGTATAATGGTTAATGGAGATCAAGGCAGCAGGTTACGTGACAGGTTATTATGTAGAGATATGGGTTCAAAGACAGGGAAAATTAGGAGAAAGGGTAAGAGGAAAAATAAATTGCGAAAAGTTACTGATCAAGGTGTTAGGATTCATAACAAAGACATAAAAAACAGCATAAGTGTACTTTACCTGAATGCTCGTAGTATACGAAATAAGGTAAATAAGTTAGAACATAGAACATAGAACAATACAGCGCAGTACAGGCCCTTCGGCCCACGATGTTGCACCGAAACAAAAGCCATCTAACCTACACTATGCCATTATCATCCATATGTTTATCCAATAAACTTTTAAATGCCCTCAATGTTGGCGAGTTCACTACTGTAGCAGGTAGGGCATTCCACGGCCTCACTACTCTTTGCGTAAAGAACCTACCTCTGAACTCTGTCCTATATCTATTACCCCTCAGTTTAAAGTTATGTCCCCTCGTGCCAGCCATATCCATCCGCGGGAGAAGGCTCTCACTGTCCACCCTATCCAACCCCCTGATCATTTTGTATGCCTCTATTAAGTCTCCTCTTAACCTTCTTCTCTCCAACGAAAACAACCTCAAGTCCATCAGCCTTTCCTCATAAGATTTTCCCTCCATACCAGGCAACATCCTGGTAAATCTCCTCTGCACCCGCTCCAAAGCCTCCACGTCCTTCCTATAATGCGGTGACCAGAACTGTACGCAATACTCCAAATGCGGCCGGACCAGCGTTCTGAACAGCTGCAACATGACCTCCCGACTCCGGAACTCAATCCCTCTACCAATAAAGGCCAACACTCCATAGGCCTTCTTCACAACCCTATCAACCTGGGTGGCAACTTTCAGGGATCTATGTACATGGACACCGAGATCCCTCTGCTCATCCACACTTTCAAGAACTTTACCATTAGCCAAATATTCCGCATTCCTGTTATTCCTTCCAAAGTGAATCACCTCACACTTCTCTACATTAAACTCCATTTGCCACCTCTCAGCCCAGCTCTGCAGCTTATCTATATCCCTCTGTAACCTGCTACATCCTTCCACACTATCGACAACACCACCGACTTTAGTATCGTCTGCAAATTTACTCACCCACCCTTCTGCGCCTTCCTCTAGGTCATTGATAAAAATAACAAACAGCAACGGCCCCAGAACAGATCCTTGTGGTACTCCACTTGTGACTGTACTCCATTCTGAACATTTCCCATCAACCACCACCCTCTGTCTTCTTTCAGCTAGCCAATTTCTGATCCACATCTCTAAATCACCCTCAATCCCCAGCCTCCGTATTTTTTGCAATAGCCTACCGTGGGGAACCTTATCAAACGCTTTGCTGAAATCCATATACACCACATCAACTGCTCTACCCTCGTCTACCTGTTCAGTCACCTTCTCAAAGAACTCAATAAGGTTTGTGAGGCATGACCTACCCTTCACAAAGCCATGCCGACTATCCCTGATCATATTATTCCTATCTAGATGATTATAAATCTTGTCTCTTATAAGCCCCTCCAAGACTTTACCCACTACAGACGTGAGGCTCACCGGTCTATAGTTGCCGGGGTTGTCTCTGCTCCCCTTTTTGAACAAAGGGACCACATTTGCTGTCCTCCAGTCCTCTGGCACTATTCCTGTAGCCAATGATGACATAAAAATCAAAGCCAAAGGTCCAGCAATCTCTTCCCTGGCCTCCCAGAGAATCCTAGGATAAATCCCATCAGGTCCCGGGGACTTATCTATTTTCAGCCTTGCCAGAATTGCCAACACCTCTTCCCTACGAACCTCAATGCCATCTATTCTATTAGCCTGGGGCTCAGCATTCTCCTCCACAACATTATCTTTTTCCTGAGTGAATACTGACGAAAAATATTCATTTAGTATCTCGCCTATCTCTTCAGACTCCACACACAATTTCCCATCCCTGTCCTTGACTGGTCCTACTCTTTCCCTAGTCATTCGCTTATTCCTGACATACCTATAGAAAGCTTTTGGGTTTTCCTTGATCCTTCCTGCCAAATACTTCTCATGTCCCCTCCTTGCTCGTCTTAGCTCTTTCTTTAGATCCTTCCTCGCTACCTTGTAACTATCCATCGCCCCAACTGAAACTTCACATCTCATCTTCACATAGGCCTCCTTCTTCTTCTTAACAAGAGATTCCACTTCCTTGGTAAACCACGGTTCCCTCGCTCGACGCCTTCCTCCCTGTCTGACCGGTACATACTTATCAAGAACACGCAGTAGCTGATCCTTGAACAAGCCCCACTTATCCAGTGTGCCCAACACTTGCAGCCTACTTCTCCACCTTATCCCCCCCAAGTCACGTCTAATGGCATCATAATTGCCCTTCCCCCAGCTATAACTCTTGCCCTGCGGTGTATACTTATCCCTTTCCATCATTAACGTAAACGTCACCGAATTGTGGTCACTGTCCCCAAAGTGCTCTCCTACCTCCAAATCCAACACCTGGCCTGGTTCATTACCCAAAACCAAATCCAACGTGGCCTCGCCTCTTGTTGGCCTGTCAACATATTGTTTCAGGAAACCCTCCTGCACACACTGTACAAAAAATGACCCATCTATTGTACTCGAACTATATCTTTTCCAGTCAATATTTGGAAAGTTAAAGTCTCCCAAAATAACTACCCTGTTACTTTCGCTCATATCCAGAATCATCTTCGCCATCCTTTCCTCTACATCCCTAGAACTATTAGGAGGCCTATAAAAAACTCCCAACAGGGTGACCTCTCCTTTCCTGTTTCTAACTTCAGCCCATACTACCTCGGAAGAAGAGTCCCCATCTAGCATCCTCTCCACCACCGTAATACTGCTCTTGACTAGCAGCGCCACACCTCCCCCTCTTTTGCCTCCTTCTCTGAGCTTACTAAAACACCTAAACCCCGGAACCTGCAACATCCATTCCTGTCCCTGCTCTATCCATGTCTCCGAAATGGCCACAACATCGAAGTCCCAGGTACCAACCCATGCTGCCAGTTCCCCTACCTTGTTTCGTATACTCCTGGCATTGAAGTGGACACACTTCAAACCACCTACCTGAACACTGGCCCCCTCCTGCGACGTCAAATCTGTGCTCCTGACCTCTATACTCTCATTCTCCCTTACCCTAAAACTACAATCCAGGTTCCCATGCCCCTGCTGCATTAGTTTAAACCCCCCCAAAGAGCACTAACAAATCTCCCCCCCAGGATATTTGTGCCCCTCAGGTTCAGATGTAGACCATCCTGTCTGTAGAGGTCCCACCTTCCCCAGAAAGAGCCCCAGTTATCCAGAAATCTGAATCCCTCCCGCCTGCACCATCCCTGTAGCCACGTGTTTAAATGCTCTCTCTCCCTATTCCTCATCTCACTATCACGTGGCACGGGCAACAACCCAGAGATAACAACTCTGTTTGTTCTAGTTCTGAGCTTCCATCCTAGCTCCCTGAAAGCCTGCCTGACATCCTTGTCCCCTTTCCTACCTATGTCGTTAGTGCCAATGTGGACCACGACTTGGGGCTGCTCCCCCTCCCCCTTAAGGACCCGGAAAACACGATCCGAGACATCACGTACCCTTGCACCTGGGAGGCAACATACCAAACGTGAGTCTCTCACGCTCCGACAAAATCTCCTATCTGTGCCCCTGCCTTATCACGATCATGGCTGATCATCCAACTCAATAGCCTAATCCTAATCCCCATAGCCTTTGATCCCATTCTTCCCAAGTGCTATATCTAGCCGCCTCTTGAATATATTCAATGTTTTAGCATCAACTACTCCCTGTGGTAATGAATTCCAGAGGCTCACCAGTCTTTGTGTGAAGAAATGTCTCCTGATCTCTGTCCGAAATGATTTACCCTGAATCCTCAGACTGTGACCCCTGGTTCTGGACACACCCACCATTGGGAACAACTCCCCTGCATCTACCAGCTGTTTGGCTTGTGGGGGTGAGACCCACGCAGACATGGGGAGAATGTTCAAAACACAGACAGTGACCCCAGGCCGGGATCGAACCACAGACAGTACCTCCAACACTGCAGCACTTTGTCAGAACAGCTCTGGAACTTCAACCTTGGTTTCTGTGTTTTGGTTATGAACCCAGAATCTTCTGATTCAGAGGTGAGAGTGTTACCAACTGAGCCAGGCCTGACTGAAATATGCTGACAGCTGGAGTGTCGTGGGGAAAGGCGGTGGAAGGATTGGAAATCCAGAATAATTGGGCTGGATTCTCCGTCGGCGGGGTCCTCCGCTTCGCCCGCAGCGCACTCACGCCTGCGGATTTCCCAGCAGCGAGAACATGCTCACAATGGGAAACCACACTGACCGGCTGCCAAGACGGATGAGCCGCCAGTGGAGCGCTCCGCACCCGAAAATGTGTGTGGCGGGGCGGAGAAACTCTCAACTGATGCCAGCCAATCCGGCATTGGAGCAGTGCTCCTGCAGAGGGATGACACGTCGTCATGGGCCCCAGTGGCCTATGCATCGCGGGCCATGACCCCCACAGAGCAGCGCTACGCGCAAATCAAAAAAGAATGCCTGGGCTTGCTAACCGGTTTGGACAAGTTCCACGATTACGTCTATGGTCTTCCACGGTTCACGGTCGAAACTGACCACCGCCCCCTGGTCAGCATAATAAACAAGGACCTGAACGAGATGACCCCTCGCCTCCAGCGCATCCTACTTAAACTCAGGAGGTACGACTTCCAACTGGTCTACACTCCAGGGAAGGACCTCATCGTGGCGGATGCCCTATCCAGAGCAGTGAGCATGCCGCCAGATGTGGAGGGGTTCGAATGTCAGGTCGAGGCACAGGTGGCTTTCACATCGGCCAATCTGCCAGCTACTGATGCACGTCTGGCCCTCATTCGCCGTGAGACTGCGGCTGACCCCCTTCTACAACGTGTGATGCGCCACATGACGGAAGGGTGGCTCAAGGGGCAGTGCCCACAGTTCTACAATGTGCGAGACGACCGAGCCATCATTGATGGTGTCCTTCTGAAGCTGGACCGGATTGTGATTCCGCACAATATGCGCCAGCTGATTCTCGACCAACTACACGAAGGCCACTTGGGGGTCGAGAAGTGCAGACGGAGGGCCCGAGGGGCGGTATACTGGCCGGGCATCAGTGACGATATTGCCAACATGGTGCTCAACTGTACAACCTGCCAAAGGTTTCAGCCGGCGCAACCTCCTGAGACGCTTCTGCCCCATGAGCTGGTGACATCCTCCTGGGCGAAGGTGGGTGTCGACCTATTTCATGCGCTCGGCATGGACTATGTCATCATAGTTGACTACTTCTCAAACTACCCAGAAGTCATACGCCTGCACGATCTGACGTCGTCTGCTGTCATCAGGGCCTGCAAAGACACCTTTGCTCACCACGGCATTCCAATGACTGTCATGTCGGACAATGGGCCCTGTTTTGCCAGCCATGAATGGTCGTCCTTTGCTGCTTCGTATGGCTTCACACACGTGACGTCCAGCCCTCTGCATCCCCAGTCCAATGGAAAGGCGGAGAAGGGCGTTCACATTGCCAAGCGGCTCCTCTGCAAGGCTGCTGCTGCCGGGTCAGACTTCTACCTCGCCCTGCTGGCCTATCGCTCGGCCCCACTAGCCACTGGTCTCTCACCAGCACAGCTGCTGATGGGTCGCCCCCGCAGAACCACTGTGCCTTCCATCCTGGCACCAACAATAGACCATGCTCCGGTACTGCATAGGATGCAACTGCAGCGCGATCGCCAGAAGAGATCGTACGACATACGGGCAACTGATCTTCCCTCCCTGGCCCCTGGAGACAACGTCCGCATTCACCTACCAGACGGTGGCTGGCCAGCACCTGCCGAAGTTCTCCGACGCGTGGCTTCCCACTTGTTCCTGGTATGCATGCCGGATGGATCCGTGCGTAGGCGCAATCGCCGAGCCATTCACTTACTTCCACGCTCGCAACGGGACCCTACACAGAGGCCGTGTCCTCCACTGGTTTCTGATAGCGACTTCGTGGAGCTGCCATATACCATGCCCCTTCTGTCGCCGCCCGTGGCCAGGCTCGCACCTCAACCAGTGGATCTCGACCCACCCTTGAGGCGGTCAACCCGAATTCGTCGCCCACCTACTAGACTGGACTTATGAGACTGTTCACACGTCAAACTTTTGCAACTACTGTTTTATAACATGTCACTGTTTTATTGTTACAGGCCTCGTTTGATCGTTCCAAATTTCAACGTTGTTCTTCTTTTGTTATGGTACAACCTCGTTAGCATGTCACACCTGACATCGCCCCTTGTATATAGTTACGCCACATGTACATGATGTAAATATTACGCACACACACATACCTTTAGCTGCACTCAGGGCACATTTATATTTATAACCACGTAGGCACATAATCTTGTAAAAAAGGGGGATGTCATGATATTCAAACATACATCATAACACATACATCATGATAGACAGACCAACGGACCAATTAGCACACATAATACGACAGCCAATCACAGACAAGAGCAGACACAGTATAAGACAAGAAACACGACACTTCCTGGGCAGTCTATCTGGAGACAGCACAGGGCCAGGACCTCAGAGCAAGACACTCACACAGTCACAACGTGCTGAGTACCAAGTCTGATGTATAAATAGTTCGTTGGAATAAAACTGCGTTGTACCAATCGCAACCATGTTGGTTCGTCGGTACCTCAGAGCACCCAACACCTCAGTGCCGACGCTGGTGTGGACTGGGGTGTGGTGTTTTGCGACAACAAAAACGGCGCAACAGGTGCACCGACTCAGCAACACTAAACAGGCTATCACCCATCACCATGTGGAACACAACCAATTCCATGCGAAACAGCGCCGGATTCGCCGGGTCCGTGATTGGCGCACATGAGGCTCATACACCGCAACCGCACTTAAACGGTCCATCCTCCCCACACACACCGTCCCAGCCAACAAGGTGGCTGGAAGGAGAGCAGCGCCATGGTTCAGGGACGCTGAGCTGGACACCCTCCTTCACGCCGTGGAAGAGAGGCGGATGATCCTGTACCCGGCCCGGGAGGAAAGGGAGGTCGCCGACGTGGAGGTTGGCGGCGGGCGAGGAAGTGAGACCCCGCCTAGTTGTGGATCCTCATGACACATGTGTGGACGCACCCCCCTCTCACCCCCCTCAACCCCCCAACTCCCCTCACACCTCCCCACATCCCCCTCAACCCATACCCCTCACCCCCCCTCAGCCCCTCACCCCCCTCACCACCTCACCCCTTCTTCTCACGCTCCACTCCGGCGCCCTCCTCCCCCCTGCCCGCTGTCTAACCATACATGTGGTATTGTGCCTCACAGGACCTGCCGAAGATGGGGCCAGTCCATCCGGGGCCCCCAGCCAGTGCCAGAGCCGGTGCCCCCCGGTCGGCCGAGCGCTGATGGGGAGAGCAGCCCGAACACCAGCCGTCTGCCCGAGACACAGGACACTCCGGGACTGGGCTCGGAGGAGGACACTGACTTTCCGTCACAGCCTCTCCAACACCCTCCAGCATCTCAGAGACTATCATCTCGGTTTGGAACATTAATGAAGAGGCTCCTGGGACACTGTCTGGTCCGCACCACAGATCACACCTGGTACAGCAGGTGGAGGTAGGAGCAGCCGAGGGGCCTGACAGTCGGAGGGAAGCCTGGCCCCAGTTACCAGCTGCCGACCAGACGGGTTCTGTGCTCCTGGAACATCCAGTCCCAGCCACAGTGTAGGTACAGTCAGAGACCCAGGGACTACAGGAGGGGATGACGGCCGGCGTCCAGCGCCTGCAGGCACAGATGGAGGAGTCCATCCACGTGCAGGAGCAGGGGGTGGTGCCACACCCAGACGTGTGCCACCCAGACCGAAACCGTACGGGTGGCATCCGCGGTGGAGGCAATGGGGGCGACGGTGTTGGATATGGGTCAGTGTGTGCAAGATCTGGGGGATTCTGTGCAGATGGGGGCCGAGGCCCAGGACAGGGCTGCCCTCTCACAGGCAGCCATGTGCCAGAGCCACCTGGACCTCAGCATGGTCCAGTCACTGCAGGCCATGGCCGAGAGCACCGGCGACATTGCCCAGGCACTGGCCGGTGTTGCGCAGACACTAGGAGGGGGGCCCAGTCCCAGAGGGAGGTGTCCCAGTCCCAGAGGGAGGTGTCCCACACCCAGACAGACGTGGCCCAGTCACTGGCTGATGTGGCACAGACCCTCAGGGTGGTGGCACAGTTCCAGGCGGAGATGGTCCATCCCTGTGCTCCATGGCCGCGAACGTGCAGTCCCTGGTCGAGACCAGAGCAGGCCATCTGGACTGGCAGCGCCAGGTGGCGGGAGGCCTCAGGGGATGGTTCCGCTCGCACCCCCATCCCACAGAGTAGCCCAGGGGCCATCGCAGTTGACGGGGCCTGAGCTGGTGACTCCCGCAGGGGCTACGCCGAAACAGTGCAGCACCTTGGACTCCACCCCCCCCCCTCCTGTCCCTGGTGCACCTGGTGGGCAGTGGGCGGAACAGGGCAGCACGCCACCCGGGACGCCCGAGCATCGGCCGGGCCCATCCAGGCCGGGTCGCCCCAGGATGCGTGCCCTTGTCGCAGAGCAGGAGTTACAGCAGGACACCTCCACACCTGCTATACTGTCTGGGGAACCACCTAGGTGTAGTGTTAGGGCTAGTAAGGCCAGAGAGTTAGACACAAGTTAAGTTGGCACGGGTGCAGGGCATTGATGAGTTATAGGGGCTAAGGCACAGACTGTGTATATTTCTCCACAATAAACACATGTTCTCACCGTTCAAACCTGCCTCGGTGCTCTGTCTGATGTGTGCGGGGGTGGGCCGGTCAGTGCTGCCCGGGGGGTGGGGGGAGTGGGGGACCCGTGCAGGCCCCGTGGGTGAACCGTCCTCCCACACTCCCCTTCCTGCCCTGGCCGTCCCCAGCACCCCCACCCCAGAGATTCGACGGGATTGTGCGATGGACTGGCCAGCTCGCATGCAGAGGTCACCCAATGGAAGGTGCTACTGTGGCATGAGACAGACATTTTCATACGAGATGGAGCACGGAACTCATCGCAGAGCGGGTTGTCATCATCCTCCATCCCATGGGCCAGTCACTGCAAACCGAGGGCCCCTAGCTCGTAGAGCTGCAGGTATGTGTCATGGAGGAGGGTGTGCATGCGGGTGGTTTGGTGGTGTGGGAGGTGAGGGAGTGTGGGTCTAGGATCCTGGTGTATGAGGGCTTGCAACCCCTCTCCCCCTCCTAGTCGGTGCATCGTGATGCGATCAGAGCGTCCCTTGCGCGCTGACCCTGGAAATGGCGTCCTGCGGCCTCCCATACCTGCCTGGGCCCATGTCCTGCTCATCGTCCCCCTCCTCCGCATCCTCCTCATCAGACAAGGCCTGCCCTTCCTCCCCATCCTCTTCCTCCAGCACATCGCCTCTCTGCTGTGCGATGTTGTGGAGGATGCAGCCGGCCACCACGATGCGGGCGACCCTCCAAGCCTCGTACTGGAGGGCCCCTCCAGAACAGTCCAGGCACTTGAAGCGCATCTTGAGGATACCAAAGCACCGCTCGATCACACCACTGGTCGCTGTCTGAGCATCGTTGTAGCGGGTCTCGCATCGGTCACTGGCCTCCTGATAGGTGTCATCAGCCACGACCGCAGCAGGCAACCCTTGTCACCCAGCAGCCAACCCTGCAGCCGGGGGCAGTGCCCTCAAACATGTAGGGGATCACCGAATGTGCCAAACTGAAGGCGTCATGTACTGCCCAGGTACCAGGCGCAGACGTGTGTAATGCGCACCTGTTGGTCGCAGGCCAGCTGGAGGTTCATGGAATGAAACCGCTTTCTGTTGGTGTACAGGGGCCTGTTATCAGCCAGTACCTGTAGGGCGACATGCACCCCATCGATCACCCCCTGGACCCGGGGCATCCCGGCAATGGCAACGAACCGCGCTGCTCAGGCATTCTGGTGGGCGCGGTCCACATGGAATAGGGCGTCCGTGACGGCGCAGATGCACCTCTGCACTGAGGCCTGCGAAATCCCGGACAGGTCCCCAATCGGAAACATAGAAGTCGCATAGAAGTTCAGGGCAACCATCACCTTGACGGCCTCCGGGAGCGAGTGACCTCCCCCATACCCCTGCGGTGCCAGGTGCCAGGTGTGCCATCATCTGGCAGATATGTCTCACAGTCCATCCGCTCATCCGAAATCTCCGTCTGCATGCCCGGTCCGGCAGGTCCTCGAACGACATACGTGGGGCCTCCTTGGCACCTCCTCGGCCTGTTGGACAGCCGGCCCTCCAGCCTGTGCGGCCGCCACCTGCCACTCTGCAGCCTGTTCCTCTACTGCAGCTCCCCCTCCTCTCTGAGTGGACCCCACTCACACTGCCACGGGGCACCGTGCAGAGCCACAGCTATCGCCATGGTGGCCAGCATCGCGGGTTGATGTCCGAATGCCATTCTCTGAAAGGCCGACATGTTAGCATTGCGCATACTCCCATAACCATCCAGGTACCATGGGCTACACGGTGGCCACATTGTGGACACCACCTAAGCATGTTCACCCTCAACCACCCCCGCACCCCTCCCCGTCGGTATCCAACTCCGTTGGTGCCCCCGGTCCTGGCGCCCGTCCCTGTTGCTTCCGTGGGTGCAGCCCTGGGTGGGTGGCGGCCTGTTGGGCAGGGTGTCCGGGGCCGGTGTGGGGGGCGCACTGTGGCTTAGGGTGCAGGAGTGTGCGTACCCATACGGCCAGTGTCACTGGGTAGTGGTGGGGGGTGGGGGGGGGGGGGGGGGCAGCAAGGTGGCCGCTGTAATGGCGAATGGTGCCTGGGCGCCCCTTTCTGTGGGTGGGGTGGGGGGGGCGGGTTTGGGGGGCACCCCGGATGCTCGACCTGCCCTCCACTCCCCTCCCCCTCCTTCCCCACCCCCGCCGCAGCCAATGTGGCCGCTGTCTGGGCCGGCAGTCACTCCACGCCATTTGCTACCTCCTCTCTCTTACTCGGGGTGCCAGGTTCATGATTTATAACCACCAGCGAACGACGCTGTCGGGAATTCGGCCCATCGGAGGCATTGAATCGCGGAGGCCCCGGAGCATCGGGTGTCAGGTTCGCTAATGATAAGCCGACTGTACTTTTAGCCCACGCAGCAGGCAACGCGTTTAAGCCATTTTCGGGGTGCCTACACCGAATGTGGCGTCAGAAGCTATTCTCCGCCCAATCGCGTTTCATGATTTTGGAGTGGGCGGCTTTGTCCGTTTGGGAGACTAAGTGTTGATGCCAGCGGAGTGTGTGGGGACTTTTACAACAGAAAGATTGGCGCCACACCTGCATGGATTCCAATACCGTTAATGGGCTGGCACGGATGCCCCGTGGAACACCATCAATTCCATTGTAATTGGAACCGGATTCGTTGGGAACGTGATTGGCACTCAGGAGGCTGACAAGCCGCAACCGCACTTAAACAATTCTCGCCCCCCCACACACACCGTCCCAGCCAACAAGAAGGAGAGCAGCGCCATGGTTCAGGGACACTGAGCTGGTCACGCTCTGAGACGTGGTGGAGGAGAGGTGGATGACCCTATGCCCCGGCCAGGGAGGATGGCCGCCAGGCGCCGCCGTTCGCCATGCCTGGGCACAGGTGGCAGAGACGGTCAGTGCCGTGGGCAACGTCGTCCGGACTGGCATCGAGTGCAGGAAGAAACTGCACAACCTCCCAGGGTGGCCTGGGTGAGTTGGCAGCACCGTACGCCTGCCCCCCCCATACATCCTTAAATAACCCCCTCCACCCCCAGGGGATGGCTGAATCCCCACCCTGCCCCACATGCCAGCTGCCATGACCTGGTGCCCTGGCCACTGACGCCACCAGCTCCCCACCCTCTGGGCTGCATGTGTCGGACAGTCTAAACGTTTTGTTGTATGTGTTCCTCCCCGCCCCCCCAGAGCAGGCTGCTCACAACTGCTGGGAGCAGCAGGAGACCGGAGGGGGACCCCCAGACCCGCTGAGGTGCGGTTCCCCATGACGCGTGCGTTGAGACCCCCCCTTACCCGCACACCCTCACCCCCACACCACCCTCACCCCCACACCACCCTCACCCCCACACCACCCCCACACCACCCTCACCCCCACACCACCCTCACCCCCACACTACCCCCACACCACCTTCACCCCCACACCACCCTCACCCATACACCACTCTCAGCCCCACACCACCCTCACCCCCACACCACCCCCACCCCCACACTACCCCCACCCCCACTCCACCCTCACCCCCACACTACCCCCACACCACCTTCACCCCCACACCACCCTCACCCATACACCACTCTCAGCCCCATACCACCCTCACCCCCACACCACCCCCACTCCCACACCACCCCCACCCCCACTCCACCCTCACCCCCACACTACCCCCACACCACCTTCACCCCCACACCACCCTCACCCATACACCACTCTCAGCCCCACACCACCCTCACCCCCACACCACCCCCACCCCCACACCACCCCCACCCCCACTCCACCCTCACCCCCACACTACCCCCACACCACCTTCACCCCCACACCACCCTCACCCACACACCACTCTCAGCCCCACACCACTCTCACCCCCACACCACTCTCACCCCTGCACCACTCTCACCACCACACCACCCCCACCCCCACACCACCCCCACACCACCCCCACCCCCACTCCACCCTCACCCCCACACCACCCTCACCCCCACACCACCCCCACCCCCACTCCACCCTCACCCCCACACCACCCCCACACCACCCTCACCCCCGCACCACTCTCACCACCACTCCACCCTCACCCCCACACCACCCCCACACCACCCCCACCCCCACTCCACCCTCACCCCCACACCACCCCCACACCACCCTCACCCCCACACCACCCTCACCCCCACACCACCCCCACACCACCCTCACCCCCGCACCACTCTCACCACCACTCCACCCTCACCCCCACACCACCCCCACACCACCCCCACCCCCACTCCACCCTCACCCCCACACCACCCCCACACCACCCTCACCCCCACACCACCCTCACCCCCACACCACCTTCACCCCCACACCACCCTCACCCATACACCACTCTCAGCCCCACACCACTCTCACCCCCACACCTCCCTCGCCCCCACACCACCCTCACCCCCACACCACCCTCACACCACCCTCACCCCCACACCACCCCCACTCCCACACCATCCCCACCCCCACTCCACTCTCACCCCCACACCACCCCCACCCCCACTCCACCCTCACCCCCACACCACCCCCACCTCCACACCACCCTCATCTCCACACTACACTCACCCCCCCACCACCAAGGGGAAAGTACGCGCGTGTGGTAGTATGCATTAGGGGTCATGTGAGACTGTGAAGCCGTGATGTCATTGGCTGACAGATCCCGGGTCCTGGTTGGACGTTGACCTCTAGCTCCGCCCTGAAGGCGGAGTATAAGAACCAGGAGTCCTCCCCCGCAGGCAGTCTACTACTGAACTGCGGGGGAACAGTCACGCTTAATAAAGCCTCATCGACTTCACTCTATTCGTCTCTCGGAGTCTTTGTGCGCTACAGCGCGCAAGATAGCTGCCGCTCGAGTTAAAAGGTAATAATGGTGATCGTGCCATTTATAAGTTGTCAACAAAGAAGTGCAGAAAACACTTTGTTTTGAAATTGTGGATGATCACAAAGCTTCTGTATTAGGTGCTCAAGCATGCAAGGAATTGCAGTTTATTCAAACAATCTTCATGTACACAACTGAGACATCAGGACTGGAAGAAGACATTCAACAATTAGGAAGTGAATACCCTGAAGTATTTCGCGGTATGGGCACATTGCCATACCAGTACAAAATTTTACTCGAAAAGGATGCAAAACCCGTCATTCATCCACCAAGAAGAGTTCTAGCATCTCTACTCTCTAGTAGAGATCTCTCTAGATTACAAACTGAATTGCAGAGATTACAATCTCAAGGCACAATCTCCAAAATCACTTAACTGACTGACTGGGTCATCTCCTTGGTTTGTGTCAAAAAATCTTCAGATCTCAGAATTTGTATGGATCCCAAAGATCTAAATAAAAACATACGTAGGGAACACTACCCTATTCCTAAACGAGAAGAAATTACTTCTGAGATGTAATTACTTCTGAGATGATGCATCACAAGGTTTTTGGCAGATGCAGCTCGACGATGCAGCAAGCTACTCTGTATATTCAGCACGCCTTTTGGAATGTACTGCTTTCATAGAATGCCCTTTGGCATCATCTCCGCCTCAGAGATTCTTCACCAAATTCTGGAAAACATAGATGGTGTCAGTCTATGTGGACGACATCATTATCTGGTCACCCACTGAGAAGAGCATATTGCAAGGGTCAGGAAAGTACTTCACCGAATACATCAATATGGTTTAAAATTGAACCAGTCTAAATGCACATTTGCTACCTCATCGGTGAATTTTTTAGGTGATACCATCTCAGCGGAAGGTGTCAGACCGGATGAAGTAAAGATGTCAGACAGACAGAAAATGCAGCAACCAAAAGACAAGAAAACGGTACTCAGATTTCTTGGATTCGTACATTTCCTCGGGAAATCCATCTCGAACTTATTTTCAAGAACTGTTGCTCTACAAAACTTGATCAGAAAGAATACTGAGTTTGAGTGGACTCCATGTCACCAGGCAGAATGGCTGGACCACAAACAGCAATTAATAAAAGCTCCAAGTTTAAATTTCTTTGATCCAAACAAACCCACAAAAATCTCGACAGATGCAAGTCAAGATGGAATTGGTGCAGTCTTACTTCAGCAAGACAACCAGACAAATTGGATTCCTGTTGCATACATGTCCAGAGCGATGACTGCCACAGAGTGCAGGTATGCACAAATTGAGAACGAGTGTCTTGGACTGATCACAGTGTCATGCAAGAGTACCTTTAAGAAATGGATGTGTAAGCAATGTACCTTTAAGAAAACAGTGATGTCAGAGAGTTGGTGGAGCTCAGCTCGGTTTAGCCATTTTGCAGTTTAGTTTCAGTTTTAAAAAATGCCTGGCTGGTTTTGCTGAGAGCAGTTTAAAAGTGCCTGGCTGTTTTGCTGTGAGCTGATTAAAAGTAGAAAGCCAGTTTGAGACAGCAGCTTGAGAAGTTCTGGTTTGCTGTGAGTTGCTTGAAGGGAGAAAGTCAGTTTAAAAAGCAGTGGGTGTGTCTGTGGGTTTCCCGAGAGCTGCAAGAAGAAAGCAAGGTGCTGGAGCTGAAATCAACCAAGCTAATATATCTCTGCCATTCTACAGAAAATATATATATCCTTTAACCTGATGTGATACTGTTTAAAGGTGTTAAGTCTCTTGGAAGTTTGAAGGAACATTTTTGGGAATTATTTACTGTTGCAATATTTTCTGAGTTATCTTTGAAGTAAGGGGTGTTAAGAGATCCAATGTTTATTTAAGATGTTAAGTTGAGTTCATGGAATAAACAATGTTTTGTGTTTAAAAACCCACGTGTCCATAATTGTAATCCCACACCTAGGGAAAAAGCCTCGTGCTTGGAGAAGCAACAAATCCATTAAAGGGAGAGGTTGGTTGAACTCCATGATTCATTTTGGGGTTCTGAAAACACCTCGCCCATAACAATTGGGGGCTCAAGGGGGATAAAAGTCTATCTATTGGATTGGCTTTTGTGAACCTAAAGACAGTGAAGGATTGTTGCTTTTCCGGTGTGGTATTTTAATTTAAGTGGGGAGAGTGTTATGAGGCTCAGAAGTTTTTGGGGGTGGAGAATGTCACACGTAGTACTTTACAGACAGAAACAAAACGCAGACTGTTAGATTTGGCAAGAACATTGCAGTTAACATTACCTGACAAAATGCGAAAAGATGAGGTAATTATGGCGGTGGTTAAGCATTTAAAGTTGACTGAGACAGAGTTTGACTCATTGGAAATGGCAAAAATTCAGTTGCAAATTAAACAAATGGAACATGAGAAAGAATTAAAGCGGCTGGCATATGAGAGTGAGAGATAGGAAAAAGAAAGAGAAAGAGAGAGAGAGGAAAAAGAAAGAGATGGAGAGAGAGAGAAAAAGAAAAGGAGAGAGAAGAAAGGAGAAAATAAAGAATAGCCCTAGCAGAACAAAAAGAAAAAGAAAGGGAGATACAGATCAGGGAAAAAGATAAAGAGAGGAAGTTTGAACTTCAGAAAATGACCATGAAACACGACAATCAGTTACAGTTGGCAGACGTAAAGGGAAACATACAATTGGATGATAGTGATGAGGATGGTGAGAAACATCGTCATAGGCAAAGGCTTGGTGGGAATCTATTTAAATATGTCCAAGCATTGCCAAGGTTTGATGAGAAGGAAGTGGAAGTCTTTTTCATTTCATTTGAGAAGGTAGCTAAACAAATGAATTGGCCACAGGACAGGTGGGTGTTACTGATTCAAACAAAGCTGGTAGGTAGAGCAAGTGAAGTGTTTGCATCACTACCGGAGGAGGTATCTGGAACATATGAGGAGGTTAAGAAATCCATCTTAAGTGCATATGAGCTAGTGCCTGAAGCTTACAGACAAAGGTTTAGAAATTTAAGGAAAGAATTTGGTCAAACATACAGGGAGTTTGAAAGGCTCAAAGAGAGTAATTTTGAAAACAGACCAAACGTATGAAGCTCTCAGAGAAATTATACTTTTGGAGGAGTTTAAAAATTCAATTCCTGATGTAGTGAGAACTCATGTGGAAGAGCAGTGGGTTAAAACTGCGAGATTAGCAGCGGAAATGGCAGATGATTATGAATTAGTTCATAAATCAAAGATTGGTTTCCGACATCAGTTTCAGCCGGTGAGGGATAGGAACTGGGAACATGAGAAATACTCAAGTGGTAAAGGCAAAGGTGATCTGATGGGAGACAATAAAGAGAGTGTACCTCAGATTAAAACAGAAATCCAGGAGGGTGGAAAAGAAATGAAAAGTTTCAGATGTTTTCACTGTAATAAACTAGGCCATGTAAAGTCACAGTGTTGGTGGGAAGGCTGATGTGGTAAGACAGTGGGGTTTGTTAGAGTGGTAAA
The DNA here is from genome assembly GCF_047496885.1 of Scyliorhinus torazame. Lineage (NCBI taxonomy): Eukaryota > Metazoa > Chordata > Chondrichthyes > Carcharhiniformes > Scyliorhinidae > Scyliorhinus > Scyliorhinus torazame. Next base: position 147,585,538 of record NC_092720.1, on the reverse strand, counting down.
GGAAAGCCCAAGGGAAATGAAGGAGGTGCAAACGATTGTACAGCCTGTTCAAGAAGTAATTGTTCAGAAGGTGCCAGATGTCTTTAAATAATTTACTTGTGTGGGTAAAGTTTACTCATGTGTATCAGGAGGAGCAGGTAAAGAAGTCACAATTTTAAGAGATACAGGGGCTCGTCAATCTTTAATGGGAAGAGATGAGGAATTATGTAGTTTGTAAAGAATGTTGCCAGAAAAGGTGGTGATATGTGGAATTCAGGGTGAGAGGAGTAGCGTTCCATTATATAAGGTAAGGTTCGAAAGTCCTGTGAAGAGTGGTGAAGTGGTAGTAGGAGTAATAGATAAACTATCTTGTCCAGGAATACAGTTTATCTTGGGTAATGATATAGCTGGATCGCGGGGGGGGGGGGGGGGGGGGGGGGGGGTTGATGCAACTGTGGTTGATAAGACAGTGGAAAATCAGTCAACTGGAGTGTTGAAGGACGAATATCCTGGGATTTTTCCGGATTGTGCAGTAACAAGGTCGCAAAGTCACAGGCTAAGACAAGAGGAGAAATCAAAGAGTGAAGATGAAGTTGAAGTGCAATCATCAGAAAGGATTTTTGATCAGATGGTTGAAAAAGAACACGAACAAGTGGAGGATGAGGCGGATATTTTTAGTTCAGGAAAATTGGCAGAGTTACAACAGAAAGATGTGGAAATAAAACGGATATTTCAGAAAGCATATACGGAAGAGGAATCTGAAAGTGTACCAGAGTGTTATTACCGTAAAAATGATGTCTTGATGAGAAAATGGAGACCTGTACATATGCAGGTGGATGAAAAGTGGGCAGAAGTTCATCAAGTAGTATTGCTGGTAGGGTATAGAAAGGAGGTGTTGCAAGTTGCACATGAGGTACCAGTGGGAGGTCATTTGGGAATAAGGAAAACTCAAGCTAAAATCCAGAAACATTTTTATTGGCCTGGACTACATAAAGATGGAGTTAAATTTTGTAAATCATGTCCCACATGTCAAGAGATAGGGTAACCTCAAGCAGTGATAAAACCAGCGCCCTTAATACCCATTCCAGCATTTGAGGAACTTTTTTCAAGGGTCCTAATCGATTGTGTAGGACCGCTTCCTAAACAAAAAGTGGGAATAAATATATTTTGACTATAATGGATGTGTCTACTAGGTTTCCAGAGGCCATTCCAGTATGTAATATTACAGCTAAAAGGATTGTTGTGGAGTTACTTAAATCTTTTACTAGATATGGACTACCCACAGAAATTCAATCGGATCAAGGAACAAATTTTACTTCAAAGTTATTCAAAGAAGTTATTCACTGAGTGCTGAATTTGGTGCATTTTGAGTGCTATAAGTAAGAGTTTGGTGACCGAGGGAGTTAGGTGAGGAGGGAGTAAGGTGCTCCTTTCATTTTGTTTCCAACATTTCCGCAAAGAGTGAGAAGGGAGCCAGGAGTTTACAGAAAGTGTAGCTGACTGGGAGCAGAGTCGGAGGGCGGAGATCTAGTTAGTCCACACGGCAGCTATATTCTGTCAGGTAAGAGGGGATGGAGGCGAGGCCAGTTGCATGCTCCTCCTGTAGGATGTGGGTGGTAAGGGATACCACCGGTGTCCCCGCTGACTATACCTGCGGGAAGTGCACCCAACTCCAGCTCCTCAAAGACCGTGTTAGGGAACTGGAGCTGAAGCTGGATGAACTTCGGATCATCCGGGAGGCAGAGGGGGTGATTGAGAAGAGTTACAGGGAGGTAACCACACCCATTGTACAGGACAAGAATAGCTGGGTTACAGTCAGGGGGAAAAAAACAAACGGCAGACAGTGCAGGGATCCCTCGTGGCCATTTCCCTTCAAAACAAGTATACCGTTTTGGATGCTGTTGGGGGGGATGACCTACTGGGGGAAGGCCCTAGCGGCCAGGTCTCTGGCACTGAGTCTGGCTCGGGGGCTCAGAAGGGAAGGGGGAAGAACAGAAAAGAAATAGTTGTAGGTGATTCAATCGTTAGGGGAATAGATAGGAGATTCTGTGGTCGCGAGCGAGACTCCCGGAAGGTATGTTGCCTCCCGGGTGCCAGGGCCAGGGATGTCTCGGATCGTGTCTTCAGGATCCGTAAGGGGGAGGGAGCAGCCAGAAGTCGTGGTGCACATTGGTACCAACGACGTAGGTAGGAAAAGGGGTGTGGAGGTAATAAACAAGTTAAGGGAGTTAGGCTGGAAGTTAAAAGCCAGGACAGACAGAGTTGTCATCTCTGGTTTGTTGCCGGTGCCACAGGATAGCGAGGCTAGGAATAGGGAGAGAGTGCATTTGAACATGTGGCTGCAGGAATGGTGTAGGAGGGAGGGCTTCAGGTATTTGGATAATTGGAGCGCATTCTGGGGAAGGTGGGACCTGTACAAGCAGGACGGGTTGCATCTGAACCAGAGGGGCACCAATATCCTGGGAGGGAGGTTTTCTAGTACTCTTCGGGAGGGTTTAAACTAATTTGGCAGGGGAATGGGAACCGGATTTGTAGTCCAGCAACTAAGGTAGCCGATATTCAGGACGCCAAAGCATGTAATGAGGCAGTGGGGAAGGGAACACTGACAAAGGAGAGTACTTGCAGGCACGGAGATGGGTTGAAGTGTGTATACTTCAACACAAGAAGCATCAGGAATAAGGTGGGTGAACGTAAGGCATGGATCGGTACTTGGGACTATGATGTGGTGGCCATCACGGAAACTTGGATAGAAGAGGGGCAGAAATGGTTGTTGGAGGTCCCTGGTTATAGATGTTTCAATAAGATTAGGGAGGGTGGTAAAAGAGGTGGGGGGGTGGCATTATTAATTAAAGGTAGTATAACAGCTGCAGAAAGGCAGTTCGAGGAGTATCACCCTAATGAGGTAGTATGGGTTGAAGTCAGAAATAGGAAAGGAGCAGTCACCTTGTTAGGAGCTTTCTATAGGCCCCCCAATAATAGCAGAGATGTGGAGGAACAGATTGGGAAACAGATTTTGGAAAGGTGCAGTAGTCATGGGCGACTTTAACTTCCCAAATATTGAGTGGAAACTCTTTAGATCAAATAGTTTGGATGGGGTGGTGTTTGTGCAGTGTGTCCAGGAAGCTTTTCTAACACAGTATGTCGATTGTCCGACCAGAGGAGGGGCAATATTGGATTTAGTACTTGGTAATGAACCAGGGCAAGTGATAGATTTGTTAGTGGGGGAGCATTTTGGAGATAGTGACCACAATTCTGTGACTTTCACTTTAGTAATGGAGAGGGATAGGTGCGTGCAACAGGGCAAGGTTTACAATTGGGGGAAGGGTAAATACGATGTTGTCAGACAAGAATTGAAGTGCATAAGTTGGGAACATAGGCTGTCAGGGAAGGACACAAGTGAAATGTGGAACTTGTTCAAGGAACAGGTGCTACGTGTCCTTGATATGTATGTCCCTGTCAGGCAGGGAAGAGATGGTCGAGTGAGGGAACCATGGTTGACAAGAGAGGTTGAATGTCTTGTTAAGAGGAAAAAGGAGACTTATGTAAGGCTGAGGAAACAAGGTTCAGAAAGGACATTGGAGGGATACAAGATAGCCAGGAGGGAACTGAAGAAAGGGATTAGGAGTGCTAAGAGAGGGCATGAACAATCTTTGGCGGGTAGGATCAAGGAAAACCCCAAGGCCTTTTACACATATGTGAGAAATATGAGAATGACTAGAGTGAGGGTAGGTCCGATCAAGGACAGTAGCGGGAGATGTGTATTGAGTCTGAAGAGATAGGAGAGGTCTTGAACGAGTACTTTTCTTCTGTATTTACAAATGAGAGGGGCGATATTGTTGGAGAGGACAGTGTGAAACAGATTGGTAAGCTCGAGGAAATACTTGTTAGGAAGGAAGATGTGTTGGGCATTTTGAAAAACTTGAGGATAGACAAGTCCCCCGGGCCTGACGGGATATATCCAAGGATTCTATGGGAAGCAAGAGATGAAATTGCAGAGCCGTTGGCAATGATCTTTTTGTCCTCACTGTCAACAGGTGGTACCAGGGGATTGGAGAGTGGCGAATGTCGTGCCCCTGTTCAAAAAAGGGACTAGGGATAACCCTGGGAATTACAGGCCAGTTAGTCTTACTTAAATGGTAGGCAAAGTAATGGAAAGGGTACTGAAGGATAGGATTTCTGAGCATCTGGAAAGACACTGCTTGATTAGGGATAGTCAGCATGGATTTGTGAGGGGTAGATCTTGCCTTACAAGTCTTATTGAATTCTTTGAGGAGGTGACCAAGCATGTGGATGAAGGTAAAGCAGTGGATGTAGTGTACATGGATTTTAGTAAGGCATTTGATAAGGTTCCCCATGGTAGGCTTCTGCAGAAAGTAAGGAGGCATGGGATAGTGGGAAATTTGGCCAGTTGGATAACGAACTGGCTAACCGATAGAAGTCAGAGAGTGGTGGTGGATGGCAAATATTCAGCCTGGATCCCAGTTACCAGTGGCGTACCGCAGGGATCAGTTCTGGGTCCTCTGCTGTTTGTGATTTTCATTAATGACTTGGATGAGGGAGTTGAAGGGTGGGTCAGTAAATTTTCAGACGATATGAAGATTGGTGAAGTTGTAGATAGTAAGGAGGGCTGTTGTCGGCTGCAAAGAGACATAGATAGGATGCAGAGCTGGGCTGAGAAGTGGCAGATGGAGTTTAACCCTGAAAAGTGTGAGGTTGTCCATTTTGGAAGGACAAATATGAATGCGGAATACAGGGTTAACGGTAGAGCTCTTGCCAATGTGGAGGAGCAGAAAGATCTTGGGGTCTATGTTCATACATCTGTGAAAGTTGCCACTCAAGTGGATAGAGCTGTGAAGAAGGCCTATGGTATGCTCGCGTTCATTAACAGAGGGATTGAATTTAAGAGCCGTGAGGTGATTATGCAGCTGTACAAAACTTTGGTAAGGCCACATTTGGAGTACTGTGTACAGTTCTGGTCGCCTCATTTTAGGAAGTATGTCAAAGCTTTGGAAAAGGTGCAAAGAAGATTTACCAGGATGTTGCCTGGAATGGAGAGTAGTTCTTACGAGGAAAGGTTGAGGGTGCTAGGCCTTTTCTCATTAGAACGGAGAAGGATGAGGGGCGACTTGATAGAGGTTTATAAGATGATCAGGGGAATAGATAGAGTAGTCAGTCAGAGACTTTTTCCCCGGGTGGGACATACCATTACAAGGGGACATAAATTTAAGGTGAAAGGTGGAAGATATAGGAGGGATATCAGAGGTAGGTTGTTTACCCAGAGAGTAGTGGGGGCATGGAATGCACTGCCTGTGGAAGTAGTTGAGTCGGAAACATTAGGGACCTTCAAGCAGCTATTGGACAGGTACATGGATTACGGTAAAATTATATAGTATTATTTGTTCTTAAGGGCAGCACGGTAGCATTGTGGATAGCACAATTGCTTCACAGCTCCAGGATCCCAGGTTCGATTCCGGCTTGGGTCACTGTCTGTGCGGAGTCTGCACGTCCTCCCCGTGTCTGCGTGGGTTTCCTCCGGGTGCTCCGGTTTCCTCCCACAGTCCAAAGATGTGCAGGTTAGGTGAATTGGCCAATGATAAATTGCCCTTAATGTCCAAAATTGCCCTTGGTGTTGGGTGGAGGTGTTGAGTTTGGGTAGGGTGCTCTTTCCAAGAGCCAGTGCAGACTCAAAGGGCCGAATGGCCACCTTCTGCACTGTAAATTCAATGATAATCTATGATTAATCTAGGACAAAGGTTCGGCACAACATCGTGGGCCGAAGGGCCTGTTCTGTGCTGTATTTTCTATGTTCTATGATAGCTTAGGAATAAAACAATTTAAATCAACTGCGTACCATCCAGGATCGCAGGGAGCGTTAGAAAGGTGGCATCAGACATTAAAGACAATGTTGAGGGCTTATTGTCAAGATTATCCAGAGGATTGGGATAAAGGAATCCCATTCGTATTGTTTGCAATTAGGGATGCACCTAATGAGTCTCCCAAATTTAGTCTTTTTGAACTAATTTTTGGTCATGAGGTAAGAGGACCACTTAAATTGATTAAGGAAAAATTGGTGGGTGAGAAATTGGAAATTACACTATTGGATTACGTGTGAAATTTTAGGGAACGATTAAATAGAGCAGGTGAATTGGCTAAACAACATTTGAAAGTTTCACACAATGTGATGAAACGGGCAGCAGACAAGAAATCCAAAGTTCGTAGTTTTGCCAGTGGGGATAACATTTTAGTGTTGTCACCAGTGGTAGGGGAGCCTTTAAAAGCTAGGTTTTGTGGACCGTATCAGATTGAAAGGAAATTAAATGAGGTGAATTATGTGGTAAAAACACCAGATAGAAGGAAGACTCACCGAGTGTGTCATGTGAATTTGCTTTAAAGGTACTTTGAAAGGGAAGGAGAGAAAAAGGAGGTTTAATGATTCTAACTCAAAGTGACAAACCAAATCCAGATGACTGTGAATTTGACATACCTCAAATTAAATTGGAAAATGAGTCTGTTCTTAAAAATTGGGATGAATTGTTCAGTTACCTTCCAGAGGAAAAACGAACTGACCTGAAAGAGTTATTGATATCACATGGCCTAGTTTGTAGAGATAAATTGGGAAGTATTAAAATGGCTATACATGATATAGATGTGGGAAATGCTGTTCCTATCAAACAACATCCATAAAGACTTAATCCTTTAAAATTGGCACAGGTTAACAGAGAGATTGAGAGTATGCTGAAGAATGGCATAATTTAAGTGGGTTGCAGCCAATGGAGCTCACCCATAGTGACGGTACCAACGGTTGTGTGTGGACTATTGAAAGGTGAATGCAGTTACAAGAATGGACTCTTATCCTGTCCCACCATTGAAGGATTGCATGGAGAAAGTGGGACAATCTGCTTTTATTTACAACTTCTAGACATGGAAAGAACATTTAAAACATCGTATGGAGTTCTTCGATCGACTTCAGGATGCGGGTTTGGTGATGAACCTAGCCGAAAGTGAATTTGGAGAAGCCCAAATCACTTCCATTGCGGAGTTTCCGTTATCCTCAAGACGAAGGGAGGCAATGCGATCTCCTAACATGAATGAATTTGATCGAACAGCTGTGCAAAAGTTTTGTGGCGTGATTACTCCACTGATGGACTTGCTAAAGAAATGTAAAATAGTTCAATGGACAGCGGACTTTCAACAGGCATTTGACTGCCTGAAAGCTGTGGTAACCAATGTTCCTGTATTGGAGAATTGCAAGGGACTCTGTGGTCAGATTGAACTAAAGTATCTGATTCTAAAGAGAAATGCCGAGTAGAGGAATGGATGGATCGTGCAGAGACTTTGTCAAAGAGACTGTCAATCGAGAATGATTTCGGTTGGAGGAAGAAGAACAAAGAAAAATGGACTATATTATTATATCTGTTTGCATATTTACGGTGTATATTTCTTAGTGGATGATGCAAAAATGAAAAATGAAACCATCTTGAAGTTGATAGTTTTTTTTCTTGGGGGGAGGTGTCATGCAAGAGTGCCTTTAAGAAATGGATGTGTAAGCAATGTACCTTTAAGAAAACAGTGATGTCAGAGAGTGGGTGGAGCTCAGCTCGTTTCAGCCATTTTGCAGTTTAGTTTCAGTTTTAAAAACTGCCTGGCTGGTTTTGCTGAGAGCAGTTTAAAAGTGCCTGGCTGTTTTGCTGTGAGCTGATTAAAAGAAGAAAGCCAGTTTGAGACAGCAGCTTGAGAAGTTCTGGTTTGCTGTGAGTTGCTTGAAGGGAGAAAGCCAGTTTAAAAAGCAGTGGGTGGGTGTCTGTGTGTGTCCAGAGAGCTGCAAGAAGAAAGCAAGGTGCTGGAGCTGAAATCAACCAAGCTAATATATCTCTGCCATGCTACAGAAAATATATTTATCCTTTAACCTGATGTGATACTGTTTAAAGGTGTTAAGTCTCTTGGAAGTTTGAAGGAACATTTTAAGGAATTATTTACTGTTGCAATATTTTCTGAGTTATCTTTGAAGTAAGGGGTTGTAAAAGATCCAATGTTTATTTAAGATGTTAAATTGAGTTCATGGAATAAACAGTGTTTTGTGTTTAAAAACCCACATGTCCATAATTGTAATCCCACACCTAGGGAAAAAGCCGCGTGCTCGGAAAAGCAACAAATCCATTAAAGGGAGAGGTTGGTTGAACTCCATGATACATTTTGGGGTTCTGAAAACGCCTCGCCCATAACAACAGGCATCACAAAGTTTCATGACTTATGTGTATGGTCTACCTAAGTTCATAGTTAAGACTGATCATCGACCTCTGGTCACTTCTATCCTTTATTATCCAAGAACTTGCCTGCCTGTGACTCCTGTAACAATGAGCGCCGCCCACAAGCAGCAGGTCTATATACCGCCCGGGGAGGCGGAGCCAGAGGCGGAGCCCACCGGGGTTCCAGTGCAATACATGGAAGGAGATCATATTACCATTCCCTGGCCATAGGCCACAGTCCTATACAGACAACTTATATTATGGTGAATACATTCAACACATTCACCTCCTGTTAAAAATGAAGTCCAGCGGGGGTGAAGTGGGGTCATGATATGTTCAGTCTGTCTGGAGGCCGGATTGTTCTTTTGGACCTCCTCAGCTCTGGCGGTGCGGCGGGTACGGGCGTTGTAGTTGTTGGATTCGGGAGCGTGTTGTCTGGAGCTTCAGTCCGGCGTGTCGGCGACGGTTGAGGGATGGGATTAGGCAAGGGGGTGGTGGATGGTGGCAGGTTAGGCGCGGGACCGTAGGGGAGCCCCAGGGGGTGTAAGGGATTCGGGGGTGGCGGTCGGCGGTAGGAAGGGGAGCGAGTTGACATGGGAACCAACTGGTGCCAGGTCCCGGAGGGAGACCGTACCTTGCCGTCCGTCTTGGTGCGTGACGTAGGCATATTGGGGGTTGGCGTGCAGCAGCTGGACCGTCTCGACCAGGGGGTCGGTCTTATGGCTCCTCGTATGCTTCCAGAGAAGGACGGGTCCCGCGTTGTCAGCCAGGATGGAAGCGAGACCCCGGAGATGGACTTACTAGGGAAGACAAACAAACGGTCGTGAGGGGTCTCGTTCGTGGCTGTGCAGAGGAGCGATCTAATGGAGTGGAGCGCATCGGGGAGGTCCTCCTGCCAGCGGGGAATCGGGAGACTTCTAGACCGAAGGGCAAGAAGGACGGCCTTCCATACCGGCGCGTTCTCCCTCTCCACCTGCCCGTTTCCCTGCAGGTTGTAGCTCGTAGTCCTGCTCGAGGCGATGCCCTTACTGAGCAGGTACTGACGCAGCTCATCGCTCATGAAAGAGGTGTGTGGACGTATGCAGGGAAACCGAAAAGGGTGAAGATGCTGTGCAGTGCCTTTATAATAGTGGCCGAGGTCATGTCGGGCCATGGGATAGCGAAGGGGAAGCAGGAGTACTCGTCAATGATGGTCAGGAAGTATATATTGCGGTTGGTGGAAGGGAGAGGCCCTTTGAAGTCGATACTGAGGCGCTCAATGGGCCGGGAGGCCTTTACCAGGTGGGCCCTGTTTGGCCGGTAGAAGTGCGGTTTGCACTCTGCGCAGACTTGGCAATCCCTGATCATGGCCCTGCCCTCCTCGGTGGAGTCGGGCAGGTTGCGGGCCTTAATAAAGTGGATAAGCCGAGTGACTCCTGGGTGACAGAGGTCATTATGAATAGCCCAAAGTCGGTCATCTTGCGTGTTGGCGCATCTGCCGCGGGACAGGGCATCTGAGGGCTCGTTGAGCTCCCCAGGACGATACTTGATATCGTAAGTATAGGTGGAGAGTTCGATCCTCCAGCTCGAGATTTTGTTGTTTTTAATTTTGCCCCGCTGTGCGTTGTCGAACATAAAGGCGACCGACCGCTAGTCGGTGACGAGGGTGAACCTCCTACCAGCTTGGTCCTGCCTCCAATGCCGCACAGCTTCCACAGTGGCTTGCGCTTCCTTCTCGACAGAGGAGTGTTGAACCTCGGAGGCGTGGAGGGTTCTAGAAAAGAAGGCTACTGGCCTCCCCGCCTGGTTGAGGATGACGGCCAGGGTGGCGTCTGACGCATCGCTCTCTACCTGGAAGGGGACGGACTCATCCACCGCGTGCATCGCGGCCTTAGCGATATCGGCATTGATGCGGCTGAAGGCTGAGCGGGCTTTGATAAGTGGGCGGGCTTTGTCCACATAGTTAGGGACACATTGGGCGTAATAGGAGAATAGCCCCAGGCAGTGTTTGAGGGCCTTGATGCTGTGGGGAAGGGGAAGTTCCATGAGGGGGCGCATGCGGTCGGGGTCGGGCCCTAGGATCCCGTTTTCCACGACATAGCCGAGGATGGCTAGTCGGGTTGTGCGGAAAATGCACTTCTCCTTGTTATATGTGAGGTTGAGGGATTGGGCGGCCTGGAGGACCTCTGAAGGTTGGCGTCATGGTCCTGCTGATCATGGCCGCAGATGGTAACATTGTCCAAGTACAGGTTTGTAGCCCACAAACCGTACTGGTCCACAATTCGGTCCATCGTTCTCTGGAAAACCGAGACCCCGTTAGTGACGCCGAACGAGACCCTGAAGAAGTGGAAGAGCCGGCCTGCTGCTTCAAAGGCAGTGTAGTCGCTCTCTTCCGGGCGGATTGGGAGCTGGTGGTAGGCCGACTTCAGACCGACTGTTGAGAACACACAGTACTGCGCGATCTGGCTGACCATCTCCGCTATGCGGGGGAGGGGATACGCATCCAGTTGCGTGAACCGGTTAATTGTCTGGCTGTAGTCCACAACCATCCGATTCTTTTCCCCGGTCCGGACAACCACCACTTGTGCTCTCCAGGGGCTGTTGCTGGCCTCGATGACCCCCTCCCTCAAGAGTCGCTGGACCTCCTACTTGATAAAAATCATGTCTTGTGCACTGTACCGCCTGCTCCTGGTGGCGACGGGCTTGCAGTCGGGGGTGAGGTTCGCAAAGAGCTGGGGGGGGGGGGCGACCTTAAGGGTCGCGAGGCTACATACAGTGAGAGGGGGTAGGGGTCCGCCGAACTTTAGGGTCAGGCTTCGGTGACTGCATTGGAAGACGAGTCCAAACAGCAGGGGTGCGCAGACGTGAGGGAGGACATACAGTTTAAAATTGGCGTACTTGGCGCCCTGTATCACGAAGTTCGCGACACAGTACCCCTGGATCTGTACCGAATGGGATCCGGAGGAAGGGAGACTGTCTGGGACGTGGGATAGATGTGGAGGGAACAGCGCCTTACTGTGTCGGGATGAACAAAGCTCTCTGTGCTCCCGGAGTCGAAAAGACAGGGAGGTCTCGCGCCCATTGACCCGGACGGCCATCATCGAATTCTTCAGGTGTTTTGGCCGCGACTGGTCGAGGGTGACTGCGCTGAGCTGCGGGTAGTCTGTGTGGTCGGAGGTATCGAGGTCACAAGATGGCGGCCCCCACGAGTCGCACATGTCGGGCTGAGTTAAAGATGGCGCCCCCCACGAGCTGCACAAGGCGGATGACGCGTCTGAAGGGGGCGGTACCGGCAGGCACGCAGCCACATTGTGGGGTCTGCGGGCCTGTGAGTCCGTGGATCAGGCCTGGTAAGCTTTTGACTTCGGGGCTTTGGACCGGGCCAGACAGACTCTGGCAAAATGTTCCTTGTCGCTGCATGTCGCGGTGCGGGCTGGGCAATGCTGCCGAGGGTGTTGGCCCTACCCACAGAAGTAGCAAGACGGTGCCCCGGGCGAACGGGCAGCTGCGTGGCACAGGCCTGGGACGCAGTCGGGTCTGGTGAAGGCCGTGTCTGTGGTGCCCACGAGGGGTTCGCTGGGTCTGCGGGGAACGCGCTGAGGTTCTGGTAGGCCACCTCTAACGAGGAGGCTAGCTTTACTGTGTCCTGTAGGTCAGTGGCCCCATTTTCCAGCAGTCGCTGCCGGACGTAGTTAGACCAGACCCCAGCCCCGTATGTGTCCCGGATCATCAGCTTCATGTGCTCATCGGCCTTCACATCCCTGCAGTTGCAGTTGCGGCCGCGTAGAGTCAGGTTCTCCAGATACTCGTCCAGCGATTCCCCAACGCATTGACGGCGGTTAGTGAGGAAGCGCCACGCGAACACTTCCTTCACGGGCTTCACGAACTGTCTCTTTAGAATCGCTACCGCCGCTTCGTACGTGTCTGCCTGCTCAATCATACACGAGATTCGGTGGCTCACCCGGTCGTGGAGGAGACGCAGCTTGAGGGCGTCGGAGGGAGGCATTCCAGAGGAGTCGAAGTAGGCCACAAAACAGCGGAGCCAGTAGGAGAAGGTTTCCTTAGCTTCTGCTGCTTGTGTGTCGAGTCCCAGTTTATGAGCGGCTTCCATCGTGATGTCTTTGGATGATAAATTGATGTACCATCAATTCATTACAAGACGATGAGAGCGAGTGAACATAGGCTTTATTATCCAAGAACTTGCCTGCCTGTGACTGCTGTAACAATGAGCGCCGCCCACAAGCAGCAGGTCTATATACCGCCCGGGGAGGCGGAGCCAGAGATGGAGCCCATCGGGGTTCCAGTACAATACATGGAAGGGGATCATATTACCATTCCCTGGCCATAGGCCACAGTACTATACAGACAACTTATATTATGGTGAATACATTCACCACACTTACCTTCAGGTCTGGACTCAATACTTAACTTGTGGAAATTGATAGGACGGCACGGTGTGGCAGAGGGTCGATCCTGGCCCCGGGTCACTGTCCGTGTGAAGTTTGCACATTCTCCCTGAGTCTGCGTGGGTCTCACCCCCACAACCCAAAGATGTGCAGGGTAGGTGAATTGCCCCTTAATTGGAAATTTTTAAAAATACATTACATTTTAAAGAGTTGGTTACTGTCAGCTGCTGAGGGAGGGAAAGGATGGGAATTGAGGGTTCCGGCACGAGGAAGTGTTGAGGGCTTTGGCCAAGGTTGGTATCATGACAGGTACAGGCTTGGCGAGCCGCAGGGCCTGTTCCTGTATTCTTCTTTGTTTTTTGTTCACATGCCGGCACCTATACTGGCCCCCTTGGCTGGGTGCTGTGGCCACTGAGGCCACCAGACACCCACCCACTGGGCTGCATGTGTCAGACTGTCTGACACGTTTTCTTTTCCCCAACTCAGGAGAATGATACTCATAAGCACAATTTAATTTAAAGGAAAGGAGGGAACCTACGGGTGTCTATGGGCCATGTTGATGGATGTCAAATAGCCAGCACCTTAAGGAAACAAATGTTGGGTATTTATGATCTATTTATACTCAGATCTGTATGTAAAGAAGAGTTGGCCAGCACTGAGAGATACTGGACCAGCACTGAGGGAGACTGGGCCAGCACTGAGAGATACTGGGACAGCACTGAGAGATACTGGGACAGCACTGAGGGAGACTGGGACAACACTGAGAGATACTGGGACAACACTGAGAGATACTGGGACAGCACTGAGGGAGACTGGGCCAGCACTGAGGGAGACTGGACCAGCACTGAGGGTGACTGGGACAGCACTGAGGGAGTCTGGGACAGCACTGAGGGAGACTGGGCGAGCACTGAGGGAGACTGGGACAGCACTGAGGGAGTCTGGGACAGCACTGAGGGAGACTGGACCAGCACTGAGGGAGACTGGGACAGCACTGAGGGAGCCTGGGCCAGCACTGAGGGAGAATGGACCAGCACTGAGGGAGACTGGACCAGCACTGAGTGAGTCTGAGACTGAACTGAGGGAGACTGGAGCAGCACTGAGGGAGTCTGGAGCAGGACTGAGGGAGACTGGGACAGCACTGAGGGAGACTGGAGCAGCACTGAGGGAGACTGGGCCAGCACTGAGGGAGTCTGGGACAGCACTGAGGGAGTCTGGAGCAGCACTGAGGGAGCCTGGGCCAGCACTGAGGGAGTCAGGACCAGCAGTGAGGGAGACTGGGCCATCACTGAGGGAGTCTGGACCAGCAGTGAGGGAGACTGGACCAGCACTGAGAGATACTGGGCCAGCACTGAGGGAGTCTGGACCAGCAGTGAGGGAGACTGGGCCATCACTGAGGGAGTCAGGACCAGCAGTGAGGGAGTCTGGGACAGCACTGAGGGAGTCTGGAGCAGCACTGAGGGAGACTGGGCCAGCACTGAGGGAGTCTGGACCAGCAGTGAGGGAGTCAGGACCAGCAGTGAGGGAGACTGGGCCAGCAGTGAGGGAGTCTGGGACAGCACTGAGGGAGTCTGGAGCAGCACTGAGGGAGACTGGGCCATCGCTGAGGGAGTCTGGACCAGCAGTGAGGGAGACTGGACCAGCACTGAGGGAGTCTGGACCAGCAGTGAGGGAGTCTGGAGCAGCACTGAGGGAGACTGGGCCATCACTGAGGGAGACTGGACCAGCACTGAGGGAGACTGGGCCAGCACTGAGGGAGTCTGGACCAGCACTGGGTTCGATCCTGGCCCCGGGTCACTGTCCGTGTGAAGTTTGCACATTCTCCCTGAGTCTGCGTGGGTCTCACCCCCACAACCAAAAGATGTGCAGGGTAGGTGAATTGCCCCTTTCTTGGAAATTTTTTAAAAATACATTACATTTCAAAGAGTTGGTTACTGTCAGCTGCTGAGGGAGGGAAAGGATGGGAATTGAGGGTTCCGGCACGAGGAAGTGTTGAGGGCTTTGGCCAAGGTTGGTATCATGACTGGTACAGGCTTGGCGAGCCGCAGGGCCTGTTCCTGTATTCTTCTTTGTTTTTTGTTCACATGCCGGCACCTATACTGGCCCCCTTGGCTGGGTGCTGTGGCCACTGAGGCCACCAGACACCCACCCACTGAGCTGCAAGTGTCAGACTGTCTGACACGTTTTCTTTTCCCCAACTCAGGAGAATGATACTCATAAGCACAATTTAATTTAAAGGAAAGGAGGGAACCTACGGGTGTCTATGGGCCATGTTGATGGATGTCAAATAGCCAGCACCTTAAGGAAACAAATGTTGGGTATTTATGATCTATTTATACTCAGATCTGTATGTAAAGAAGAGTTGGCCAGCACTGAGAGATACTGGACCAGCACTGAGGGAGACTGGGCCAGCACTGAGGGAGACTGGGCCAGCACTGAGGGAGACTGGGACAGCACTGAGGGAGACTGGGACAGCACTGAGAGATTCTGGTACTACGCTGAGGGAGACTGGGCCAGCACTGAGGGAACTGGGCATGCACTGAGCGAGACTGGGACAGCACTGAGGGAGTCTGGGACAGCACTGAGGGAGACAGCAGTAGCACTGAGGGAGACTGGGACAGCACTGAGGGAGACTGGGTCAGCACTGAGAGAGACTGGTCCAGCACTGAGGGAGACTGGACCGGCACTGAGAGATTCTGGTACAACGCTGAGGGAGACTGGGACAGCACTGAGAGATAATGGGCCAGCACTGAGGGAGATGGGTCAGCACTGAGGGAGTCTGGGACAGCACTGAGGGAGACAGGAGCAACACCGAGGGAGACTTGGTCAGCACTGAGGGAGTCTGGGACAGCACTGAGGGAGACTCGGACAGCACTGAGGGAGACTCGGACAGCACTGAGGGAGACTGGGCCAGCACTGAGGGGGACTGGGTCAGCACTGAGGGAGACTGGGACAGCACTGAGGGAGACTGGGACAGCACTGAGGGAGACTGGGACAGCACTGAGGGAGACTGGGCCAGCACTGAGGGAGACTGGGCCAGCACTGAGGGAGACTGGACCAGCAATGAGGGAGTCTGGGACAGCACTGAGGGAGTCTGGGACAGCACAGAGGGAGACAGGGACAGCACTGAGGGAGACTGGGACAGCACTGAGGGAGACTGGGACAGCACTGAGGGAGACAGGGACAGCACTGAGGGAGACTGGGACAGCACTGAGGGAGACTGGGACAGCACTGAGGGAGACAGGGACAGCACTGAGGGAGACTGAGACAGCACTGAGGGAGACTGGGTCAGCACTGAGGGAGACTGGGACAGCACTGAGGGAGACAGGGACAGCACTGAGGGAGACTGGGTCAGCACTGAGGGAGACTAGATCAGCACTGAGGGAGACTGAGACAGCACTGAGGGAGACTGGGTCAGCACTGAGGGAGACTTGGTCAGCACTGAGGGAGTCTGGGCCAGCACGGAGGGAGACTGGGTCAGCACTGAGGGGGACTGGGTCAGCACTGAGGGAGACTGGGACAGCACTGAGGGAGACTGGGACAGCACTGAGGGAGACTGGGACAGCACTGAGGGAGACTGGGCCAGCACTGAGGGAGACTGGGACAGCACTGAGGGTGACTGGGACAGCACTGAGGGAGACTGGGCCAGCACTGAGGGAGACTGGGACAGCACTGAGGGAGACTGGGCCAGCACTGAGGGAGACTGGACCAGCAATGAGGGAGACTGGGACAGCATTGAGAGAGACTGGGCCAGCACTGAGGGAGTCTGGGCCAACACTGGGGGAGACTGGGCCAGCACTGAGGGAGACTGGGCCAGCACTGAGGGAGACAGGATCAGCACTGAGGGAGACTTGGTCAGCACTGAGGGAGACTTGGTCAGCACTGAGGGAGACTGGGCCAGCACTGAGGGAGACTGGATCAGCAATGAGGGAGACTTGGTCAGCACTGAGGGAGACTGGGCCAGCACTGAGGGAGACTGGGACAGCACTGAGGGAGACTGGGGCAGCACTGAGGGAGACTGGGACAGCACTGAGGGAGACTGGGACAGCACTGAGGGAGACTGGATCAGCACTGAGAGATACTGGGCAGCACTGAGAGATACTGGGCCAGCACTGTTGGAGACTGGACCAGCACTGAGAGAGACTGGACCTGCACTGTGAGAGACTGGGCCAGCACTGAGGGAGACTGGGTCAGCACTGAGGGAGACTGGGTCAGCACTGAGGGAGACTGGGACAGCACTGAGGGAGACTGGGACAGCACTGAGAGAGTCTGGGCTAGCACTGAGGGAGACTGGGTCAGCACTGAGGGAGACTGGGCCAGCACTGAGGGAGACTGGGACAGCACTGAGGGAGACTGGGACAGCACTGAGGGAGCCTGGGCCAGCACTGAGGGAGACTGGACCCGCACTAAGAGTTTCTGGTACAGCGCTGAGGGAGACTGGGACAGCACTGAGGGAGACTGGGACAGCACTGAGGGAGACTGGATCAGCACTGAGAGATACTGAGCAGCACTGAGAGATACTGGGCCAGCACTGAGGGAGACTGGTGTGGTGTTGGGTGCTCTGGTGCACAGATGAGCCAACACAGTTGTATGTGGTACAACTCTATTTTATTTTAACTCTTATAATACAGTTCGTTCTGGATACTCTGCACGTGCTGTCTCCCTGAGTGTGTTTGGTAACAGATGTGTCCTGGTCCTCCTCTGCAGCTAATACTGACCACCGGGGGTCGTGTCTGTGCTTTTATATCTTTCTGTCATTGGTTGTGGTGTTGTGTGTTCTGATTTGTCTGTTGGTGTGTCTATCATGATGTGTGTGTTTGAATATCATGACATCCCCCCTTTTTACAAAGATATGTGCCTACGTGGTTATAAATATAATTGTGTCGTGAGTGCATCTAAGAGTGTGTGTGTGTGTTGTGTACAGCGTGTGTATATGACGTAACTATTTACATGGGGCGATGTCGGGTGCGTCACACTAACAAGGTTGTACCATAACAAAACTTGGATGCGAGAGAAAAAAAAAAAACTTGAACATTGGTCTGGTCAGACGATATCTGGAACAATAAACAACAACAGGTTATAATACAGAAGTGTTTGACTTTTTGAACGTATGAACAGCGTTATAAGTCCAGTCTAATGGGTGACCGCCTCAAGAATGGGCTGGTCCTCAAGCCGGTTCAGCTGTGGAGATTTGGGGTCACACTGGTTCACCTGAAACTGCTGTGGGTTTTAAATTCGTTATCTGGCTACTCGATGTCGGTGTCCTCAGGATTCTTGCTCCAATGTTCTGCTCAATAATCAGTGGAGTGTGTATAGGTTCAATGCAATTAATGTTCCCCTCAAGGTTTGAAGAGTCATTACTGACTAACTGCTGGTCTCCGAAGTTGGGATTTTGCGGCGTTGTGTTGAAGGGAGACATTTGTCCCTGCTGTAGATATGATTCAGGTTGTGTTATTTCCATTACCTGAGGATCAATGTCTTGTCCATTTTTTCGATCCGTACTAAAACACTGGCAATTCTCAGTCTGCTCCTTGCAAGTTAAACATTCAATTAATTTTGTTAGCAAATCCTCAGCATCCTTCTGTGGCCGTGCAGCATTATTAATCTCTGTTCGGCTATAATGATCCTGAAGGTCAGCGCATAAACCTTTTTTCTTCGGGCTTGGACGAGGCGATTCCTTTGGCTTGTCTTCAGTTGGGCTTGAACAGTCTTCAGCGCTGTGCCCTTCATTGTAGCATGAGAGACCGTCATGGTCATGCTGCTGTGTAGTGGAGCATGGTAGGCTGTTATAGCCTTCTTGCTGTTCACGTGAGCATGGCAGACTTGCATCGTCTGCCGCTGGTTGGTCAGGAGAGGTTGCTAGACCCTCATGGTCTTGTTCCTGCAAGGACTGCGCTCTGGAGTCTTGCGTTGCTTCTATCGTGGAGGCTGTCCACGAGCTCTCTGTGGAGGCTTGTGACACTGGAGTCACTTCTTGTTCGTGCAAGGACTGCGCTCTGGAGTCTTGCGTTGCTTCTATCGTGGAGGCTGTCCACGAGCTCTCTGTGGAGGCTTGTGACACTGGAGTCACTTCTTGTCCGTGCAAGGACTGCGCTCTGGAGTCTTGCGTTGCTTCTATCGTGGAGGCTGTCCACGAGCTCTCTGTGGAGGCTTGTGACACTGGAGTCACTTCTTGTCCGTGCAAGGACTGCGCTCTGGAGTCTTGCATTTCTGCAATTGTGGAGTCTGTCCACGAGCTTGCTGTGGAAGCTTGTGACACTGGAGTCACTTCTGGTTCATGCGAGGACTGCACTCTGGAGTCTTGCATGTCTTCTTTCATAGAGTCGGGAACGTTGAGCGGGACGTGGACCACGCTCTGTGTGGCAGCAGGGCGCTCTCCGTGTGCTTGCAGCGCTCCCTGTCTGTTAATGTCAGGCTACAGCATCATCCGGTACTGATAAGTTGGGACGTCATATCTGCTGGATTGAAGATCCTCAAATCCGAAAAATGAATCCGCATCTGCGTCGGATTCAATGTGGGGGCCGCCAATGTGCAACACGAAAGGTTCGTCCGAGTCATAGTCGTATAGGACCACGGAGCTATCATTGGGCTCGCGAGGTCCGGAAACACTGTAAAGATCGTCATCGAAGTATTCAAGGTCGGAATCATCGGCTTGTGCGTGGGTAACTGCTTGTCGGAGGGTTCTTCGGAGGTCAAATTCATCTCCTGGGTCAATTTGCGGCAATGTGCTGTCATTCCAGGTGAGGGAAGGTTGTTTTACAGCTTTAACAGATTTTTGTTTTTTTGATTTGGGACGTTTCCCTTTTAAATTGGATTTGGGACATTTCCCCTTTAAATTGGTGCAGTCTGGGGCCTCTGACATCCTGACGCTCGGTATGTAGCACGTAGGAAGCGACTGCGCATGCTCAGATCGCTGTTCCTTTACCGATGGCCGTTTTCTTGACTGCGCATGCGCAGCATCTCGCGCATGCGCAAACGAAACTTCCGGTTCTGCGCACTGCTCGCGCAACTGTGCTAGCGTGATACCTTTAGCAAGATGGCCGCCAACCTCGACCCAGTCCTCTCTCAGGCCCGGGATTTCGGCCTCTGGGAATTCGGGCTCCGGGATCCCAGCCACGAGGTGAGTACTGCAGCTTTTCTTACCTTTACTTGCCGATTGGATTGCGTTTTCTTCACAGTACTTGGAGAATTTGTCCAGGACTGCCTGGTAATCGTACCTTTGCTGCCTCCTGAAGAACCTGAACCTTGTGAATATTTCTCTTGCCCTTGCACCGGCGATGGTGAGGAGAAATTCAATTTTTTCGCTATCATCCAGGTCTTGGAGTTCAGCTGCCACCAGGAACAATTCGAACCATTGCCGGAATCGCCGCCAGTTTTCGCGGAGATCGCCGTAGCACTGGAGCGGCTGCGGAACCGGGAGCTCTATCATTTTGCCTGGGCACTGCTGGTTGTCTGTGTACACTGAGGTATGCCGGCAGGTATCGATCCACTCCTGTACCATGTGGTGTTGGGTGCTCTGGTGCACAGATGAGCCAACACAGTTGTATGTGGTACAACTCTATTTTATTTTAACTCTTATAATACAGTTCGTTCTGGATACTCTGCACGTGCTGTCTCCCTGAGTGTGTCGTGTAGTAGGTCTGTCCTGGTCCTCCTCTGCAGCTAATACTGACCACCGGGGGTCGTGTCTGTGCTTTTATATCTTTCTGTCATTGGTTGTGGTGTTGTGTGTTCTGATTTGTCTGTTGGTGTGTCTATCATGATGTGTGTGTTTGAATATCATGACAACTGGGACACCACTGAGGGATACTGGGACAGCACTGAGGGAGACTGGGACAGCACTGAGGGAGACTGGGACAGCACTGAGGGAGACTGGGCCAGCACTGAGGTAGACTGAGACAGCACTGAGGGAGACTGGGTCACACTGAGGGAGACTTGGTCAGCACTGAGGGAGACTGGGTCACACTGAGGGAGACTGGGTCACACTGAGGGAGACTGGACCCGCACTGAGGGAGACTGGGACAGCACTGAGGGAGTCTGGGACAGCACTGAGGGAGACTGGGACAGCACTGAGGGAGACTGGGACAGCACTGAGGGAGTCTGGGACAGCACTGAGGGAGACTGGGACAGCACTGAGGGAGACTGGGACAGCACTGAGGGAGACTGGGACAGCACTGAGGGAGACTGGGACAGCACTGAGGGAGACTGGGTCAGCACTGAGGGAGACTGGGTCAGCACTGAGAGAGACTGACCCGCACTGAGGGAGACTGGGACAGCACTGAGGGAGTCTGGGACAGCACTGAGGGAGACTGGGACAGCACTGAGGGAGACTGGGACAGCACTGAGGGAGTCTGGGACAGCACTGAGGGTGACTGGGACAGCACTGAGGGAGACTGGGACAGCACTGAGGGAGACTGGGACAGCACTGAGGGAGACTGGGACAGCACTGAGGGAGACTGGGTCAGCACTGAGGGAGACTGGGACAGCACTGAGGGAGACTGGGTCAGCACTGAGAGGAGACTGGGCCAGCACTGAGGGAGACTGGGCCAGCACTGAGGGAGACTGGGACAGCACTGAGGGAGACTGGGTCAGCACTGAGAGGAGACTGGGCCAGCACTGAGGGTGACTGGGTCAGCACTGAGAGGAGACTGGGCCAGCACTGAGGGAGACTGGGTCAGCACTGAGAGGAGACTGGGCCAGCACTGAGGGTGACTGGGTCAGCACTGAGAGATTCTGGTACAGCACTGAGGGAGACTGGGACAGCACTGAGGGAGACTGGGTCAGCACTGAGAGAGACTGGGACAGCACTGAGGGAGACTGGGACAGCACTGAGGGAGACTTGGTCAGCACTGAGGGAGACTGGGACAGCACTGAGGGAGCCTGGGCCAGCACTGAGAGATTCTGGTACAACGCTGAGGGAGACTGGGACAGCACTGAGAGATACTGGGCCAGCACTGAGAGATACTGGGCCAGCACTGAGGGAGACTGGGCCAGCACTGAGGGAGACTGGGACAGCACTGAGAGATACTGAACATCACTGAGAGATACTGGGCCAGCACTGAGGGAGACTGGGACAGCACTGAGGGAGACTTCGTCAGCACTGAGGGAGACTGGACCAGCACTGAGGGAGTCTGGAAGAGCATTGAGGGAGACTTGGTCAGCACTGTTGGAGAATGGACCAGCACTGAGGGAGTCTGGGTCAGCACTGAGAGAGACTGGGTCAGCACTGAGAGAGACTGGGACAGCACTGAGAGATACTGGGACAGCACTGAGAGAGACTAGACCAGCACTGAGAGATACTGGGACAGCACTGAGAGAGACTGGGTCAGCACTGAGAGAGACTGGGTCAGCACTGAGGGAGACTGGGTCAGCACTGAGAGAGACTGGGACAGCACTGAGAGATACTGGGACAGCACTGAGAGAGACTAGGCCAGCACTGAGGGAGACTTGGTCAGCACTGTTGGAGAATGGGCCAGCAGTGAGGGAGACTGGGCCAGCACTGGGGGAGACTCGGCCAGCACTGATGGAGACTGGGCCAGCAGTGAGGGAGACTGGGCCAGCACTGGGGGAGACTCGGCCAGCACTGAGAGAGACTGGGCCAGCACTGAGGGAGTCTGGACCAGCAATGAGAGATACTGGGCCAGCACTGAGTGAGACTTGGTCGGCACTGAGGGAGACTGGGCCAGCACTGAGGGAGACTGGGTCAGCACTGAGGGAGACTTGGTCGGCACTGAGGGAGACTTGGTCGGCACTGAGGGAGACTGGGCCAGCACTGAAAAATACTGGGCCAGCACTGAGCGATACTGGGACAGCACTGAGGGAGACAGGAGCAGCACTGAGGGAGACTGGGACAGCGCTGAGGGAGACTGGGACAGCACTGAGGGAGACTGGGTCAGCACTGAGGGAGACTGGACCAGCACTGAGGGAGACTGGGACAGCACTGAGGGAGACTGGGCCAGCACTGACGGAGACTGGGCCAGCACTGAGGGAGACTGGGCCAGCACTGAGGGAGACTGGGCCAGCACTGAGGGAGACTGGGCCAGCACTGAGGGAGACTGGGCCAGCACTGAGGGAGACAGGGCCAGCACTGAGGGAGACTGGGTCAGCACTGAGGGAGACTGGGACAGCACTGACGGAGACTGGGCCAGCACTGGGGGAGACTGGGAAAGCACTGAGAGATACTGGGCCAGCACTGAGGGAGTCTGGGCCAGCACTGAGGGAGTCTGGGCCAGCACTGGGGGACACTGGGCCAGCACTGGGGGAGACTTGGTCAGCACTGATTGAGACTGGCCAGCAGTGAGGGAGACTGGGCCAGCACTGGGGAAGACTCGGCCAGCACTGAGCGAGACTGGACCTGCACTGAGAGAGACTGGGCCAGCAATGAGAGGTACTGGGCCAGCACTGAGGGAGACTTGGTCGGCACTGAGGGAGACTGGGCCAGCACTGAGGGAGACTGAGTCAGCACTGGGGGAGACTCGGCCAGCACTGAGAGAGACTGGACCAGCACTGAGGGAGTCTGGGCCAGCACTGAGGGAGACTGGGACAGCACTGAGGGAGACTGGGCCAGCACTGAGGGAGACGGGGACAGCACTGAGGGAGACTGGGTCAGCACTGAGGGAGACTGGGACAGCACTGAGAGATAATGGGACAGCACTGAGGGAGCCTGGGACAGCACTGAGGGAGACGGGGACAGCACTGAGGGAGACTGGGCCAGCACTGAGGGAGACTGGGACAGCACTGAGAGATACTGGGACAGCACTGAGAGATACTGCGTCAGCACTGAGGGAGACTGGGACAGCACTGAGGGAGACGGGGACAGCACTGAGGGAGACTGGGCCAGCACTGAGGGAGACTGGGACAGCACTGAGAGATACTGGGACAGCACTGAGAGATACTGCGTCAGCACTGAGGGAGACTGGCACAGCACTGAGGGAGACGGGGACAGCACTGAGGGAGACTGGGTCAGCACTGAGGGAGTCTGGGACAGCATTGAGGGAGTCTGGGACAGCACTGAGGGTGACTGGGACAGCACTGAGGGAGTCTGGGACACCACTGAGGGAGACTTGGTCAGCACTGAGGGAGACTGGGACAGCACTGAGGGAGACTGGGACAACACCGAGAGAGACTGGGCCAGCACTGAGGGAGACTGGGCCAGCACTGAAGGAGAATGGGCCAGCACTGAGAGAGACTGGACCTGCACTGAGGGAGACTGGGCCAGCTCTGAGAGATACTGGGCCAGCACTGAGGGAGACTGGGCCAGCTCTGAGAGGGACTGGGGCAGCACTGAGGGAGACTGGGTCAGCACTGAGGGAGACTGGGCCAGCACTGAGGGAGACTGGGACAACACCGAGAGAGACTGGGCCAGCACTGAGGGAGAATGGGCCAGCACTGAGAGAGACTGGACCTGCACTGAGGGAGACTGGGCCAGCACGGAGAGATACTGGGCCAGCACTGAGGGAGACTGGGCCAGCACTGAGGGAGACTGGGACAACACCGAGAGAGACTGGGCCAGCACTGAGGGAGTCTGGGGCAGCACTGAGGGAGACTGGGACAGCACTGAGGGAGACTGAGACAGCACTGAGGGAGTCTGGGACAGCACTGAGGG
This sequence comes from Scyliorhinus torazame, assembly GCF_047496885.1. NCBI lineage: Eukaryota > Metazoa > Chordata > Chondrichthyes > Carcharhiniformes > Scyliorhinidae > Scyliorhinus > Scyliorhinus torazame. Next base: position 147,561,326 of record NC_092720.1, on the reverse strand, counting down.
AGACTGGAGCAGCACTGTGGGAGACTGGGACAGCACTGAGGGAGACGGGGACAGCACTGAGGGTGACTGGGCCAGCACTGAGGGAGACTTGGTCAGCACTGAGGGAGACTTAGTCAGCACTGAGGGAGACGGGGACAGCACTGATGGAGACTGGGTCAGCACTGAGGGTGACTGGGACAGCACTGAGGGAGACTTGGTCAGCGCTGAGGGAGACGGTGACAGCACTGAGGGAGACTGGGTCAGCACTGAGGGTGACTGGGCCAGCACTGAGGGAGACTTGGTCAGCACTGAAGGAGACTTGGTCAGCACTGAGGGAGACGGGGACAGCACTGATGGAGTCTGGGACAGCACTGAGGGAGACTGGGACAGCACTGAGTGAGACTGGGACAGCACTGAGGGAGTCTGGGACAGCACTGAGGGAGACTGGGACAGCACTGAGGGAGACTGGGTCAGCACTGAGGGAGACTTGGTCAGCACTGAGGGAGACGGGGACAGCACTGAGGGAGACTGGGTCAGCACTGAGGGTGACTGGGACAGCACTAAGGGAGACTTGGTCAGCACTGAGGGAGACTGGGACAGCACTGAGGGAGACTGGGTCAGCACTGAGGGAGACTGGGCCAGCACTGAGGGAGTCTGGGACAGCACTGAGAGATACTGGGCCAGCACTGAGAGAGACTGGGCCAGCACTGAGGGAGACTGGGCCAGCTCTGAGAGAGACTGGGCCAGCACTGAGGGAGACTGGGACAGCACTGAGGGAGTCTGGGACAGCACTGAGGGAGACTGGGTCAGCACTGAGGGAGACTGGGCCAGCACTGAGGCAGACTGGGCCAGCACTGAGGGAGACTGGGACAGCACTGAGGGAGTCTGAGCCAACACTGGGGGAGACTGGGCCAGTACTGAGGGAGAATGGGCCAGCACTGAGAGAGACTGGACCTGCACTGAGGGAGACTGGGCCAGCACTGAGAGATACTGGGCCAGCAGTGAGGGAGACTGGGCCAGCACTGAGAGATACTGGGCCAGCACTGAGAGAGACTGGGTCAGCACTGAGGGAGACTGGGACAGCACTGAGGGAGACTGGGACAGCACTGAGAGAGTCTGGGCTAGCACTGAGGGAGACTGGGTCAGCACTGAGGGAGACTGGGCCAGCACTGAGGGAGACTGGGACAGCACTGAGGGAGACTGGGACAGCACTGAGGGAGCCTGGGCCAGCACTGAGGGAGACTGGACCCGCACTAAGAGTTTCTGGTACAGCGCTGAGGGAGACTGGGACAGCACTGAGGGAGACTGGGACAGCACTGAGGGAGACTGGATCAGCACTGAGAGATACTGAGCAGCACTGAGAGATACTGGGCCAGCACTGAGGGAGACTGGTGTGGTGTTGGGTGCTCTGGTGCACAGATGAGCCAACACAGTTGTATGTGGTACAACTCTATTTTATTTTAACTCTTATAATACAGTTCGTTCTGGATACTCTGCACGTGCTGTCTCCCTGAGTGTGTTTGGTAACAGATGTGTCCTGGTCCTCCTCTGCAGCTAATACTGACCACCGGGGGTCGTGTCTGTGCTTTTATATCTTTCTGTCATTGGTTGTGGTGTTGTGTGTTCTGATTTGTCTGTTGGTGTGTCTATCATGATGTGTGTGTTTGAATATCATGACATCCCCCCTTTTTACAAAGATATGTGCCTACGTGGTTATAAATATAATTGTGTCGTGAATGCATCTAAGAGTGTGTGTGTGTGTTGTGTACAGCGTGTGTATATGACGTAACTATTTACATGGGGCGATGTCGGGTGCGTCACACTAACAAGGTTGTACCATAACAAAACTTGGATGCGAGAGAAAAAAAAAAAACTTGAACATTGGTCTGGTCAGACGATATCTGGAACAATAAACAACAACAGGTTATAATACAGAAGTGTTTGACTTTTTGAACGTATGAACAGCGTTATAAGTCCAGTCTAATGGGTGACCGCCTCAAGAATGGGCTGGTCCTCAAGCCGGTTCAGCTGTGGAGATTTGGGGTCACACTGGTTCACCTGAAACTGCTGTGGGTTTTAAATTCGTTATCTGGCTACTCGATGTCGGTGTCCTCAGGATTCTTGCTCCAATGTTCTGCTCAATAATCAGTGGAGTGTGTATAGGTTCAATGCAATTAATGTTCCCCTCAAGGTTTGAAGAGTCATTACTGACTAACTGCTGGTCTCCGAAGTTGGGATTTTGCGGCGTTGTGTTGAAGGGAGACATTTGTCCCTGCTGTAGATATGATTCAGGTTGTGTTATTTCCATTACCTGAGGATCAATGTCTTGTCCATTTTTTCGATCCGTACTAAAACACTGGCAATTCTCAGTCTGCTCCTTGCAAGTTAAACATTCAACTAATTTTGTTAGCAAATCCTCAGCATCCTTCTGTGGCCGTGCAGCATTATTAATCTCTGTTCGGCTATAATGATCCTGAAGGTCAGCGCATAAACCTTTTTTCTTCGGGCTTGGACGAGGCGATTCCTTTGGCTTGTCTTCAGTTGGGCTTGAACAGTCTTCAGCGCTGTGCCCTTCATTGTAGCATGAGAGACCGTCATGGTCATGCTGCTGTGTAGTGGAGCATGGTAGGCTGTTATAGCCTTCTTGCTGTTCACGTGAGCATGGCAGACTTGCATCGTCTGCCGCTGGTTGGTCAGGAGAGGTTGCTAGACCCTCATGGTCTTGTTCCTGCAAGGACTGCGCTCTGGAGTCTTGCGTTGCTTCTATCGTGGAGGCTGTCCACGAGCTCTCTGTGGAGGCTTGTGACACTGGAGTCACTTCTTGTTCGTGCAAGGACTGCGCTCTGGAGTCTTGCGTTGCTTCTATCGTGGAGGCTGTCCACGAGCTCTCTGTGGAGGCTTGTGACACTGGAGTCACTTCTTGTCCGTGCAAGGACTGCGCTCTGGAGTCTTGCGTTGCTTCTATCGTGGAGGCTGTCCACGAGCTCTCTGTGGAGGCTTGTGACACTGGAGTCACTTCTTGTCCGTGCAAGGACTGCGCTCTGGAGTCTTGCATTTCTGCAATTGTGGAGTCTGTCCACGAGCTTGCTGTGGAAGCTTGTGACACTGGAGTCACTTCTGGTTCATGCGAGGACTGCACTCTGGAGTCTTGCATGTCTTCTTTCATAGAGTCGGGAACGTTGAGCGGGACGTGGACCACGCTCTGTGTGGCAGCAGGGCGCTCTCCGTGTGCTTGCACCACTCCCTGTCTGTTAATGTCAGGCTACAGCATCATCCGGTACTGATAAGTTGGGACGTCATATCTGCTGGATTGAAGATCCTCAAATCCGAAAAATGAATCCGCATCTGCGTCGGATTCAATGTGGGGGCCGCCAATGTGCAACACGAAAGGTTCGTCCGAGTCATAGTCGTATAGGACCACGGAGCTATCATTGGGCTCGCGAGGTCCGGAAACACTGTAAAGATCGTCATCGAAGTATTCAAGGTCGGAATCATCGGCTTGTGCGTGGGTAACTGCTTGTCGGAGGGTTCTTCGGAGGTCAAATTCATCTCCTGGGTCAATTTGCGGCAATGTGCTGTCATTCCAGGTGAGGGAAGGTTGTTTTACAGCTTTAACAGATTTTTGTTTTTTTCATTTGGGACGTTTCCCTTTTAAATTGGATTTGGGACATTTCCCCTTTAAATTGGTGCAGTCTGGGGCCTCTGACATCCTGACGCTCGGTATGTAGCACGTAGGAAGCGACTGCGCATGCTCAGATCGCTGTTCCTTTACCGATGGCCGTTTTCTTGACGGCGCATGCGCAGCATCTCGCGCATGCGCAAACGAAACTTCCGGTTCTGCGCACTGCTCGCGCAACTGTGCTAGCGTGATACCTTTAGCAAGATGGCCGCCAACCTCGACCCAGCCCTCTCTCAGGCCCAGGATTTCGGCCTCTGGGAATTCGGGCTCCGGGATCCCAGCCACGAGGTGAGTACTGCAGCTTTTCTTACCTTTACTTGCCGATTGGATTGCGTTTTCTTCACAGTACTTGGAGAATTTGTCCAGGACTGCCTGGTAATCGTACCTTTGCTGCCTCCTGAAGAACCTGAACCTTGTGAATATTTCTCTTGCCCTTGCACCGGCGATGGTGAGGAGAAATTCAATTTTTTCGCTATCATCCAGGTCTTGGAGTTCAGCTGCCACCAGGAACAATTCGAACCATTGCCGGAATCGCCGCCAGTTTTCGCGGAGATCGCCGTAGCACTGGAGCGGCTGCGGAACCGGGAGCTCTATCATTTTGCCTGGGCACTGCTGGTTGTCTGTGTACACTGAGGTATGCCGGCAGGTATCGATCCACTCCTGTACCATGTGGTGTTGGGTGCTCTGGTGCACAGATGAGCCAACACAGTTGTATGTGGTACAACTCTATTTTATTTTAACTCTTATAATACAGTTCGTTCTGGATACTCTGCACGTGCTGTCTCCCTGAGTGTGTCGTGTAGTAGGTCTGTCCTGGTCCTCCTCTGCAGCTAATACTGACCACCGGGGGTCGTGTCTGTGCTTTTATATCTTTCTGTCATTGGTTGTGGTGTTGTGTGTTCTGATTTGTCTGTTGGTGTGTCTATCATGATGTGTGTGTTTGAATATCATGACAACTGGGACACCACTGAGGGAGACTGGGACAGCACTGAGGGAGACTGGGACAGCACTGAGGGAGACTGGGACAGCACTGAGGGAGACTGGGCCAGCACTGAGGTAGACTGAGACAGCACTGAGGGAGACTGGGTCACACTGAGGGAGACTTGGTCAGCACTGAGGGAGACTGGGTCACACTGAGGGAGACTGGGTCACACTGAGGGAGACTGGGACAGCACTGAGGGAGACTGGACCCGCACTGAGGGAGACTGGGACAGCACTGAGGGAGTCTGGGACAGCACTGAGGGAGACTGGGACAGCACTGAGGGAGACTGGGACAGCACTGAGGGAGTCTGGGACAGCACTGAGGGAGACTGGGACAGCACTGAGGGAGACTGGGACAGCACTGAGGGAGACTGGGACAGCACTGAGGGAGACTGGGACAGCACTGAGGGAGACTGGGTCAGCACTGAGGGAGACTGGGTCAGCACTGAGGGAGACTGGACCCGCACTGAGGGAGACTGGGACAGCACTGAGGGAGTCTGGGACAGCACTGAGGGAGACTGGGACAGCACTGAGGGAGACTGGGACAGCACTGAGGGAGTCTGGGACAGCACTGAGGGTGACTGGGACAGCACTGAGGGAGACTGGGACAGCACTGAGGGAGACTGGGACAGCACTGAGGGAGACTGGGACAGCACTGAGGGAGACTGGGTCAGCACTGAGGGAGACTGGGACAGCACTGAGGGAGACTGGGTCAGCACTGAGAGGAGACTGGGCCAGCACTGAGGGAGACTGGGCCAGCACTGAGGGAGACTGGGACAGCACTGAGGGAGACTGGGTCAGCACTGAGAGGAGACTGGGCCAGCACTGAGGGTGACTGGGTCAGCACTGAGAGATTCTGGTACAGCACTGAGGGAGACTGGGACAGCACTGAGGGAGACTGGGTCAGCACTGAGAGAGACTGGGACAGCACTGAGGGAGACTGGGACAGCACTGAGGGAGACTTGGTCAGCACTGAGGGAGACTGGGACAGCACTGAGGGAGCCTGGGCCAGCACTGAGAGATTCTGGTACAACGCTGAGGGAGACTGGGACAGCACTGAGAGATACTGGGCCAGCACTGAGAGATACTGGGCCAGCACTGAGGGAGACTGGGCCAGCACTGACGGAGACTGGGACAGCACTGAGAGATACTGAACATCACTGAGAGATACTGGGCCAGCACTGAGGGAGACTGGGACAGCACTGAGGGAGACTTCGTCAGCACTGAGGGAGACTGGACCAGCACTGAGGGAGTCTGGAAGAGCATTGAGGGAGACTTGGTCAGCACTGTTGGAGAATGGACCAGCACTGAGGGAGTCTGGGTCAGCACTGAGAGAGACTGGGTCAGCACTGAGAGAGACTGGGACAGCACTGAGAGATACTGGGACAGCACTGAGAGAGACTAGACCAGCACTGAGAGATACTGGGACAGCACTGAGAGAGACTGGGTCAGCACTGAGAGAGACTGGGTCAGCACTGAGGGAGACTGGGTCAGCACTGAGAGAGACTGGGACAGCACTGAGAGATACTGGGACAGCACTGAGAGAGACTAGGCGAGCACTGAGGGAGACTTGGTCAGCACTGTTGGAGAATGGGCCAGCAGTGAGGGAGACTGGGCCAGCACTGGGGGAGACTCGGCCAGCACTGATGGAGACTGGGCCAGCAGTGAGGGAGACTGGGCCAGCACTGGGGGAGACTCGGCCAGCACTGAGAGAGACTGGGCCAGCACTGAGGGAGTCTGGACCAGCAATGAGAGATACTGGGCCAGCACTGAGGGAGACTTGGTCGGCACTGAGGGAGACTGGGCCAGCACTGAGGGAGACTGGGTCAGCACTGAGGGAGACTTGGTCGGCACTGAGGGAGACTGGGACAGCACTGAGAGATACTGAACATCACTGAGAGATACTGGGCCAGCACTGAGGGAGACTGGGACAGCACTGAGGGAGACTTCGTCAGCACTGAGGGAGACTGGACCAGCACTGAGGGAGTCTGGAAGAGCATTGAGGGAGACTTGGTCAGCACTGTTGGAGAATGGACCAGCACTGAGGGAGTCTGGGTCAGCACTGAGAGAGACTGGGTCAGCACTGAGAGATTCTGGTACAGCACTGAGGGAGACTGGGACAGCACTGAGGGAGACTGGGTCAGCACTGAGAGAGACTGGGACAGCACTGAGGGAGACTGGGACAGCACTGAGGGAGACTTGGTCAGCACTGAGGGAGACTGGGACAGCACTGAGGGAGCCTGGGCCAGCACTGAGAGATTCTGGTACAACGCTGAGGGAGACTGGGACAGCACTGAGAGATACTGGGCCAGCACTGAGAGATACTGGGCCAGCACTGAGGGAGACTGGGCCAGCACTGACGGAGACTGGGACAGCACTGAGAGATACTGAACATCACTGAGAGATACTGGGCCAGCACTGAGGGAGACTGGGACAGCACTGAGGGAGACTTCGTCAGCACTGAGGGAGACTGGACCAGCACTGAGGGAGTCTGGAAGAGCATTGAGGGAGACTTGGTCAGCACTGTTGGAGAATGGACCAGCACTGAGGGAGTCTGGGTCAGCACTGAGAGAGACTGGGTCAGCACTGAGAGAGACTGGGACAGCACTGAGAGATACTGGGACAGCACTGAGAGAGACTAGACCAGCACTGAGAGATACTGGGACAGCACTGAGAGAGACTGGGTCAGCACTGAGAGAGACTGGGTCAGCACTGAGGGAGACTGGGTCAGCACTGAGAGAGACTGGGACAGCACTGAGAGATACTGGGACAGCACTGAGAGAGACTAGGCGAGCACTGAGGGAGACTTGGTCAGCACTGTTGGAGAATGGGCCAGCAGTGAGGGAGACTGGGCCAGCACTGGGGGAGACTCGGCCAGCACTGATGGAGACTGGGCCAGCAGTGAGGGAGACTGGGCCAGCACTGGGGGAGACTCGGCCAGCACTGAGAGAGACTGGGCCAGCACTGAGGGAGTCTGGACCAGCAATGAGAGATACTGGGCCAGCACTGAGGGAGACTTGGTCGGCACTGAGGGAGACTGGGCCAGCACTGAGGGAGACTGGGTCAGCACTGAGGGAGACTTGGTCGGCACTGAGGGAGACTTGGTCGGCACTGAGGGAGACTGGGCCAGCACTGAAAAATACTGGGCCAGCACTGAGCGATACTGGGACAGCACTGAGGGAGACAGGAGCAGCACTGAGGGAGACTGGGACAGCGCTGAGGGAGACTGGGACAGCACTGAGGGAGACTGGGTCAGCACTGAGGGAGACTGGACCAGCACTGAGGGAGACTGGGACAGCACTGAGGGAGACTGGGCCAGCACTGACGGAGACTGGGCCAGCACTGAGGGAGACTGGGCCAGCACTGAGGGAGACTGGGCCAGCACTGAGAGATACTGGGACAGCACTGAGGGAGACAGGAGCAGCACTGAGGGAGACTGGGTCAGCACTGAGGGAGACTGGACCAGCACTGAGGGAGACTGGGACAGCACTGAGGGAGACTGGGCCAGCACTGAGGGAGACTGGGCCAGCACTGAGGGAGACAGGGCCAGCACTGAGGGAGACTGGGTCAGCACTGAGGGAGACTGGGACAGCACTGACGGAGACTGGGCCAGCACTGGGGGAGACTGGGAAAGCACTGAGAGATACGGGGCCAGCACTGAGGGAGTCTGGGCCAGCACTGAGGGAGTCTGGGCCAGCACTGGGGGACACTGGGCCAGCACTGGGGGAGACTTGGTCAGCACTGATTGAGACTGGCCAGCAGTGAGGGAGACTGGGCCAGCACTGGGGAAGACTCGGCCAGCACTGAGCGAGACTGGACCTGCAATGAGAGAGACTGGGCCAGCAATGAGAGGTACTGGGCCAGCACTGAGGGAGACTTGGTCGGCACTGAGGGAGACTGGGCCAGCACTGAGGGAGACTGAGTCAGCACTGGGGGAGACTCGGCCAGCACTGAGAGAGACTGGACCAGCACTGAGGGAGTCTGGGCCAGCACTGAGGGAGACTGGGACAGCACTGAGGGAGACTGGGCCAGCACTGAGGGAGACGGGGACAGCACTGAGGGAGACTGGGTCAGCACTGAGGGAGACTGGGACAGCACTGAGAGATAATGGGACAGCACTGAGGGAGCCTGGGACAGCACTGAGGGAGACGGGGACAGCACTGAGGGAGACTGGGCCAGCACTGAGGGAGACTGGGACAGCACTGTGAGATACTGGGACAGCACTGAGAGATACTGCGTCAGCACTGAGGGAGACTGGGACAGCACTGAGGGAGACGGGGACAGCACTGAGGGAGACTGGGCCAGCACTGAGGGAGACTGGGACAGCACTGAGAGATACTGGGACAGCACTGAGAGATACTGCGTCAGCACTGAGGGAGACTGGCTCAGCACTGAGGGAGACTGGGACAGCACTGAGGGTGACTGGGACAGCACTGAGGGAGTCTGGGACACCACTGAGGGAGACTTGGTCAGCACTGAGGGAGACTGGGACAGCACTGAGGGAGACTGGGACAACACCGAGAGAGACTGGGCCAGCACTGAGGGAGACTGGGCCAGCACTGAAGGAGAATGGGCCAGCACTGAGAGAGACTGGACCTGCACTGAGGGAGACTGGGCCAGCTCTGAGAGATACTGGGCCAGCACTGAGGGAGACTGGGCCAGCTCTGAGAGGGACTGGGGCAGCACTGAGGGAGACTGGGTCAGCACTGAGGGAGACTGGGCCAGCACTGAGGGAGACTGGGACAACACCGAGAGAGACTGGGCCAGCACTGAGGGAGAATGGGCCAGCACTGAGGGAGACTGGGACAACACCGAGAGAGACTGGGCCAGCACTGAGGGAGTCTGGGCCAGCACGGAGAGATACTGGGCCAGCACTGAGGGAGACTGGGCCAGCACTGAGGGAGACTGGGACAACACCGAGAGAGACTGGGCCAGCACTGAGGGAGTCTGGGGCAGCACTGAGGGAGACTGGGACAGCACTGAGGGAGACTGAGACAGCACTGAGGGAGTCTGGGACAGCACTGAGGGAGACTGGAGCAGCACTGTGGGAGACTGGGACAGCACTGAGGGAGACGGGGACAGCACTGAGGGTGACTGGGCCAGCACTGAGGGAGACTTGGTCAGCACTGAGGGAGACTTAGTCAGCACTGAGGGAGACGGGGACAGCACTGATGGAGACTGGGTCAGCACTGAGGGTGACTGGGACAGCACTGAGGGAGACTTGGTCAGCGCTGAGGGAGACGGTGACAGCACTGAGGGAGACTGGGTCAGCACTGAGGGTGACTGGGCCAGCACTGAGGGAGACTTGGTCAGCACTGAAGGAGACTTGGTCAGCACTGAGGGAGACGGGGACAGCACTGATGGAGTCTGGGACAGCACTGAGGGAGACTGGGACAGCACTGAGTGAGACTGGGACAGCACTGAGGGAGTCTGGGACAGCACTGAGGGAGACTGGGACAGCACTGAGGGAGACTGGGTCAGCACTGAGGGAGACTTGGTCAGCACTGAGGGAGACGGGGACAGCACTGAGGGAGACTGGGTCAGCACTGAGGGTGACTGGGACAGCACTGAGGGAGACTTGGTCAGCACTGAGGGAGACTGGGACAGCACTGAGGGAGACTGGGTCAGCACTGAGGGAGACTGGGCCAGCACTGAGGGAGTCTGGGACAGCACTGAGAGAGACTGGGCCAGCACTGAGAGAGACTGGGCCAGCACTGAGGGAGACTGGGCCAGCTCTGAGAGAGACTGGGCCAGCACTGAGGGAGACTGGGACAGCACTGAGGGAGTCTGGGACAGCACTGAGGGAGACTGGGTCAGCACTGAGGGAGACTGGGCCAGCACTGAGGGAGACTGGGCCAGCACTGAGGGAGACTGGGACAGCACTGAGGGAGTCTGAGCCAACACTGGGGGAGACTGGGCCAGTACTGACGGAGAATGGGCCAGCACTGAGAGAGACTGGACCTGCACTGAGGGAGACTGGGCCAGCACTGAGAGATACTGGGCCAGCAGTGAGGGAGACTGGGCCAGCACTGAGAGATACTGGGCCAGCACTGAGAGAGACTGGGCCAGCACTGAGGGAGACTGGGCCAGCACTGAGAGATACTGGGCCAGCACTGAGAGAGACTGGGCCAGCACTGAGGGAGACTGGGCCAGCTCTGAGAGAGACTGGGGCAGCACTGAGGGAGACAGGGTCAGCACTGAGGGAGACTTGGTCAGCACTGAGGGAGACTGGGCCAGCACTGAGGGAGACTTGGTCAGCACTGAGGGATTCTGGGACAGCACTGAGGGAGACTGGAGCAGCACTGAGGGTGACTGGGACAGCATTGAGGGAGACTGGGACAACACCGAGAGAGACTGGGCCAGCACTGAGGGAGACTGGGCCAGCACTGAGGGAGTCTGGGCCAGCACTGGGGGACACTGGGCCAGCACTGAGGGAGACTGGGACAGCACTGAGGGAGACTTGGTCAGCACTGATTGAGACTGGCCAGCAGTGAGGGAGACTGGGCCAGCACTGGGGGAGACTCGGCCAGCCCTGAGAGAGACTGGACCTGCACTGAGAGAGACTGGGCCAGCAATGAGAGATACTGGGCCAGCACTGAGGGAGACTTGGTCGGCACTGAGGGAGACTGGACCCGCACTGAGAGGTGACTGGGACAGCACTGAGGTAGACTGGACCCGCCCTGAGAGATTCTGGTGCAACGCTGAGGGAGACTGGGACAGCACTGAGGGAGACTGGATCAGCACTGAGAGATACTGGGCAGCACAGAGAGATACTGGGCCAGCACTGAGGGAGTCTGGGACAGCACTGATAGATACTGGGACAGCACTGAGGGAGACTGTATCAGCACTGAGGGAGTCTGGGACAGCACTGAGGGAGTCTGGGACAGCACTGAGGGAGACTGGGACAGCACAGAGAGAAACTGGGACAGCACTGAGGGAGACTGGGACAGCACTGAGGGAGACTGGGACAGCACAGAGAGAAACTGGGACAGCACTGAGGGAGACTGGGACAGCACTGAGGGAGTCTGGGACAGCACTGAGGGAGACTGGGACAGCACTGAGGGAGACTGTATCAGCACTGAGGGAGTCTGGGACAGCACTGAGGGAGTCTGGGACAGCACTGAGGGAGACTTGGTCAGCACTGAGGGAGTCTGGGACAGCACTGAGGGAGACTGGGACAGCACTGAGAGAGACTGGGACAGCACTGAGGGAGACTGGGACAGCACTGAGGGAGACTTGGTCAGCACTGAGGGAGTCTGGGACAGCACTGAGAGAGACTGGGACAGCACTGAGGGAGACTGGGACAGCACTGAGTGAGCCTGGTCCAGCACTGAGGGAGACTTGGTCAGCACTGAGGGAGACTGGGACAGCACTGAGGGAGACTGGGACAGCACTGAGGGAGACTGGGACAGCACTGAGGGAGACTGCGACATCACTGAGGGGGACTGGACCCGCACTGAGAGATTCTGGTACAACACTGAGAGATACTGGGCAGCACTGAGAGATACTGGGCCAGCACTGAGAGATACTGGGACAGCACTGAGAGATACTGGGCCAGCACTGAGAGATACTGGGACAGCACTGGGGGAGACTCGGCCAGCACTGAGGGAGTCTGGAAGAGCATTGAGGGAGACTTGGTCAGCACTGTTGGAGAATGAACCAGCACTGAGGGAGTCTGGGTCAGCACTGAGAGAGACTGGGACAGCACTGAGAGATACTGGGACAGCACTGAGAGAGACTAGGCCAGCACTGAGGGAGACTTGGTCAGCACTGTTGGAGAATGGGCCAGCAGTGAGGGAGACTGGGCCAGCACTGGGGGAGACTCGGCCAGCACTGATGGAGACTGGGCCAGCAGTGAGGGAGACTGGGCCAGCACTGGGGGAGACTCGGCCAGCACTGAGAGATACTGGGCCAGCACTGAGGGAGACTTGGTCGGCACTGAGGGAGACTGGGCCAGCACTGAGGGAGACTGGGTCAGCACTGAGGGAGACTTGGTCGGCACTGAGGGAGACTTGGTCGGCACTGAGGGAGACTGGGCCAGCACTGAGGGAGTCTGGGCCAGCACTGAGGGAGACTGGGACAGCACTGAAAAATACTGGGCCAGCACTGAGAGATACTGGGACAGCACTGAGGGAGACAGGAGCAGCACTGAGGAAGACTGGGACAGCACTGAGGGAGACTGGGACAGCACTGAAAAATACTGGGCCAGCACTGAGAGATACTGGGCCAGCACTGAGGGAGACAGGAGCAGCACTGAGGAAGACTGGGACAGCACTGAGGGAGACTGGGACAGCACTGAGGGAGACTGGGACAGCACTGAGGGAGACTGGGACAGCACTGAGGGAGACTGCGACAGCACTGAGGGAGCCTGGGCCAGCACTGAAGGAGACTGGACCCGCACTGAGAGATTCTGGTACAACGCTGAGAGAGACTGGGACAGCACTGAGGGAGACTGGGTCAGCACTGAGGGAGACTGGGCCAGCACTGAGAGATACTGGACCAGCACTGAGAGAGACTGGGCCAGCACTGAGGGAGACTGGGCCAGCTCTGAGAGAGACTGGGCCAGCACTGATGGAGACTGGGACAGCACTGAGGGAGACTGGGACAGCACTGAGGGAGACTGGGACAGCACTGAGGGAGTCTGAGCCAACACTGGGGGAGACTGGGCCAGTACTGAGGGAGAATGGGCCAGCACTGAGAGAGACTGGACCTGCACTGAGGGAGACTGGGCCAGCAGTGAGGGAGACTTGCTCAGCACTGAGGGATTCTGGGACAGCACTGAGGGAGACTGGAGCAGCACTGAGGGAGACTGGGACAGCATTGAGGGAGACTGGGACAACACCGAGAGAGACTGGGCCAGCACTGAGGGAGACTGGGCCAGCACTGAGGGAGTCTGGGCCAGCACTGGGGGACACTGGGCCAGCACTGGGGGAGACTTGGTCAGCACTGATTGAGACTGGCCAGCAGTGAGGGAGAATGGGCCAGCACTGGGGGAGACTGGACCTGCACTGAGGGAGACTGGGCCAGCACTGAGGGAGACTTGGTCAGCACTGAGGGATTCTGGGACAGCACTGAGGGAGACTGGAGCAGCACTGAGGGAGACTGGGACAGCATTGAGGGAGACTGGGACAACACCGAGAGAGACTGGGCCAGCACTGAGGGAGACTGGGCCAGCACTGAGGGAGTCTGGGCCAGCACTGGGGGACACTGGGCCAGCACTGGGGGAGACTTGGTCAGCACTGATTGAGACTGGCCAGCAGTGAGGGAGAATGGGCCAGCACTGGGGGAGACTCGGCCAGCACTGAGAGAGACTGGACCTGCACTGAGAGAGACTGGGCCAGCAATGAGAGATACTGGGCCAGCACTGAGGGAGACTTGGTCGGCACTGAGGGAGACTGGACCCGCACTGAGAGGTGACTGGGACAGCACTGAGGGAGACTGGACCCGCCCTGAGAGATTCTGGTACAACGCTGAGGGAGACTGGGACAGCACTGAGGGAGACTGGATCAGCACTGATGGAGACTGGATCAGCACTGAGAGATACTGGGCCAGCACTGAGGGAGACTGGGACAGCACTGAGGGAGTCTGGATCAGCACTGAGAGATACTGGGCCAGCACTGAGGGAGTCTGGATCAGCACTGAGGTTGCCTGGGACAGCACTGAGGGAGACTGGGACAGCACTGAGGGAGTCTGGATCAGCACTGAGAGATACTGGGCAGCACAGAGAGATACTGGGCCAGCACTGAGGGAGTCTGGGACAGCACTGAGGGAGTCTGGGACAGCACTGAGGGAGACTGGGACAGCACTGAGGGAGACTGTATCAGCACTGAGGGATTCTGGGACAGCACTGAGGGAGACTGGGACAGCACTGAGGGAGACTTGGTCAGCACTGAGGGAGTCTGGGACAGCACTGAGAGATACTGGGACAGCACTGAGGGAGGCTGGGACAGCACTGAGGGAGACTGGGACAGCACTGAGGGAGTCTGGGACAGCACTGAGGGAGACTGGGACAGCACTGAGGGAGACTGGGACAGCACTGAGGGAGACTTGGTCAGCACTGAGGGAGTCTGGGACAGCACTGAGGGAGACTTGGTCAGCACTGAGGGAGCCTGGGCCAGCACTGAGGGAGACTTGGTCAGCACTGAGGGAGACTGGGACAGCACTGAGGGAGACTGGGACAGCACTGAGGGAGACTGCGACAGCACTGAGGGAGCCTGGGCCAGCACTGAGGGAGACTGGACCCGCACTGAGAGATTCTGTTACAACGCTGAGGGAGACTGGGACAGCACTGAGGGAGACAGGATCAGCACTGAGAGATACTGGGCAGCACTGAGAGATACTGGGCCAGCACTGAGAGATACCGGGCCAGCACTGACAGAGACTGGGACAGCAATGAGGGAGACTGGGACAGCACTGAGGGAGACTAGATCAGCACTGAGGGAGACTTGGTCAGCACTGAGAGATACTGAGCATCACTGAGAGATACTGGGCCAGCACTGAGGGAGACTGGAACAGCACTGAGGGAGACTGGGTCAGCACTGAGGGAGACTTCGTCAGCACTGAGGGAGACTGGACCAGCACTGAGGGAGTCTGGAAGAGCATTGAGGGAGACTTGGTCAGCACTGTTGGAGAATGGACCAGCACTGAGGGAGTCTGGGTCAGCACTGAGAGAGACTGGGACAGCACTGAGAGATACTCAGACAGCACTGAGAGAGACTAGGCCAGCACTGAGGGAGACTTGGTCAGCACTGTTGGAGAATGGGCCAGCAGTGAGGGAGACTGGGCCAGCACTGGGGGAGACTCGGCCAGCACTGATGGAGACTGGGCCAGCAGTGAGGGAGACTTGGCCAGCACTGGGGGAGACTCGGCCAGCACTGAGAGAGACTGGACCCGCACTGAGGGAGTCTGGACCAGCAATGAGAGATACTGGGCCAGCACTGAGGGAGACTTGGTCGGCACTTAGGGAGACTGGGCCAGCACTGAGGGAGACTGGGTCAGCACTGAGGGAGACTTGGTCGGCACTGAGGGAGACTTGGTCGGCACTGAGGGAGACTAGGCCAGCACTGAGGGAGTCTGGGCCAGCACTGAGGGAGACTGGGACAGCACTGAGGGAGACTGGGACAGCACTGAGGGAGACTGGGACAGCACTGAGGGAGACTGGGACAGCACTGAGGGAGACTGGGACAGCACTGAGGGAGACTGCGACAGCACTGAGGGAGCCTGGGCCAGCACTGAGGGAGACTGGACCCGCACTGAGAGATTCTGGTACAACGCTGAGGGAGACTGGGACAGCACTGAGGGAGACTGGATCAGCACTGACAGAGACTGGGACAGCAATGAGGGAGACTGGGACAGCACTGAGGGAGACTAGATCAGCACTGAGGGAGACTTGGTCAGCACTGTGAGATACTGAGCATCACTGAGAGATACTGGGCCAGCACTGAGGGAGACTGGGTCAGCAATGAGGGAGACTTCGTCAGCACTGAGGGAGACTGGACCAGCACTGAGGGAGTCTGGAAGAGCATTGAGGGAGACTTGGTCAGCACTGTTGGAGAATGGACCAGCACTGAGGGAGTCTGGGTCAGCACTAGAGAGACTGGGACAGCACTGAGAGATACTGGAACAGCACTGAGAGAGACTCGGCCAGCACTGAGGGAGACTTGGTCAGCACTGTTGGAGAATGGGACAGCAGTGAGGGAGACTGGGCCAGCACTGGGGGAGACTCGGCCAGCACTGATGGAGACTGGGCCAGCAGTGAGGGAGACTGGGCCAGCACTGGGGGAGACTCGGCCAGCACTGAGAGAGACTGGACCCGCACTGAGGGAGTCTGGACCAGCAATGAGAGATACTGGGCCAGCACTGAGGGAGACTTGGTCGGCACTGAGGGAGACTGGGCCAGCACTGAGGGAGACTTGGTCGGCACTGAGGGAGACTTGGTCGGCACTGAGGGAGACTGGGCCAGCACTGAGGGAGTCTGGGCCAGCACTGAGGGAGACTGGGACAGCACTGAAAAATACTGGGCCAGCACTGAGAGATACTGGGCCAGCACTGAGGGAGACTGGGCCAGCACTGAGGGAGACTTGGTCGGCACTGAGGGAGACTTGGTCGGCACTGAGGGAGACTTGGTCGGCACTGAGGGAGACTGGGACAGCACTGAAAAATACTGGGCCAGCACTGAGGAAGACTGGGACAGCACTGAGGGAGACTGGGTCAGCACTGAGGGAGACTGGACCAGCACTGAGGGAGACTGGGACAGCACTGAGGGAGACTGGGCTAGCACTGACGGAGACTGGGCCAGCACTGAGGGAGACTGGGCCAGCACTGAGGGGACTGGGCCAGCACTGTGAGATACTGGGACAGCACTGAGGGAGACAGGAGCAGCACTGAGGGAGACTGGGACAGCACTGAGGGAGACTGGGTCAGCACTGAGGGAGACTGGACCAGCACTGAGGGAGATGGGACAGCACTGAGGGAGACTGGGCCAGCACTGAGGGAGACTGGGCCAGCACTGAGTTAGACTGGGCCAGCACTGAGGGAGACAGGGCCAGCACTGAGGGAGACTGGGTCAGCACTGAGGGAGACTGGGACAGCACTGACGGAGACTGGGCCAGCACTGGGGGAGACTGGGACAGCACTGAGAGGTACTGGGCCAGCACTGAGGGAGTCTGGGCCAGCACTGAGGGAGTCTGGGCCAGCACTGGGGATCACTGGGCCAGCACTGGGGGAGACTTGGTCAGCACTGATTGAGACTGGCCAGCAGTGAGGGAGACTGGGCCAGCACTGGGGGAGACTCGGCCAGCACTGAGAGAGTCTGGACCTGCACTGAGAGAGACTGGGCCAGCAATGAGAGATACTGGGCCAGCACTGAGGGAGACTTGGTCGGCACTGAGGGAGACTGGGCCAGCACTGAGGGAGACTGAGTCAGCACTGGGGGAGACTCGGCCAGCACTGAGAGAGACTGGACCAGCACTGAGGGAGTCTGGGCCAGCACTGAGGGAGACTGGGACAGCACTGAGGGAGACTGGGACAGCACTGAGAGATACTGGGAGAGCACTGAGGGAGACTGGGCCAGCACTGAGAGTTACTGGGACAGCACTGAGAGATACTTGGACAGCACTGAGGGACACTGGGACAGCACTGAGAGATACTGGGACAGCACTGAGAGATGCTGGGCCAGCACTGAGGGAGTCTGGGTCAGCACTGAGAGATACTGCGTCAGCACTGAGAGATACTGGGACAGCACTGAGGGAGACTTGGTCAGCACTGAGGGAGACGGGGACAGCACTGAGGGAGACTGGGTCAGCACTGAGGGAGTCTGGGACAGCACTGAGGGAGTCTGGGACAGCACTGAGGGTGACTGGGACAGCACTGAGAGAGACTGGGCCAGCACTGAGGGAGTCTGGGACAGCACTGAGGGAGACTTGGTCAGCACTGAGGGAGACTGGGTCAGCACTGAGGGAGACTGGGACAGCACTGAGGGAGTCTGAGCCAACACTGGGTGAGACTGGGCCAGCACTGAGGGAGAATGGGCCAGCACTGAGAGAGACTGGACCTGCACTGAGGGAGACTGGGCCAGCACTGAGAGATACTGGGCCAGCACTGAGGGAGACTGGGCCAGCTCTGAGAGAGACTGGGGCAGCACTGAGGGTGACTGGGTCAGCACTGAGGGAGACTGGGCCAGCACTGAGGGAGACTGAGACAGCACTGAGGGAGTCTGGGACAGCACTGAGGGAGACTGGAGCAGCACTGAGGGAGACTGGGACAGCACTGAGGGACACTGGGACAACACCGAGAGAGACTGGGCCAGCACTGAGGGAGACTGGGCCAGCACTGAGGGGGACTGGGACAGCACTGAGGAAGACTGGGCCAGCACTGAGGGAGACTGGGCCAGCACTGAGGGAGACTGGGACAGCACTGAGGGAGACTGGGCCAGCAGTGAGGGAGACTGGGTCAGCACTGAGGGAGACTTGGTCAGCAATGAGGGAGACTGGGCCAGCAGTGAGGGAGACTGGGCCAGCACTGAGGGAGTCTGGGTCAGCACTGAGGGAGACTGGGCCAGCACTGAGGGAGACTGAGACAGCACTGAGGGAGTCTGGGACAGCACTGAGGGAGACTGGAGCAGCACTGAGGGAGACTGGGACAGCACTGAGGGAGACTGGGACAACACCGAGAGAGACTGGGCCAGCATTGAGGGAGACTGGGCCAGCAGTGAGGGAGACTGGGCCAGCACCGAGGGAGACTGGGCCAGCACTGAGGGAGACTGGGCCAGCACTGAGGGAGACTGGGACAGCACTGAGGGAGACTGGGCCAGCAGTGAGGGAGACTGGGTCAGCACTGAGGGAGACTTGGTCAGCACTGAGGGAGACTGGGCCAGCACTGAGGGAGACTGGGCCAGCACTGAGGGAGTCTGGGTCAGCACTGAGAGGGACTGGGCCAGCACTGAGGGAGTCTGGGCCAGCACTGAGGGAGTCTGGGCCAGCACTGGGGGACACTAGGCCAGCACTGGGGGAGACTTGGTCAGCACTGATTGAGACTGGCCAGCAGTGAGGGAGACTGGGCCAGCACTGGGGAAGACTCGGCCAGCACTGAGAGAGACTGGACCAGCACTGAGGGAGTCTGGGCCAGCACTGAGGGAGTCTGGGCCAGCACTGAGGGAGACTTCGTCAGCACTGAGGGAGACTGGACCAGCACTGAGGGAGTCTGGAAGAGCATTGAGGGAGACTTGGTCAGCACTGTTGGAGAATGGACCAGCACTGAGGGAGTCTGGGTCAGCACTGAGAGAGACTGGGACAGCACTGAGAGATACTGGGACAGCACTGAGAGAGACTCGGCCAGCACTGAGGGAGACTTGGTCAGCACTGTTGGAGAATGGGCCAGCAGTGAGGGAGACTGGGCCAGCACTGGGGGAGACTCGGCCAGCACTGATGGAGACTGGGCCAGCAGTGAGGGAGACTGGGCCAGCACTGGGGGAGACTCGGCCAGCACTGAGAGAGACTGGACCCGCACTGAGGGAGTCTGGACCAGCAATGAGAGATACTGGGCCAGCACTGAGGGAGACTTGGTCGGCACTGAGGGAGACTGGGCCAGCACTGAGGGAGACTTGGTCGGCACTGAGGGAGACTTGGTCGGCACTGAGGGAGACTGGGCCAGCACTGAGGGAGTCTGGGCCAGCACTGAGGGAGACTGGGACAGCACTGAAAAATACTGGGCCAGCACTGAGAGATACTGGGCCAGCACTGAGGGAGACTGGGCCAGCACTGAGGGAGACTTGGTCGGCACTGAGCGAGACTTGGTCGGCACTGAGGGAGACTTGGTCGGCACTGAGGGAGACTGGGCCAGCACTGAGGGAGTCTGGGACAGCACTGAGGGAGACAGGAGCAGCACTGAGGAAGACTGGGACAGCACTGAGGGAGACTGGGTCAGCACTGAGGGAGACTGGACCAGCACTGAGGGAGACTGGGACAGCACTGAGGGAGACTGGGCCAGCACTGACGGAGACTGGGCCAGCACTGAGGGAGACTGGGCCAGCACTGAGGGAGACTGGGCCAGCACTGAGAGATAATGGGACAGCACTGAGGGAGACAGGAGCAGCACTGAGGGAGACTGGGACAGCACTGAGGGAGACTGGGTCAGCACTGAGGGAGACTGGACCAGCACTGAGGGAGACTGGGACAGCACTGAGGGAGACTGGGCCAGCACTGAGGGAGACTGGGCCAGCACTGAGGGAGACTGGGCCAGCATTGAGGGAGACAGGGCCAGCACTGAGGGAGACTGGGTCAGCACTGAGGGAGACTGGGACAGCACTGACGGAGACTGGGCCAGCACTGGGGGAGACTGGGACAGCACTGAGGGAGACTGGGTCAGCACTGAGGGAGACTGGACCAGCACTGAGGGAGACTGGGACAGCACTGAGGGAGACTGGGCCAGCACTGACGGAGACTGGGCCCGCACTGAGGGAGACTGGGCCAGCACTGAGGGAGACTGGGCCAGCACTGAGGGAGACTGGGCCAGCACTGAGAGATACTGGGACAGCACTGAGGGAGACAGGAGCAGCACTGAGGGAGACTGGGACAGCACTGAGGGAGACTGGGTCAGCACTGAGGGAGACTGGACCAGCACTGAGGGAGACTGGGACAGCACTGAGGGAGACTGGGCCAGCACTGAGGGAGACTGGGCCAGCACTGAGGGAGACTGGGCCAGCTCTGAGGGAGACAGGGCCAGCACTGAGGGAGACTGGGTCAGCACTGAGGGAAACTGGGACAGTACTGACGGAGACTGGGCCAGCACTGGGGGAGACTGGGACAGCACTGAGAGGTACTGGGCCAGCACTGAGGGAGTCTGGGCCAGCACTGAGGGAGTCTGGGCCAGCACTGGGGATCACTGGGCCAGCACTGGGGGAGACTTGGTCAGCACTGATTGAGACTGGCCAGCAGTGAGGGAGACTGGGCCAGCACTGGGGGAGACTCGGCCAGCACTGAGAGAGACTGGACCTGCACTGAGAGAGACTGGGCCAGCAATGAGAGATACTGGGCCAGCACTGAGGGAGACTTGGTCGGCACTGAGGGAGACTGGGCCAGCACTGAGGGAGACTGAGTCAGCACTGGGGGAGACTCGGCCAGCACTGAGAGAGACTGGACCAGCACTGAGGGAGTCTGGGCCACCACTGAGGGAGACTGGGACAGCACTGAGGGAGACTGGGCCAGCACTGAGAGATACTGGGAGAGCACTGAGGGAGACTGGGCCAGCACTGAGAGTTACTGGGACAGCACTGAGAGATACTTGGACAGCACTGAGGGACACTGGGACAGCACTGAGAGATACTGGGACAGCACTGAGAGATACTGGGCCAGCACTGAGGGAGACTGGGTCAGCACTGAGGGAGTCTGGGCCAGCACTGAGGGAGACTGGGACAGCACTGAGGGAGACTGGGCCAGCACTGAGAGATACTGGGAGAGCACTGAGGGAGACTGGGCCAGCACTGAGAGTTACTGGGACAGCACTGAGAGATACTTGGACAGCACTGAGGGACACTGGGACAGCACTGAGAGATACTGGGACAGCACTGAGAGATACTGGGACATCACTGAGAGATACTGGGTCAGCACTGAGAGATACTGCGTCAGCACTGAGAGATACTGGGACAGCACTGAGGGAGACTTGGTCAGCACTGAGGGAGACGGGGACAGCACTGAGGGAGACTGGGTCAGCACTGA
The DNA here is from genome assembly GCF_047496885.1 of Scyliorhinus torazame. NCBI lineage: Eukaryota > Metazoa > Chordata > Chondrichthyes > Carcharhiniformes > Scyliorhinidae > Scyliorhinus > Scyliorhinus torazame. The sequence continues at coordinate 147,539,474 of NC_092720.1, read as the reverse complement.
GGGAGTCTGGGACAGCATTGAGGGAGTCTGGGACAGCACTGAGGGTGACTGGGACAGCACTGAGGGAGTCTGGGACAGCACTGAGGGAGACTTGGTCAGCACTGAGGGAGACTGGGACAGCACTGAGGGAGACTTGGTCAGCACTGAGGGAGACTGGGACAGCACTGAGGGAGACTGGGTCAGCACTGAGGGAGACTGGGACAGCACTGAGGGAGTCTGAGCCAACACTGGGTGAGACTGGGCCAGCACTGAGGGAGAATGGGCCAGCACTGAGAGAGACTGGACCTGCACTGAGGGAGACTGGGCCAGCACTGAGAGATACTGGGCCAGCACTGAGGGAGACTGGGCCAGCTCTGAGAGAGACTGGGGCAGCACTGAGGGTGACTGGGTCAGCACTGAGGGAGACTGGGCCATCACTGAGGGAGACTGGGCCAGCACTGAGGGAGACTGAGACAGCACTGAGGGAGTCTGGGACAGCACTGAGGGAGACTGGAGCAGCACTGAGGGAGACTGGGACAGCACTGAGGGACACTGGGACAACACCGAGAGAGACTGGGCCAGCACTGAGGGAGACTGGGCCAGCACTGAGGGGGACTGGGACAGCACTGAGGAAGACTGGGCCAGCACTGAGGGAGACTGGGCCAGCACTGAGGGAGACTGGGACAGCACTGAGGGAGACTGGGCCAGCAGTGAGGGAGACTGGGTCAGCACTGAGGGAGACTTGGTCAGCACTGAGGGAGACTGGGCCAGCACTGAGGGAGACTGGGCCAGCACTGAGGGATTCTGGGTCAGCACTGAGGGAGACTGGGCCAGCACTGAGGGAGACTGAGACAGCACTGAGGGAGTCTGGGACAGCACTGAGGGAGACTGGAGCAGCACTGAGGGAGACTGGGACAGCACTGAGGGAGACTGGGACAACACCGAGAGAGACTGGGCCAGCACTGAGGGAGACTGGGCCAGCAGTGAGGGAGACTGGGCCAGCACCGAGGGAGACTGGGCCAGCACTGAGGGAGACTGGGCCAGCACTGAGGGAGACTGGGACAGCACTGTGGGAGACTGGGCCAGCAGTGAGGGAGACTGGGTCAGCACTGAGGGAGACTTGGTCAGCACTGAGGGAGACTGGGCCAGCACTGAGGGAGACTGGGCCAGCACTGAGGGAGTCTGGGTCAGCACTGAGAGAGACTGGGCCAGCACTGAGGGAGTCTGGGCCAGCACTGAGGGAGTCTGGGCCAGCACTGGGGGACACTAGGCCAGCACTGGGGGAGACTTGGTCAGCACTGATTGAGACTGGCCAGCAGTGAGGGAGACTGGGCCAGCACTGAGAGAGACTGGACCAGCACTGAGGGAGTCTGGGCCAGCACTGAGGGAGTCTGGGACAGCACTGAGGGAGACTTCGTCAGCACTGAGGGAGACTGGACCAGCACTGAGGGAGTCTGGAAGAGCATTGAGGGAGACTTGGTCAGCACTGTTGGAGAATGGACCAGCACTGAGGGAGTCTGGGTCAGCACTGAGAGAGACTGGGCCAGCACTGAGAGATACTGGGACAGCACTGAGAGAGACTCGGCCAGCACTGAGGGAGACTTGGTCAGCACTGTTGGAGAATGGGCCAGCAGTGAGGGAGACTGGGCCAGCACTGGGGGAGACTCGGCCAGCACTGATGGAGACTGGGCCAGCAGTGAGGGAGACTGGGCCAGCACTGGGGGAGACTCGGCCAGCACTGAGAGAGACTGGACCCGCACTGAGGGAGTCTGGACCAGCAATGAGAGATACTGGGCCAGCACTGAGGGAGACTTGGTCGGCACTGAGGGAGACTGGGCCAGCACTGAGGGAGACTTGGTCGGCACTGAGGGAGACTTGGCCAGCACTGAGGGAGTCTGGGACAGCACTGAGGGAGACTTCGTCAGCACTGAGGGAGACTGGACCAGCACTGAGGGAGTCTGGAAGAGCATTGAGGGAGACTTGGTCAGCACTGTTGGAGAATGGACCAGCACTGAGGGAGTCTGGGTCAGCACTGAGAGAGACTGGGACAGCACTGAGAGATACTGGGACAGCACTGAGAGAGACTCGGCCAGCACTGAGGGAGACTTGGTCAGCACTGTTGGAGAATGGGCCAGCAGTGAGGGAGACTGGGCCAGCACTGGGGGAGACTCGGCCAGCACTGATGGAGACTGGGCCAGCAGTGAGGGAGACTGGGCCAGCACTGGGGGAGACTCGGCCAGCACTGAGAGAGACTGGACCCGCACTGAGGGAGTCTGGACCAGCAATGAGAGATACTGGGCCAGCACTGAGGGAGACTTGGTCGGCACTGAGGGAGACTGGGCCAGCACTGAGGGAGACTTGGTCGGCACTGAGGGAGACTTGGTCGGCACTGAGGGAGACTGGGCCAGCACTGAGGGAGTCTGGGCCAGCACTGAGGGAGACTGGGACAGCACTGAAAAATACTGGGCCAGCACTGAGAGATACTGGGCCAGCACTGAGGGAGACTGGGCCAGCAATGAGGGAGACTTGGTCGGCACTGAGGGAGACTTGGTCGGCACTGAGGGAGACTTGGTCGGCACTGAGGGAGACTGGGCCAGCACTGAGGGAGTCTGGGACAGCACTGAGGGAGACAGGAGCAGCACTGAGGAAGACTGGGACAGCACTGAGGGAGACTGGACCAGCACTGAGGGAGACTGGGACAGCACTGAGGGAGACTGGGCCAGCACTGACGGAGACTGGGCCAGCACTGAGGGAGACTGGGCCAGCACTGAGGGAGACTGGGCCAGCACTGAGAGATACTGGGACAGCACTGAGGGAGACAGGAGCAGCACTGAGGGAGACTGGGACAGCACTGAGGGAGACTGGGTCAGCACTGAGGGAGACTGGACCAGCACTGAGTGAGACTGGGACAGCACTGAGGGAGCCTGGGCCAGCACTGAGGGAGACTGGGCCAGCACTGAGGGAGACTGGGCCAGCACTGAGGGAGACAGGGCCAGCACTGAGGGAGACTTGGACAGCACTGACGGAGACTGGGCCAGCACTGGGGGAGACTGGGACAGCACTGAGGGAGACTGGGTCAGCACTGAGGGAGACTGGACCAGCACTGAGGGAGACTGGGACAGCACTGAGGGAGACTGGGCCAGCACTGAGGGAGACTGGGCCAGCACTGAGGGAGACTTGGACAGCACTGACGGAGACTGGGCCAGCACTGGGGGAGACTGGGACAGCACTGAGGGAGACTGGGTCAGCACTGAGGGAGACTGGACCAGCACTGAGGGAGACTGGGACAGCACTGAGGGAGACTGGGCCAGCACTGAGGGAGACTGGGCCAGCACTGAGGGAGACTGGACCAGCACTGAGGGAGACTGGGACAGCACTGACGGAGACTGGGTCAGCACTGAGGGAGACTGGACCAGCACTGACGGAGACTGGGCCAGCACTGAGGGAGACTGGGCCAGCACTGAGGGAGACTGGGCCAGCACTGAGGGAGACTGGGCCAGCACTGAGAGATACTGGGACAGCACTGAGGGAGACTGGGTCAGCACTGAGGGAGACTGGACCAGCACTGAGGGAGACTGGGACAGCACTGAGGGAGACTGGGCCAGCACTGAGGGAGACTGGGCCAGCACTGAGGGAGACTGGGCCAGCACTGAAGGAGACTGGGCCAGCACTGAGGGAGACTGGGCCAGCTCTGAGGGAGACAGGGCCAGCACTGAGGGAGACTGGGTCAGCACTGAGGGAGACTGGGACAGCACTGACGGAGACTGGGCCAGCACTGGGGGAGACTGGGACAGCACTGAGAGGTACTGGGCCAGCACTGAGGGAGTCTGGGCCAGCACTGAGGGAGTCTGGGCCAGCACTGGGGATCACTGGGCCAGCACTGGGGGAGACTTGGTCAGCACTGATTGAGACTGGCCAGCAGTGAGGGAGACTGGGCCAGCACTGGGGGAGACTCGGCCAGCACTGAGAGAGACTGGACCTGCACTGAGAGAGACTGGGCCAGCAATGAGAGATACTGGGCCAGCACTGAGGGAGACTTGGTCGGCACTGAGGGAGACTGGGCCTGCACTGAGGGAGACTGAGTCAGCACTGGGGGAGACTCGGCCAGCACTGAGAGAGACTGGACCAGCACTGAGGGAGTCTGGGCCACCACTGAGGGAGACTGGGACAGCACTGAGGGAGACTGGGCCAGCACTGAGGGAGACTGGGCCAGCACTGAGAGTTACTGGGACAGCACTGAGAGATACTTGGACAGCACTGAGGGACACTGGGACAGCACTGAGAGATACTGGGACAGCACTGAGAGATACTGGGCCAGCACTGAGGGAGACTGGGTCAGCACTGAGGGAGTCTGGGCCAGCACTGAGGGAGACTGGGACAGCACTGAGGGAGACTGGGCCAGCACTGAGGGAGACTGGGCCAGCACTGAGAGTTACTGGGACAGCACTGAGAGATACTTGGACAGCACTGAGGGACAATGGGACAGCACTGATAGATACTGGGACAGCACTGAGAGATACTGGGACAGCACTGAGAGATACTGGGTCAGCACTGAGAGATACTGCGTCAGCACTGAGAGATACTGGGACAGCACTGAGGGAGACTTGGTCAGCACTGAGGGAGACGGGGACAGCACTGAGGGAGTTGGGTCAGCACTGAGGGAGTCTGGGACAGCATTGAGGGAGTCTGGGACAGCATTGAGGGAGTCTGGGACAGCACTGAGGGTGACTGGGACAGCACTGAGGGAGTCTGGGACAGCACTGAGGGAGACTTGGTCAGCACTGAGGGAGACTGGGACAGCACTGAGGGAGACTGGGTCAGCACTGAGGGAGACTGGGACAGCACTGAGGGAGTCTGAGCCAACACTGGGTGAGACTGGGCCAGAACTGAGGGAGAATGGGCCAGCACTGAGAGAGACTGGACCTGCACTGAGGGAGACTGGGCCAGCACTGAGGGAGACTGGGCCAGCACTGAGTGAGACTGGGCCAGCACTGAGAGATACTGGGCCAGCACTGAGGGAGACTGGGCCAGCTCTGAGAGAGACTGGGGCAGCACTGAGGGTGACTGGGTCAGCACTGAGGGAGACTGGGCCAGCACTGAGGGAGACTGAGACAGCACTGAGGGAGTCTGGGACAGCACTGAGGGAGACTGGAGCAGCACTGAGGGAGACTGGGACAGCACTGAGGGACACTGGGACAACACCGAGAGAGACTGGGCCAGCACTGAGGGAGACTGGGCCAGCACTGAGGGGGACTGGGACAGCACTGAGGAAGACTGGGCCAGCACTGAGGGAGACTGGGCCAGCACTGAGGGAGACTGGGACAGCACTGAGGGAGACTGGGCCAGCAGTGAGGGAGACTGGGTCAGCACTGAGGGAGACTTGGTCAGCACTGAGGGAGACTGGGCCAGCACTGAGGGAGACTGGGCCAGCACTGAGGGAGTCTGGGTCAGCACTGAGGGAGACTGGGCCAGCACTGAGGGAGACTGGGCCAGCAGTGAGGGAGACTGGGTCAGCACTGAGGGAGACTTGGTCAGCACTGAGGGAGACTGGGCCAGCACTGAGGGAGACTGGGCCAGCACTGAGGGAGTCTGGGTCAGCACTGAGGGAGACTGGGCCAGCACTGAGGGAGACTGAGACAGCACTGAGGGAGTCTGGGACAGCACTGAGGGAGACTGGAGCAGCACTGAGGGAGACTGGGACAGCACTGAGGGAGACTGGGACAACACCGAGAGAGACTGGGCCAGCACTGAGGGAGACTGGGCCAGCACTGAGGGAGTCTTGGTCAGCACTGAGAGAGACTGGGCCAGCACTGAGGGAGTCTGGTTCAGCACTGAGGGAGTCTGGGCCAGCACTGGGGGACACTAGGCCAGCACTGGGGGAGACTTGGTCAGCACTGATTGAGACTGGCCAGCAGTGAGGGAGACTGGGCCAGCACTGGGGAAGACTCGGCCAGCACTGAGAGAGACTGGACCAGCACTGAGGGAGTCTGGGCCAGCACTGAGGGATTCTGGGCCAGCACTGAGGGAGACTGGGACAGCACTGAGGGAGTCTGGGACAGCACTGAGGGAGACTGGGACAGCACTGAGAGATACTGGGACAGCACTCAGAGATACTGGGGCAGCACTGAGGGAGACTGGGACCGCACTGAGGGAGACTGGGTCAGCACTGAGGGAGACTGGGAGAGCACTGAGAGATACTGGGACAGCACTGAGGTAGACTGGACCAGCACTGAGAGATACTGGGACAGCACTGAGAGTTACTGGGACAGCACTGAGAGATACTTGGACAGCACTGAGGGACACTGGGACAGCGCTGAGAGATACTGGGACAGCACTGAGAGATACTTGGACAGCACTGAGGGACACTGGGACAGCACTGAGAGATACTGGGACAGCACTGAGGGACACTGGGACAGCACTGAGAGATACTTGGACAGCACTGAGGGACACTGGGACAGCACTGAGGGACACTGGAACAGCGCTGAGAGATACTGGGACAGCACTGAGGGAGACTGGGACCGCACTGAGGGAGACTGGGTCAGCACTGAGGGAGACTTGGTCAGCACTGAGGGAGCCTGGGCCAGCACTGAGGGAGAATGGGACAGCACTGAGGGAGACTGGAACAGCACTGAGAGATACTGCGTCAGCACTGAGGGAGACTGGGTCAGCACTGAGGGAGACTGGAACAGCACTGAGGGAGTCTGGACCAGCAATGAGAGATACTGGGCCAGCACTGAGGGAGACTTGGTCGGCACTGAGGGAGACTGGGCCAGCACTGAGGGAGACTTGGTTGGCACTGAGGGAGACTTGGTCGGCACTGAGGGAGACTGGGCCAGCACTGAGGGAGTCTGGGCCAGCACTGAGGGCGACTGGGACAGCACTGAGGGAGACTGGGACAGCACTGAAAAATACTGGGCCAGCACTGAGAGATACTGGGCCAGCACTGAGGGAGACTTGGTCGGCACTGAGGGAGACTTGGTCGGCACTGAGGGAGACTTCGTCGGCACTGAGGGAGACTTGGTCGGCACTGAGGGAGACTGGGCCAGCACTGAGGGAGACTTGGTCGGCACTGAGGGAGACTTGGTCGGCACTGAGGGAGACTTGGTCGGCACTGAGGGAGACTGGGCCAGCACTGAGGGAGTCTGGGACAGCACTGAGGGAGACAGGAGCAGCACTGAGGAAGACTGGGACAGCACTGAGGGAGACTGGGTCAGCACTGAGGGAGACTGGACCAGCACTGAGGGAGACTGGGACAGCACTGAGGGAGACTGGGCCAGAACTGACGGAGACTGGGCAAGCACTGAGGGAGACTGGGCCAGCACTGAGGGAGACTGGGCCAGCACTGAGAGATACTGGGACAGCACTGAGGGAGACAGGAGCAGCACTGAGGGAGACTGTGTCAGCACTGAGGGAGACTGGACCAGCACTGAGGGAGACTGGGAGAGCACTGAGGGAGACTGGGCCAGCACTGAGGGAGACTGGGCCAGCACTGAGGGAGACTGGGCCAGCACTGAGGGAGACAGGGCCAGCACTGAGGGAGACTGGGTCAGCACTGAGGGAGACTGGGACAGCACTGACGGAGACTGGGCCAGCACTGGGGGAGACTGGGACAGCACTGAGAGGTACTGGGCCAGCACTGAGGGAGTCTGGGCCAGCACTGAGGGAGTCTGGGCCAGCACTGGGGATCACTGGGCCAGCACTGGGGGAGACTCGGCCCGCACTGAGAGAGACTGGACCTGCACTGAGAGAGACTGGGCCAGCAATGAGAGATACTGGGCCAGCACTGAGGGAGACTTGGTCGGCACTGAGGGAGACTGGGCCAGCACTGAGGGAGACTGAGTCAGCACTGGGGGAGACTCGGCCAGCACTGAGAGAGACTGGACCAGCACTGAGGGAGTCTGGGCCAGCACTGAGGGAGACTGGGACAGCACTGAGGGAGACTGGGCCAGCACTGAGAGATACTGGGAGAGCACTGAGGGAGACTGGGCCAGCACTGAGAGTTACTGGGACAGCACTGAGAGATACTTGGACAGCACTGAGGGACACTGGGACAGCACTGAGAGATACTGGGACAGCACTGAGAGATACTGGGACAGCACTGAGAGATACAGGGCCAGCACTGAGGGAGACTGGGACAGCACTGAGGGAGACTGGGTCAGCACTGAGAGATACTGCGTCAGCACTGAGAGATACTGGGACAGCACTGAGGGAGACTTGGTCAGCACTGAGGGAGATGGGGACAGCACTGAGGGAGACAGGGTCAGCACTGAGGGAGTCTGGGCCAGCACTGGGGATCACTGGGCCAGCACTGGGGGAGACTTGGTCAGCACTGATTGAGACCGGCCAGCAGTGAGGGAGACTGGGCCAGCACTGAGAGATACTGGACCTGCACTGAGAGAGACTGGGCCAGCAATGAGAGATACTGGGCCAGCACTGAGGGAGACTTGGTCGGCACTGAGGGAGACTGAGTCAGCACTGGGGGAGACTCGGCCAGCACTGAGAGAGACTGGACCAGCACTGAGGGAGTCTGGGCCAGCACTGAGGGAGACTGAGTCAGCACTGGGGGAGACTCGGCCAGCACTGAGAGAGACTGGACCAGCACTGAGGGAGTCTGGGCCAGCACTGAGGGAGACTGGGACAGCACTGAGGGAGACTGGGCCAGCACTGAGAGATACTGGGAGAGCACTGAGGGAGACTGGGCCAGCACTGAGGGAGACTGAGTCAGCACTGGGGGAGACTCGGCCAGCACTGAGAGAGACTGGACCAGCACTGAGGGAGTCTGGGCCAGCACTGAGGGAGACTGGGACAGCACTGAGGGAGACTGGGACAACACCGAGAGAGACTGGGCCAGCACTGAGGGAGACTGGGACAGCACTGAGGGAGACTGGGCCAGCAGTGAGGGAGACTGGGTCAGCACTGTGGGAGACTTGGTCAGCACTGAGGGAGACTGGGCCAGCACTGAGGGAGACTGGGACCGCACTGAGGGAGACTGGGTCAGCACTGAGGGAGACTGGGAGAGCACTGAGAGATACTGGGACAGCACTGAGGTAGACTGGACCAGCACTGAGAGATACTGGGACAGCACTGAGAGTTACTGGGACAGCACTGAGAGATACTTGGACAGCACTGAGGGACACTGGGACAGCGCTGAGAGATACTGGGACAGCACTGAGAGATACTTGGACAGCACTGAGGGACACTGGGACAGCACTGAGAGATACTGGGACAGCACTGAGGGACACTGGGACAGCACTGAGAGATACTTGGACAGCACTGAGGGACACTGGGACAGCACTGAGGGACACTGGAACAGCGTTGAGAGATACTGGGACAGCACTGAGGGAGACTGGGACCGCACTGAGGGAGACTGGGTCAGCACTGAGGGAGACTTGGTCAGCACTGAGGGAGCCTGGGCCAGCACTGAGGGAGAATGGGACAGCACTGAGGGAGACTGGAACAGCACTGAGAGATACTGCGTCAGCACTGAGGGAGACTGGGTCAGCACTGAGGGAGACTGGAACAGCACTGAGGGAGTCTGGACCAGCAATGAGAGATACTGGGCCAGCACTGAGGGAGACTTGGTCGGCACTGAGGGAGACTGGGCCAGCACTGAGGGAGACTTGGTTGGCACTGAGGGAGACTTGGTCGGCACTGAGGGAGACTGGGCCAGCACTGAGGGAGTCTGGGCCAGCACTGAGGGCGACTGGGACAGCACTGAGGGAGACTGGGACAGCACTGAAAAATACTGGGCCAGCACTGAGAGATACTGGGCCAGCACTGAGGGAGACTTGGTCGGCACTGAGGGAGACTTGGTCGGCACTGAGGGAGACTTCGTCGGCACTGAGGGAGACTTGGTCGGCACTGAGGGAGACTGGGCCAGCACTGAGGGAGACTTGGTCGGCACTGAGGGAGACTTGGTCGGCACTGAGGGAGACTTGGTCGGCACTGAGGGAGACTTGGTCGGCACTGAGGGAGACTGGGCCAGCACTGAGGGAGTCTGGGACAGCACTGAGGGAGACAGGAGCAGCACTGAGGAAGACTGGGACAGCACTGAGGGAGACTGGGTCAGCACTGAGGGAGACTGGACCAGCACTGAGGGAGACTGGGACAGCACTGAGGGAGACTGGGCCAGAACTGACGGAGACTGGGCAAGCACTGAGGGAGACTGGGCCAGCACTGAGGGAGACTGGGCCAGCACTGAGAGATACTGGGACAGCACTGAGGGAGACAGGAGCAGCACTGAGGGAGACTGTGTCAGCACTGAGGGAGACTGGACCAGCACTGAGGGAGACTGGGACAGCACTGAGGGAGACTGGGCCAGCACTGAGGGAGACTGGGCCAGCACTGAGGGAGACTGGGCCAGCACTGAGGGAGACAGGGCCAGCACTGAGGGAGACTGGGTCAGCACTGAGGGAGACTGGGACAGCACTGACGGAGACTGGGCCAGCACTGGGGGAGACTGGGACAGCACTGAGAGGTACTGGGCCAGCACTGAGGGAGTCTGGGCCAGCACTGAGGGAGTCTGGGCCAGCACTGGGGATCACTGGGCCAGCACTGGGGGAGACTCGGCCCGCACTGAGAGAGACTGGACCTGCACTGAGAGAGACTGGGCCAGCAATGAGAGATACTGGGCCAGCACTGAGGGAGACTTGGTCGGCACTGAGGGAGACTGGGCCAGCACTGAGGGAGACTGAGTCAGCACTGGGGGAGACTCGGCCACCACTGAGAGAGACTGGACCAGCACTGAGGGAGTCTGGGCCAGCACTGAGGGAGACTGGGACAGCACTGAGGGAGACTGGGCCAGCACTGAGAGATACTGGGAGAGCACTGAGGGAGACTGGGCCAGCACTGAGAGTTACTGGGACAGCACTGAGAGATACTTGGACAGCACTGAGGGACACTGGGACAGCACTGAGAGATACTGGGACAGCACTGAGAGATACTGGGACAGCACTGAGAGATACAGGGCCAGCACTGAGGGAGACTGGGACAGCACTGAGGGAGACTGGGTCAGCACTGAGAGATACTGCGTCAGCACTGAGAGATACTGGGACAGCACTGAGGGAGACTTGGTCAGCACTGAGGGAGATGGGGACAGCACTGAGGGAGACAGGGTCAGCACTGAGGGAGTCTGGGCCAGCACTGGGGATCACTGGGCCAGCACTGGGGGAGACTTGGTCAGCACTGATTGAGACCGGCCAGCAGTGAGGGAGACTGGGCCAGCACTGAGAGATACTGGACCTGCACTGAGAGAGACTGGGCCAGCAATGAGAGATACTGGGCCAGCACTGAGGGAGACTTGGTCGGCACTGAGGGAGACTGAGTCAGCACTGGGGGAGACTCGGCCAGCACTGAGAGAGACTGGACCAGCACTGAGGGAGTCTGGGCCAGCACTGAGGGAGACTGAGTCAGCACTGGGGGAGACTCGGCCAGCACTGAGAGAGACTGGACCAGCACTGAGGGAGTCTGGGCCAGCACTGAGGGAGACTGGGACAGCACTGAGGGAGACTGGGCCAGCACTGAGAGATACTGGGAGAGCACTGAGGGAGACTGGGCCAGCACTGAGGGAGACTGAGTCAGCACTGGGGGAGACTCGGCCAGCACTGAGAGAGACTGGACCAGCACTGAGGGAGTCTGGGCCAGCACTGAGGGAGACTGGGACAGCACTGAGGGAGACTGGGTCAGCACTGAGGGAGACTGGGCCAGCACTGAGAGATACTGGGAGAGCACTGAGGGCGACATGGCCAGCACTGAGAGTTACTGGGACAGCACTGAGAGATACTGGGACGGCACTGAGAGATACTTGGACAGCACTGAGGGACACTGGGACAGCACTGAGGGAGACTGGGTCAGCACTGAGGGAGACTGGGTCAGCACTGAGAGATACTGGGCCAGCACTGAGGGAGACTGGGACAGCACTGAGGGAGACTGGGTCAGCACTGAGAGATACTGCGTCAGCACTGAGAGATACTGGGTCAGCACTGAGGGAGACTTGGTCAGCACTGAGGGAGACTGGGTCAGCACTGAGGGAGACTGGGACAGCACTGAGGGAGTCTGGGACAGCACTGAGGGTGACTGGGACAGCACTGAGGGAGTCTGGGACAGCACTGAGGGAGTCTGGGTCAGCACTGAGGGAGACTGGGACAGCACTGAGGGAGACTTGGTCAGCACTGAGGGAGACTGGGACAGCACTGAGGGAGACTGGGTCAGCACTGAGGGAGACTGGGACAGCACTGAGGGAGTCTGAGCCAACACTGGGTGAGACTGGGCCAGCACTGAGGGAGAATGTGCCAGCACTGAGAGAGACTGGACCTGCACTGAGGGAGACTGGGCCAGCACTGAGAAATACTGGGCCAGCACTGAGGGAGACTGGGCCAGCTCTGAGAGAGACTGAGACAGCACTGAGGGAGACTGGGCCAGCTCTGAGAGAGACTGGGGCAGCACTGAGGGTGACTGGGTCAGCACTGAGGGAGACTGCGCCAGCACTGAGGGAGACTGAGACAGCACTGAGGGAGTCTGGGACAGCACTGAGGGAGACTGGAGCAGCACTGAGTGAGACTGGGACAGCACTGAGGGAGACTGGAACAACACCGAGAGAGACTGGGCCAGCACTGAGGGAGACTGGGCCAGCACTGAGGGGGACAGGGACAGCACTGAGGAAGACTGGGCCAGCACTGAGGGAGACTGGGCCAGCACTGAGGGAGACTGGGACAGCACTGAGGGAGACTGGGCCAGCAGTGAGGGAGACTGGGTCAGCACTGAGGGAGACTTGGTCAGCACTGAGGGAGACTGGGCCAGCACTGAGGGAGACTGGGCCAGCACTGAGGGAGTCTGGGTCAGCACTGAGGGAGACTGGGCCAGCACTGAGGGAGACTGAGACAGCACTGAGGGAGTCTGGGACAGCACTGACGGAGACTGGAGCAGCACTGAGGGAGACTGGGACAGCACTGAGGGAGACTGGGACAACACCGAGAGAGACTGGGCCAGCACTGAGGGAGACTGGGCCAGCAGTGAGGGAGACTGGGCCAGCACTGAGGGAGACTGGGCCAGCACTGAGGGAGACTGGGCCAGCACTGAGGGAGACTGGGACAGCACTGAGGGAGACTGGGCCAGCAGTGAAGGAGTCTGGGTCAGCACTGAGAGAGACTGGGCCAGCACTGAGGGAGTCTGGGCCAGCACTGAGGGAGTCTGGGCCAGCACTGGGGGACACTAGGCCAGCACTGGGGGAGACTTGGTCAGCACTGATTGAGACTGGCCAGCAGTGAGGGAGACTGGGCCAGCACTGGGGAAGACTCGGCCAGCACTGAGAGAGACTGGACCAGCACTGAGGGAGTCTGGGCCAGCACTGAGGAAGTCTGGGCCAGCACTGAGGGAGACTGGGACAGCACTGAGGGAGTCTGGGACAGCACTGAGGGAGACTGGGACAGCACTGAGAGATACTGGGACAGCACTGAGAGATACTGGGACAGCACTGAGGGAGACTGGGACAGCACTGAGAGTTACTGGGACAGCACTGAGAGATACTTGGACAGCACTGAGGGACACTGGGACAGCGCTGAGAGATACTGGGACAGCACTGAGAGATACTTGGACAGCACTGAGGGACACTGGGACAGCACTGAGAGAGACTGGGACAGCACTGAGGGAGACTGGACCAGCACTGAGAAATACTGGGACAGCACTGAGAGTTACTGGGACAGCGCTGAGAGATACTGGGACAGCGCTGAGGGAGTCTGGGACCAGCACTGAGAGATACTGGGACAGCACTGAGGGACACTGGGACAGCGCTGAGAGATACTGGGACAGCACTGAGGGAGACTGGGACAGCGCTGAGAGATACTTGGACAGCACTGAGGGACACTGGGACAGCACTGAGGGAGACTGGGACAGCGCTGAGGGACACTGGGACAGCGCTGAGAGATACTGGGACAGCACTGAGGGAGACTGGGACAGCACTGAGGGAGACTGGGACCGCACTGAGGGAGACTGGGACAGCGCTGAGAGATACTTGGACAGCACTGAGGGACACTGGGACAGCACTGAGGGAGACTGGGACCGCACTGAGGGAGACTGGGTCAGCACTGAGGGAGACTTGGTCAGCACTGAGGGAGCCTGGGCCAGCACTGAGGGAGACTGGAACAGCACTGAGGGTGACTGGGACAGCACTGAGGGAGACTTGGTCAGCACTGAGGGAGACTGGGTCAGCACTGAGGGAGACTTGGTCAGCACTGAGGGAGACTTGGTCAGCACTGAGGGAGACTGGGTCAGCACTGAGGGAGACTTGGTCAGCACTGAGAGATACTGCGTCAGCACTGAGAGATACTGGGACAGCACTGAGAGATACTGGGACAGCACGGAGGGAGACTGGGACCGCACTGAGGGAGACTGGGTCAGCACTGAGGGAGACTTGGTCAGCACTGAGGGAGACTGGGTCAGCACTGAGGGAGACTGGGACCGCACTGAGGGAGACGGGGACAGCACTGAGGGAGACTGGGTCAGCACTGAGGGTGACTGGGACAGCACTGAGGGAGTCTGGGACAGCACTGAGGGAGACTGGGACAGCACTGAGGGAGTCTGGGACTGCACTGAGGGAGACTGGGTCAGCACTGAGGGAGACTGGACCAGCTCTGAGAGAGACTGTGTCAGCCCTGAGGGAGACTGGGCCAGCACTGAGAGAGACTGGGCCAGCACTGAGGGAGACTGGGCCAGCTCTGAGAGAGACTGGGTCAGCACTGAGGGAGACTGGGCCAGCACTGAGAGAGACTGGGCCAGCACTGAGGGAGACTGGGCCAGCTCTGAGAGAGACTGGGTCAGCACTGAGGGAGACTGGGCCAGCACTGAGAGATACTGGGCCAGCACTGAGAGAGACTGGGCCAGCACTGAGGGAGACTGGGCCAGCACTGATGGAGACTGGGACAGCATTGAGGGAGTCTGGGACAGCACTGAGGGAGACTGGGTCAGCACTGAGGGAGACTGGGCCAGCTCTGAGAGAGACTGGGCCAGCACTGATGGAGACTGGGACAGCATTGATGGAGTCTGGGACAGCACTGAAGGAGACTGGGTCAGCACTGAGGGAGACTGGGACAGCACTGGGGGAGACTGGGCCAGCACTGAGGGAGACTGGGACAGCACTGAGGGAGTCTGAGCCAACACTGGGGGAGACTGGGCCAGCACTGAGGGAGAATGGGCCAGCACTGAGAGAGACTGGACCTGCACTGAGGGAGACTGGGCCAGCACTGAGAGATACTGGGCCAGCACTGAGAGAGACTGGGCCAGCACTCAGGGAGACTGGGCCAGCTCTGAGAGAGACTGGGGCAGCACTGAGGGAGACAGGGTCAGCACTGAGGGAGACTTGGTCAGCACTGAGGGAGACTGGGCCAGCACTGAGGGAGACTTGGTCAGCACTGTGGGAGTCTGGGACAGCACTGAGGGAGACTGGAGCAGCACTGAGGGAGACTGGGACAGCATTGAGGGAGTCTGGGACAACACCGAGAGAGACTGGGCCAGCACTGAGGGAGACTGGGCCAGCACTGAGGGAGTCTGGGCCAGCACTGGGGGACACAGGGCCAGCACTGGGGGAGACTTGGTCAGCACTGATTGAGACTGGCCAGCAGTGAGGGACACTGGGCCAGCACTGGGGGAGACTCGGCCAGCACTGAGAGAGACTGGACCTGCACTGGGAGAGACTGGGCCAGCAATGAGAGATACTGGGCCAGCACTGAGGGAGACTTGGTCGGCACTGAGGGAGACTGGGCCAGCACTGAGGGAGACTGAGTCAGCACTGGGGGAGACTCGGCCAGCACTGAGAGAGACTGGACCAGCACTGGGGGTGTCTGCGCCAGCACTGAGGGAGACTGGGACAGCACTGAGGGAGACTGGGCCAGCACTGAGAGATACTAGGACAGCACTGAGAGTTACTGGGACAGCACTGAGAGATACTTGGACAGCACTGAGGGACACTGGGACAGCACTGAGGGAGACTGGGACAGCACTGAGAGATACTGGGACAGCACTGAGAGATACTGGGAAAGCACTGAGAGATACTGGGACAGCACTGAGAGATACTGGGCCAGCACTGAGGGAGACTGGGACAGCACTGAGAGATACTGGGACAGCACTGAGGGAGACTGGGCCAGCACTGAGGGAGACTGGGCCAGCACTGAGGGAGTCTGGGTCAGCACTGAGGGAGACTGGGCCAGCACTGAGGGAGACTGAGACAGCACTGAGGGAGTCTGGGACAGCACTGACGGAGACTGGAGCAGCACTGAGGGAGACTGGGACAGCACTGAGGGAGACTGGGACAACACCGAGAGAGACTGGGCCAGCACTGAGGGAGACTGGGCCAGCAGTGAGGGAGACTGGGCCAGCACTGAGGGAGACTGGGCCAGCACTGAGGGAGACTGGGCCAGCACTGAGGGAGACTGGGCCAGCAGTGAAGGAGTCTGGGTCAGCACTGAGAGAGACTGGGCCAGCACTGAGGGAGTCTGGGCCAGCACTGAGGGAGTCTGGGCCAGCACTGGGGGACACTAGGCCAGCACTGGGGGAGACTTGGTCAGCACTGATTGAGACTGGCCAGCAGTGAGGGAGACTGGGCCAGCACTGGGGAAGACTCGGCCAGCACTGAGAGAGACTGGACCAGCACTGAGGGAGTCTGGGCCAGCACTGAGGAAGTCTGGGCCAGCACTGAGGGAGACTGGGACAGCACTGAGGGAGTCTGGGACAGCACTGAGGGAGACTGGGACAGCACTGAGAGATACTGGGACAGCACTGAGAGATACTGGGACAGCACTGAGGGAGACTGGGACAGCACTGAGAGTTACTGGGACAGCACTGAGAGATACTTGGACAGCACTGAGGGACACTGGGACAGCGCTGAGAGATACTGGGACAGCACTGAGAGATACTTGGACAGCACTGAGGGACACTGGGACAGCACTGAGAGAGACTGGGACAGCACTGAGGGAGACTGGACCAGCACTGAGAAATACTGGGACAGCACTGCGAGTTACTGGGACAGCGCTGAGAGATACTGGGACAGCGCTGAGGGAGTCTGGGACCAGCACTGAGAGATACTGGGACAGCACTGAGGGACACTGGGACAGCGCTGAGAGATACTGGGACAGCACTGAGGGAGACTGGGACAGCGCTGAGAGATACTTGGACAGCACTGAGGGACACTGGGACAGCACTGAGGGAGACTGGGACAGCGCTGAGGGACACTGGGACAGCGCTGAGAGATACTGGGACAGCACTGAGGGAGACTGGGACAGCACTGAGGGAGACTGGGACCGCACTGAGGGAGACTGGGTCAGCACTGAGGGAGACTTGGTCAGCACTGAGGGAGCCTGGGCCAGCACTGAGGGAGACTGGAACAGCACTGAGGGTGACTGGGACAGCACTGAGGGAGACTTGGTCAGCACTGAGGGAGACTGGGTCAGCACTGAGGGAGACTTGGTCAGCACTGAGGGAGACTTGGTCAGCACTGAGGGAGACTGGGTCAGCACTGAGGGAGACTTGGTCAGCACTGAGAGATACTGCGTCAGCACTGAGAGATACTGGGACAGCACTGAGAGATACTGGGACAGCACGGAGGGAGACTGGGACCGCACTGAGGGAGACTGGGTCAGCACTGAGGGAGACTTGGTCAGCACTGAGGGAGACTGGGTCAGCACTGAGGGAGACTGGGACCGCACTGAGGGAGACGGGGACAGCACTGAGGGAGACTGGGTCAGCACTGAGGGTGACTGGGACAGCACTGAGGGAGTCTGGGACAGCACTGAGGGAGACTGGGACAGCACTGAGGGAGTCTGGGACTGCACTGAGGGAGACTGGGTCAGCACTGAGGGAGACTGGACCAGCTCTGAGAGAGACTGTGTCAGCCCTGAGGGAGACTGGGCCAGCACTGAGAGAGACTGGGCCAGCACTGAGGGAGACTGGGCCAGCTCTGAGAGAGACTGGGTCAGCACTGAGGGAGACTGGGCCAGCACTGAGAGAGACTGGGCCAGCACTGAGGGAGACTGGGCCAGCTCTGAGAGAGACTGGGTCAGCACTGAGGGAGACTGGGCCAGCACTGAGAGATACTGGGCCAGCACTGAGGGTGACTGGGCCAGCACTGAGGGAGACTGGGCCAGCACTGAGGGAGTCTGGGTCAGCACTGAGGGAGACTGGGCCAGCACTGAGGGAGACTGAGACAGCACTGAGGGAGTCTGGGACAGTACTGACGGAGACTGGAGCAGCACTGAGGGAGACTGGGACAGCACTGAGGGAGACTGGGACAACACCGAGAGAGACTGGGCCAGCACTGAGGGAGACTGGGCCAGCAGTGAGGGAGACTGGGCCAGCACTGAGGGAGACTGGGCCAGCACTGAGGGAGACTGGGCCAGCACTGAGGGAGACTGGGACAGCACTGAGGGAGACTGGGCCAGCAGTGAAGGAGTCTGGGTCAGCACTGAGAGAGACTGGGCCAGCACTGAGGGAGTCTGGGCCAGCACTGAGGGAGTCTGGGCCAGCACTGGGGGACACTAGGCCAGCACTGGGGGAGACTTGGTCAGCACTGATTGAGACTGGCCAGCAGTGAGGGAGACTGGGCCAGCACTGGGGAAGACTCGGCCAGCACTGAGAGAGACTGGACCAGCACTGAGGGAGTCTGGGCCAGCACTGAGAAAGTCTGGGCCAGCACTGAGGGAGACTGGGACAGCACTGAGGGAGTCTGGGACAGCACTGAGGGAGACTGGGACAGCACTGAGAGATACTGGGACAGCACTGAGAGATACTGGGACAGCACTGAGGGAGACTGGGACAGCAATGAGAGTTACTGGGACAGCACTGAGAGATACTTGGACAGCACTGAGGGACACTGGGACAGCGCTGAGAGATACTGGGACAGCACTGAGAGATACTTGGACAGCACTGAGGGACACTGGGACAGCACTGAGAGAGACTGGGACAGCACTGAGGGAGACTGGACCAGCACTGAGAAATACTGGGACAGCACTGAGAGTTACTGGGACAGCGCTGAGGGAGTCTGGGACCAGCACTGAGAGATACTGGGACAGCACTGAGGGACACTGGGACAGCGCTGAGAGATACTGGGACCGCACTAAGGGAGACTGGGACAGCACTGAGGGAGACTGGGACAGCGCTGAGAGATACTTGGACAGCACTGAGGGACACTGGGACAGCACTGAGGGAGACTGGGACAGCGCTGAGGGACACTGGGACAGCGCTGAGAGATACTGGGACAGCACTGAGGGAGACTGGGACAGCACTGAGGGAGACTGGGACCGCACTGAGGGAGACTGGGACAGCGCTGAGAGATACTTGGACAGCACTGAGGGACACTGGGACAGCACTGAGGGAGACTGGGACCGCACTGAGGGAGACTGGGTCAGCACTGAGGGAGACTTGGTCAGCACTGAGGGAGCCTGGGCCAGCACTGAGGGAGACTGGAACAGCACTGAGGGTGACTGGGACAGCACTGAGGGAGACTTGGTCAGCACTGAGGGAGACTGGGTCAGCACTGAGGGAGACTTGGTCAGCACTGAGGGAGACTTGGTCAGCACTGAGGGAGACTGGGTCAGCACTGAGGGAGACTTGGTCAGCACTGAGAGATACTGCGTCAGCACTGAGAGATACTGGGACAGCACTGAGAGATACTGGGACAGCACGGAGGGAGACTGGGACCGCACTGAGGGAGACTGGGTCAGCACTGAGGGAGACTTGGTCAGCACTGAGGGAGACTGGGTCAGCACTGAGGGAGACTGGGACCGCACTGAGGGAGACGGGGACAGCACTGAGGGAGACTGGGTCAGCACTGAGGTTGACTGGGACAGCACTGAGGGAGTCTGGGACAGCACTGAGGGAGACTGGGACAGCACTGAGGGAGTCTGGGACTGCACTGAGGGAGACTGGGTCAGCACTGAGGGAGACTGGACCAGCTCTGAGAGAGACTGTGTCAGCCCTGAGGGAGACTGGGCCAGCACTGAGAGAGACTGGGCCAGCACTGAGGGAGACTGGGCCAGCTCTGAGAGAGACTGGGTCAGCACTGAGGGAGACTGGGCCAGCACTGAGAGAGACTGGGCCAGCACTGAGGGAGACTGGGCCAGCTCTGAGAGAGACTGGGTCAGCACTGAGGGAGACTGGGCCAGCACTGAGAGATACTGGGCCAGCACTGAGAGAGACTGGGCCAGCACTGAGGGAGACTGGGCCAGCACTGATGGAGACTGGGACAGCATTGAGGGAGTCTGGGACAGCACTGAGGGAGACTGGGTCAGCACTGAGGGAGACTGGGCCAGCTCTGAGAGAGACTGGGCCAGCACTGATGGAGACTGGGACAGCATTGATGGAGTCTGGGACAGCACTGAGGGAGACTGGGTCAGCACTGAGGGAGACTGGGACAGCACTGGGGGAGACTGGGCCAGCACTGAGGGAGACTGGGAAAGCACTGAGGGAGTCTGAGCCAACACTGGGGGAGACTGGGCCAGCACTGAGGGAGAATGGGCCAGCACTGAGAGAGACAGGACCTGCACTGAGGGAGACTGGGCCAGCACTGAGAGATACTGGGCCAGCACTGAGAGAGACTGGGCCAGCACTGAGGGAGACTGGGCCAGCTCTGAGAGAGACTGGGGCAGCACTGAGGGAGACAGGGTCAGCACTGAGGGAGACTTGGTCAGCACTGAGGGAGACTGGGCCAGCACTGAGGGAGACTTGGTCAGCACTGTGGGAGTCTGGGACAGCACTGAGGGAGACTGGAGCAGCACTGAGGAAGACTGGGACAGCATTGAGGGAGTCTGGGACAACACCGAGAGAGACTGGGCCAGCACTGAGGGAGACTGGGCCAGCACTGAGGGAGTCTGGGCCAGCACTGGGGGACACAGGGCCAGCACTGGGGGAGACTTGGTCAGCACTGATTGAGACTGGCCAGCAGTGAGGGACACTGGGCCAGCACTGCGGGAGACTCGGCCAGCACTGAGAGAGACTGGACCTGCACTGGGAGAGACTGGGCCAGCAATGAGAGATACTGGGCCAGCACTGAGGGAGACTTGGTCGGCACTGAGGGAGACTGGGCCAGCACTGAGGAAGACTGAGTCAGCACTGGGGGAGACTCGGCCAGCACTGAGAGAGACTGGACCAGCACTGGGGGTGTCTGCGCCAGCACTGAGGGAGACTGGGACAGCACTGAGGGAGACTGGGCCAGCACTGAGAGATACTAGGACAGCACTGAGAGTTACTGGGACAGCACTGAGAGATACTTGGACAGCACTGAGGGACACTGGGACAGCACTGAGGGAGACTGGGACAGCACTGAGAGATACTGGGACAGCACTGAGAGATACTGGGAAAGCACTGAGAGATACTGGGACAGCACTGAGAGATACTGGGCCAGCACTGAGGGAGACTGGGACAGCACTGAGAGATACTGGGACAGCACTGAGGGAGACTTGGTCAGCACTGAGGGAGACGGGGACAGCACTGAGGGAGACTGGGTCAGCACTGAGGGAGTCTGGGACAGCACTGAGGGAGTCTGGGACAGCACTGAGGGAGTCTGGGACAGCACTGAGGGTGACTGGGACAGCACTGAGAGAGACTGGGACAGCACTGAGAGAGACTGGGCCAGCAATGAGAGATACTGGGCCAGCACTGAGTGAGACTTGGTCGGCACTGAGGGAGACTGAGTCAGCACTGTGGGAGACTCGGCCAGCACTGAGAGAGACTGGACCAGCACTGAGGGAGTCTGGGCCAGCACTGAGGGAGACTGAGTCAGCACTGGGGGAGACTCGGCCAGCACTGAGAGAGACTGGACCAGCACTGAGGGAGTCTGGGCCAGCACTGAGGGAGACTGGGACAGCACTGAGGGAGTCTGGGCCAGCACTGAGGGAGACTGGGACAGCACTGAGGGAGACTGGGTCAGCACTGAGGGAGACTGGGCCAGCACTGAGAGATACTGGGAGAGCACTGAGGGAGACTGGGCCAGCACTGAGAGTTACTGGGACGGCACTGAGAGATACTTGGACAGCACTGAGAGATACTGGGTCAGCGCTGAGAGATACTGGGACAGCACTGAGAGATACTGGGACTGCACTGAGGGAGACTGGGACAGCACTGAGGGAGACTGGAACAGCACTGAGAGTTACTGGGACAGCACTGAGAGTTACTGGGACGGCACTGAGAGATACTTGGACAGCACTGAGAGATACTGGGCCAGCACTGAGAGTTACTGGGACAGCACTGAGAGATACTTGGACAGCACTGAGAGATACTGGGCCAGCACTGAGAGTTACTGGGACAGCACTGAGAGATACTGCGTCAGCACTGAGAGATACTGGGTCAGCACTGAGGGAGTCTTGGTCAGCACTGAGGGAGACTGGGACAGCACTGAGGGAGTCTGAGCCAACACTGGGTGAGACTGGGCCAGCACTGAGGGAGAATGGGCCAGCACTGAGAGAGACTGGACCTGCACTGAGGGAGACTGGGCCAGCACTGAGAGATACTGGGACAGCACTGAGGGAGACTGGGCCAGCACTGAGGGAGACTGAGTCAGCACTGGGGGAGACTCGGCCAGCACTGAGAGAGACTGGACCAGCACTGAGGGAGTCTGGGCCAGCACTGAGGGAGACTGGGACAGCACTGAGGGAGACTGGGTCAGCACTGAGGGAGACTGGGCCAGCACTGAGAGATACTGGGAGAGCACTGAGGGAGACTGGGCCAGCACTGAGAGTTACTGGGACAGCACTGAGAGATACTTGGACAGCACTGAGAGATACTGGGACAGCACTGAGAGATACTTGGACAGCACTGAGGGACACTGGGACAGCACTGAGAGATACTGGGCCAGCACTGAGGGAGACTGGGACAGCACTGAGGGAGACTGGGTCAGCACTGAGAGATACTGCGTCAGCACTGAGAGATACTGGGTCAGCACTGAGGGAGACTTGGTCAGCACTGAGGGAGACGGGGACAGCACTGAGGGAGACTGGGTCAGCACTGAGGGAGACTGGGACAGCACTGAGGGAGTCTGGGACAGCACTGAGGGTGACTGGGACAGCACTGAGGGAGTCTGGGACAGCACTGAGGGAGACTGGGTCAGCACTGAGGGAGACTGGGACAGCACTGAGGGAGACTTGGTCAGCTCTGTGGGAGACTGGGACAGCACTGAGGGAGACTGGGTCAGCACTGAGGGAGACTGGGACAGCACTGAGGGAGTCTGAGCCAACACTGGGTGAGACTGGGCCAGCACTGAGGGAGAATGGGCCAGCACTGAGAGAGACTGGACCTGCACTGAGGGTGACTGGGCCAGCACTGAGAGATACTGGGCCAGCACTGAGGGAGACTGCGCCAGCACTGAGGGAGACTGAGACAGCACTGAGGGCGTCTGGAACAGCACTGAGGGAGACTGGAGCAGCACTGAGGGAGACTGGGACAGCACTGAGGGAGACTGGGACAACACCGAGAGAGACGGGGCCAGCAATGAGGGAGACTGGGCCAGCACTGAGGGGGACAGGGACAGCACTGAGGAAGACTGGGCCAGCACTGAGGGAGACTGGGCCAGCACTGAGGGAGACTGGGACAGCACTGAGGGAGACTGGGCCAGCAGTGAGGGAGACTGGGTCAGCACTGAGGGAGACTTGGTCAGCACTGAGGGAGACTGGGCCAGCACTGAGGGAGACTGGGCCAGCACTGAGGGAGTCTGGGTCAGCACTGAGGGAGACTGGGCCAGCACTGAGGGAGACTGAGACAGCACTGAGGGAATCTGGGACAGCACTGACGGAGACTGGAGCAGCACTGAGTGAGACTGGGACAGCACTGAGGGAGACTGGGACAACACCGAGGAGACTGGGCCAGCACTGAGGGAGACTGAGCCAGCAGTGAGGGAGACTGGGCCAGCACTGAGGGAGACTGGGCCAGCACTGAGGGAGACTGGGCCAGCACTGAGGGAGACTGGGACAGCACTGAGGGAGACTGGGCCAGCAGTGAGGGAGACTGGGTCAGCACTGAGGGAGACTTGGTCAGCACTGAGGGAGACTGGGCCAGCACTGAGGGAGACTGGGCCAGCACTGAGGGAGTCTGGGTCAGCACTGAGAGAGACTGGGCCAGCACTGAGGGAGTCTGGGCCAGCACTGAGGGAGTCTGGGCCAGCACTGGGGGACACTAGGCCAGCACTGGGGGAGACTTGGTCAGCACTGATTGAGACTGGCCAGCAGTGAGGGAGACTGGGCCAGCACTGGGGAAGACTCGGCCAGCACTGAGAGAGACTGGACCAGCACTGAGGGAGTCTGGGCCAGCACTGAGGGAGTCTGGGCCAGCACTGAGGGAGACTGGGACAGCACTGAGGGCGTCTGGGACAGCACTGAGGGAGACTGGGACAGCACTGAGAGATACTGGGACAGCACTGAGAGATACTGGGACAGCACTGAGGGAGACTGGGACAGCACTGAGAGTTACTGGGACAGCACTGAGAGATACTTGGACAGCACTGAGGGACACTGGGACACCGCTGAGAGATACTGGGACAGCACTGAGAGATACTTGGACAGCACTGAGGGACACTGGGACAGCACTGAGAGAGACTGGGACAGCACTGAGGGAGACTGGACCAGCAC
This sequence comes from Scyliorhinus torazame, assembly GCF_047496885.1. Taxonomy (NCBI): domain Eukaryota; kingdom Metazoa; phylum Chordata; class Chondrichthyes; order Carcharhiniformes; family Scyliorhinidae; genus Scyliorhinus; species Scyliorhinus torazame. The sequence continues at coordinate 147,514,896 of NC_092720.1, read as the reverse complement.
TGAGAGTTACTGGGACAGCGCTGAGAGATACTGGGACAGCGCTGAGGGAGTCTGGGACCAGCACTGAGAGATACTGGGACAGCACTGAGGGACACTGGGACAGCGCTGAGAGATACTGGGACAGCACTGAGGGAGACTGGGACAGCGCTGAGAGATACTTGGACAGCACTGAGGGACACTGGGACAGCACTGAGGGAGCCTGGGACAGCGCTGAGGGACACTGGGACAGCGCTGAGAGATACTGGGACAGCACTGAGGGAGACTGGGACAGCACTGAGGGAGACTGGGACCGCACTGAGGGAGACTGGGACAGCGCTGAGAGATACTTGGACAGCACTGAGGGACACTGGGACAGCACTGAGGGAGACTGGGACCGCACTGAGGGAGACTGGGTCAGCACTGAGGGAGACTTGGTCAGCACTGAGGGAGCCTGGGCCAGCACTGAGGGAGACTGGAACAGCACTGAGGGTGACTGGGTCAGCACTGAGGGAGACTTGGTCAGCACTGAGAGATACTGGGACAGCACTGAGAGATACTGGGACAGCACTGAGGGAGACTGGGACCGCACTGAGGGAGACTGGGTCAGCACTGAGGGCGACTTGGTCAGCACTGAGGGAGACTGGGTCAGCACTGAGGGAGACTGGGACCGCACTGAGGGAGACGGGGACAGCACTGAGGGAGACTGGGTCAGCACTGAGGGTGACTGGGACAGCACTGAGGGAGTCTGGGACAGCACTGAGGGAGACTGGGACAGCACTGAGGGAGTCTGGGACTGCACTGAGGGAGACTGGGTCAGCACTGAGGGAGACTGGACGAGCTCTGAGAGAGACTGGGTCAGCACTGAGGGAGACTGGGCCAGCACTGAGAGAGACTGGGCCAGCACTGAGGGAGACTGGGCCAGCTCTGAGAGAGACTGGGTCAGCACTGAGGGAGACTGGGCCAGCACTGAGAGAGACTGGGCCAGCGCTGAGGGAGACTGGGCCAGCTCTGAGAGAGACTGGGTCAGCACTGAGGGAGACTGGGCCAGCACTGAGAGATACTGGGCCAGCACTGAGAGAGACTGGGCCAGCACTGAGGGAGAATGGGCCAGCACTGAGAGAGACTGGACCTGCACTGAGGGAGACTGGGCCAGCACTGAGAGATACTGGGCCAGCACTGAGAGAGACTGGGCCAGCACTGAGGGAGATGGGGCCAGCTCTGAGAGAGACTGGGGCAGCACTGAGGGAGACAGGGTCAGCACTGAGGGAGACTTGGTCAGCACTGAGGGAGACTGGGCCAGCACTGAGGGAGACTTGGTCAGCACTGTGGGAGTCTGGGACAGCACTGAGGGAGACTGGAGCAGCACTGAGGGAGACTGGGACAGCATTGAGGGAGTCTGGGACAACACCGAGAGAGACTGGGCCAGCACTGAGGGAGACTGGGCCAGCACTGAGGGAGTCTGGGCCAGCACTGGGGGACACTGGGCCAGAACTGGGGGAGACTTGGTCAGCACTGATTGAGACTGGCTAGCAGTGAGGGAGACTGGGCCAGCACTGGGGGAGACTCGGCCAGCACTGAGAGAGACTGGACCTGCACTGAGAGAGACTGGGCCAGCAATGAGAGATACTGGGCCAGCTCTGAGGGAGACTTGGTCGGCACTGAGGGAGACTGGGTCAGCACTGAGGGAGACTGAGTCAGCACTGGGGGAGACTCGGCCAGCACTGAGAGAGACTGGACCAGCACTGAGGGTGTCTGCGCCAGCACTGAGGGAGACTGGGACAGCACTGAGGGGGACTGGGCCAGCTCTGAGGGAGACTGGGACAGCACTGAGGGAGTCTGGGACAGCACTGAGGGTGACTGGGACAGCACTGAGAGAGACTGGGACAGCACTGAGGGAGTCTGGGACAGCACTGAGGGAGTCTGGGACAGCACTGAGGGAGACTGGGACAGCACTGAGGGAGTCTGGGACAGCACTGAGGGAGTCTGGGACAGCACTGAGGGAGACTGGACCAGCACTGAGGGAGTCTGGGACAGCACTGAGGGAGACTGGGACAGCACTGAGGGAGACTGGGACAGCACTGAGGGAGTCTGGGACAGCACTGAGGGAGTCTGGGACAGCACTGAGGGAGACTGGGACAGCACTGAGGGAGACTGGGACAGCACTGAGGGAGTCTGGGACAGCACTGAGGGTGACTGGGACAGCACTGAGGGAGACTGGGCCAGCACTGAGGGAGTCTGGGACAGCACTGAGGGTGACTGGGACAACACTGAGGGTGACTGGGACAGCACTGAGGGAGGCTGGGTCAGCACTGAGGGAGACTGGGACAGCACTGAGGGAGTCTGGGACAGCACTGAGGGAGTCTGGGACAGCACTGAGGGAGTCTGGGACAGCACTGAGGGAGACTGGGACAGCACTGAGGGAGTCTGGGACAGCACTGAGGGAGTCTGGGACAGCACTGAGGGAGTCTGGGACAGCACTGAGGGAGTCTGGGACAGCACTGAGGGTGACTGGGACAACACTGAGGGTGACTGGGACAGCACTGAGGGAGGCTGGGTCAGCACTGAGGGAGACTGGGACAGCACTGAGGGAGTCTGGGTCAGCACTGAGGGAGACTGGGTCAGCACTGAGGGAGACTGGGACAGCACTGAGGGAGTCTGGGACAGCACTGAGGGAGTCTGGGACAGCACTGAGGGAGACTTGGTCAGCACTGAGGGAGACTGGGAGAGCACTGAGGGAGACTGGGTCAGCACTGAGGGAGTCTGGGACAGCACTGAGGGAGACTTGGTCAGCACTGAGGGAGACTGGGAGAGCACTGAGGGAGACTGGGACAGCACTGAGTTAGTCTGAGCCAACACTGGGTGAGACTGGGCCAGCAGAGAGGGAGAATGGGCCAGTACTGAGGGAGACTGGGCCAGCACTGAGAGAGACTGGACCTGCACTGAGGGAGACTGGGCCAGCACTGAGGGAGACTGGGCCAGCACTGAGGGAGACTGGGCCAGCTCTGAGAGAGACTGGGCCAGCACTGAGGGAGACTGGAACAGCACTGAGGGAGACTGGAACAGCTCTGAGAGAGACTGGGACAGCACTGAGGGAGACTGGGTCAGCTCTGAGGGAGACTGGGCCAGCACTGAGGGAGTCTGGGCCAGCAGTGAGGGACACTGGGACACCGCTGAGAGATACTGGGACAGCACTGAGAGATACTTGGACAGCACTGAGGGACACTGGGACAGCACTGAGAGAGACTGGGACAGCACTGAGGGACACTGGGACAGCGCTGAGAGATACTGAGACAGCACTGAGGGAGACTGGGACAGCGCTGAGAGATACTTGGACAGCACTGAGGGACACTGGGACAGCACTGAGGGAGCCTGGGACAGCGCTGAGGGACACTGGGACAGCGCTGAGAGATACTGGGACAGCACTGAGGGAGACTGGGACAGCACTGAGGGAGACTGGGACCGCACTGAGGGAGACTGGGACAGCGCTGAGAGATACTTGGACAGCACTGAGGGACACTGGGACAGCACTGAGGGAGACTGGGACCGCACTGAGGGAGACTGGGTCAGCACTGAGGGAGACTTCGTCAGCACTGAGGGAGCCTGGGCCAGCACTGAGGCAGACTGGAACAGCACTGAGGGTGACTGGGTCAGCACTGAGGGAGACTTGGTCAGCACTGAGAGATACTGCGTCAGCACTGAGAGATACTGGGACAGCACTGAGAGATACTGGGACAGCACTGAGGGAGACTGGGTCAGCACTGAGGGAGACTTGGTCAGCACTGAGGGAGACTGGGTCAGCACTGAGGGAGACTGGGACCGCACTCAGGGAGACGGGGACAGCACTGAGGGAGACTGGGTCAGCACTGAGGGTGACTGGGACAGCACTGAGGGAGTCTGGGACAGCACTGAGGGAGACTGGGACAGCACTGAGGGAGTCTGGGACTGCACTGAGGGAGACTGGGTCAGCACTGAGTGAGACTGGACCAGCTCTGAGAGAGACTGGGTCAGCACTGATGGAGACTGGACCAGCACTGAGAGAGACTGGGCCAGCACTGAGGGAGACTGGGCCAGCTCTGAGAGAGACTGGGTCAGCACTGAGGGAGACTGGGCCAGCACTGAGAGAGACTGGGCCAGCACTGAGGGAGACTGGGCCAGCTCTGAGAGAGACTGGGTCAGCACTGAGGGAGACTGGGCCAGCACTGAGAGATACTGGGCCAGCACTGAGAGAGACTGGGCCAGCACTGAGGGAGACTGGGCCAGCACTGATGGAGACTGGGACAGCATTGAGGGAGTCTGGGACAGCACTGAGGGAGACTGGGTCAGCACTGAGGGAGACTGGGCCAGCTCTGAGGGAGACTGGGCCAGCACTGATGGAGACTGGGACAGCATTGATGGAGTCTGGGACAGCACTGAGGGATACTTGGACAGCACTGAGGGACACTGGGACAGCACTGAGAGAGACTGGGACAGCACTGAGGGAGACTGGACCAGCACTGAGAGTTACTGGGACAGCGCTGAGAGATACTGGGACAGCGCTGAGGGAGTCTGGGACCAGCACTGAGAGATACTGGGACAGCACTGAGGGACACTGGGACAGCGCTGAGAGATACTGGGACAGCACTGAGGGAGACTGGGACAGCGCTGAGAGATACTTGGACAGCACTGAGGGACACTGGGACAGCACTGAGGGAGCCTGGGACAGCGCTGAGGGACACTGGGACAGCGCTGAGAGATACTGGGACAGCACTGAGGGAGACTGGGACAGCACTGAGGGAGACTGGGACCGCACTGAGGGAGACTGGGACAGCGCTGAGAGATACCTGGACAGCACTGAGGGACACTGGGACAGCACTGAGGGAGACTGGGACCGCACTGAGGGAGACTGGGTCAGCACTGAGGGAGACTTGGTCAGCACTGAGGGAGCCTGGGCCAGCACGGAGGGAGACTGGAACAGCACTGAGGGTGACTGGGTCAGCACTGAGGGAGACTTGGTCAGCACTGAGAGATACTGGGACAGCACTGAGAGATACTGGGACAGCACTGAGGGAGACTGGGACCGCACTGAGGGAGACTGGGTCAGCACTGAGGGCGACTTGGTCAGCACTGAGGGAGACTGGGTCAGCACTGAGGGAGACTGGGACCGCACTGAGGGAGACGGGGACAGCACTGAGGGAGACTGGGTCAGCACTGAGGGTGACTGGGACAGCACTGAGGGAGTCTGGGACAGCACTGAGGGAGACTGGGACAGCACTGAGGGAGTCTGGGACTGCACTGAGGGAGACTGGGTCAGCACTGAGGGAGACTGGACGAGCTCTGAGAGAGACTGGGCCAGCACTGAGGGAGACGGGGCCAGCTCTGAGAGAGACTGGGGCAGCACTGAGGGAGACAGGGTCAGCACTGAGGGAGACTTGGTCAGCACTGAGGGAGACTGGACCAGCACTGAGGGAGACTTGGTCAGCACTGTGGGAGTCTGGGACAGCACTGAGGGAGACTGGAGCAGCACTGAGGGAGACTGGGACAGCATTGAGGGAGTCTGGGACAACACCGAGAGAGACTGGGCCAGCACTGAGGGAGACTGGGCCAGCACTGAGGGAGTCTGGGCCAGCACTGGGGGACACTGGGCCAGAACTGGGGGAGACTTGGTCAGCACTGATTGAGACTGGCTAGCAGTGAGGGAGACTGGGCCAGCACTGGGGGAGACTCGGCCAGCACTGAGAGAGACTGGACCTGCACTGAGAGAGACTGGGCCAGCAATGAGAGATACTGGGCCAGCTCTGAGGGAGACTTGGTCGGCACTGAGGGAGACTGGGTCAGCACTGAGGGAGACTGAGTCAGCACTGGGGGAGACTCGGCCAGCACTGAGAGAGACTGGACCAGCACTGAGGGTGTCTGCGCCAGCACTGAGGGGGACTGGGCCAGCACTGAGAGATACTAGGACAGCACTGAGAGTTACTGGGACAGCACTGAGAGATACTGGGACAGCACTGAGAGATACTGGGACAGCACTGAGAGATACTGGGCCAGCACTGAGGGAGACTGGGACAGCACTGAGAGAGACGGGGACAGCACTGAGGGAGACTGGGACAGCACTGAGAGATACTGGGTCAGCACTGAGGGAGACTGGGACAGCACTGAGAGAGACTGGGACAGCACTGAGGGAGACTGGGACAGCACTGAGAGATACTGGGACAGCACTGAGAGATACTGGGCCAGCACTGAGGGAGACTGGGTCAGCACTGAGGGAGTCTGGGACAGCACTGAGGGTGACTGGGACAGCACTGAGGGAGTCTGGGACAGCACTGAGGGAGTCTGGGACAGCACTGAGGGAGACTGGGTCAGCACTGAGGGTGACTGGGACAGCACTGAGGGAGTCTGGGACAGCACTGAGGGAGTCTGGGACAGCACTGAGGGAGTCTGGGACAGCACTGAGGGTGACTGGGACAGCACTGAGGGTGACTGGGACAGCACTGAGGGAGTCTGGGACAGCACTGAGGGAGTCTGGGACAGCACTGAGGGAGTCTGGGACAGCACTGAGGGTGACTGGGACAGCACTGAGGGAGTCTGGGACAGCACTGAGGGAGACTTGGTCAGCACTGAGGGAGACTGGGAGAGCACTGAGGGAGACTGGGACAGCACTGAGGGAGTCTGAGCCAACACTGGGTGAGACTGGGCCAGCAGAGAGGGAGAATGGGCCAGCACTGAGAGAGACTGGACCTGCACTGAGGGAGACTGGGCCAGCACTGAGGGAGACTGGGCCAGCACTGAGGGAGACTGGGCCAGCTCTGAGAGAGACTGGGCCAGCTCTGAGAGAGACTGGGACAGCACTGAGGGAGACTGGGTCAGCTCTGAGGGAGACTGGGCCAGCACTGAGGGAGTCTGGGCCAGCAGTGAGGGACACTGGGACACCGCTGAGAGATACTGGGACAGCACTGAGAGATACTTGGACAGCACTGAGGGACACTGGGACAGCACTGAGAGAGACTGGGTCAGCACTGAGGGACACTGGGACAGCGCTGAGAGATACTGAGACAGCACTGAGAGATACTTGGACAGCACTGAGGGACACTGGGACAGCACTGAGGGACACTGGGACAGCACTGAGAGATACTGGGACAGCACTGAGGGACACTGGGACAGCGCTGAGAGATACTGAGACAGCACTGAGGGAGACTGGGACAGCGCTGAGAGATACTTGGACAGCACTGAGGGACACTGGGACAGCACTGAGGGAGCCTGGGACAGCGCTGAGGGACACTGGGACAGCGCTGAGAGATACTGGGACAGCGCTGAGGGACACTGGGACAGCGCTGAGAGATACTGGGACAGCACTGAGGGAGACTGGGACAGCACTGAGGGAGACTGGGACCGCACTGAGGGAGACTGGGACAGCACTGAGGGAGACTTGGTCAGCACTGAGGGAGCCTGGGCCAGCACTGAGGGAGACTGGAACAGCACTGAGGGTGACTGGGTCAGCACTGAGGGAGACTTGGTCAGCACTGAGAGATACTGCGTCAGCACTGAGAGATACTGGGACAGCACTGAGAGATACTGGGACAGCACTGAGGGAGACTGGGTCAGCACTGAGGGAGACTTGGTCAGCACTGAGGGAGACTGGGTCAGCGCTGAGGGAGACTGGGACCGCACTCAGGGAGACGGGGACAGCACTGAGGGAGACTGGGTCAGCACTGAGGGTGACTGGGACAGCACTGAGGGAGTCTGGGACAGCACTGAGGGAGACTGGGACAGCACTGAGGGAGTCTGGGACTGCACTGAGGGAGACTGGGTCAGCACTGAGGGAGACTGGACCAGCTCTGAGAGAGACTGGGTCAGCACTGATGGAGACTGGACCAGCACTGAGAGAGACTGGGCCAGCACTGAGGGAGACTGGGCCAGCTCTGAGAGAGACTGGGTCAGCACTGAGGGAGACTGGGCCAGCACTGAGAGAGACTGGGCCAGCACTGAGGGAGACTGGGCCAGCTCTGAGAGAGACTGGGTCAGCACTGAGGGAGACTGGGCCAGCACTGAGAGATACTGGGCCAGCACTGAGAGAGACTGGGCCAGCACTGAGGGAGACTGGGCCAGCACTGATGGAGACTGGGACAGCATTGAGGGAGTCTGGGACAGCACTGAGGGAGACTGGGTCAGCACTGAGGGAGACTGGGCCAGCTCTGAGGGAGACTGGGCCAGCACTGATGGAGACTGGGACAGCATTGATGGAGTCTGGGACAGCACTGAGGGAGACTGGGTCAGCACTGAGGGAGACTGGGACAGCACTGAGGGAGACTGGGTCAGCACTGAGGGAGACTGGGCCAGCACTGAGGGAAACTGGGACAGCACTGAGGGAGTCTGAGCCAACACTGGGGGAGACTGGGCCAGCACTGAGGGAGAATGGGCCAGCACTGAGAGAGACTGGACCTGCACTGAGGGAGACTGGACCAGCACTGAGAGATACTGGACCAGCACTGATAGAGACTGGGCCAGCACTGAGGGAGACTGGGTCAGCACTGAGGGAGACTTGGTCAGCACTGAGGGAGACTGGGCCAGCACAGAGGGAGACTTGGTCAGCACTGTGGGAGTCTGGGACAGCACTGAGGGAGACTGGAGCAGCACTGAGGGAGACTGGGACAGCATTGAGGGAGTCTGGGACAACACCGAGAGAGAATGGGCCAGCACTGAGGGAGACTGGGCCAGCACTGAGGGAGTCTGGGCCAGCACTGGGGGACACTGGGCCAGCACTGGGGGAGACTTGGTCAGCACTGATTGAGACTGGCCAGCAGTGAGGGAGACTGGGCCAGCACTGGGGGAGACTCGGCCAGCACTGAGAGAGACTGGACCTGCACTGAGAGAGACAGGGCCAGCAATGAGAGATACTGGGCCAGCACTGAGGGAGACTTGGTCGGCACTGAGGGAGACTGGGCCAGCACTGAGGGAGACTGAGTCAGCACTGGGGGAGACTCGGCCAGCACTGAGAGAGACTGGACCAGCACTGAGGGTGTCTGCGCCAGCACTGAGGGAGACTGGGACAGCACTGAGAGATACTAGGACAGCACTGAGAGTTACTGGGACAGCACTGAGAGATACTTGGACAGCACTGAGGGACACTGGGACAGCACTGAGAGATACTGGGACAGCACTGAGAGATACTAGGACAGCACTGAGAGTTACTGGGACAGCACTGAGAGATACTTGGGCAGCACTGAGGGACACTGGGACAGCACTGAGAGATACTGGGACAGCACTGAGAGATACTGGGACAGCACTGAGAGATACTGGGCCAGCACTGAGGGAGACTGGGACAGCACTGAGGGTGACTGGGCCAGCACTGAGGGAGTCTGGGACAGCACTGAGGGAGACTGGGGCAGCACTGAGGGAGTCTGGGACAGCACTGAGGGAGACTTGGTCAGCACTGAGGAGACTGGGACAGCACTGAGGGAGACAGGAGCAGCACTGAGGGTGACTGGGACAGCACTGAGGGAGTCTGGGACAGCACTGAGGGTGACTGGGACAGCACTGAGGGCGTCTGGGACAGCACTGAGGGTGACTGGGACAGCCCTGAGGGAGTCTGGGACAGCACTGAGGGAGTCTGGGACAGCACTGAGGGTGACTGGGACAGCACTGAGGGAGTCTGGGACAGCACTGAGGGAGACTTGGTCAGCACTGAGGGAGACTGGGAGAGCACTGAGGGAGACTGAGCCAACACTGGGTGAGACTGGGCCAGCACAGAGGGAGAATGGGCCAGCACTGAGAGAGACTGGACCTGCACTGAGAGAGACTGGGCCAGCAATGAGAGATACTGGGACAGCACTGAGGGAGACTGGGTCAGCACTGAGGGAGACTGAGACAGCACTGAGGGAGTCTGGGACAGCACTGAGGGAGACTGGAGCAGCACTGAGGGAGTCTGGGACAGCACTGAGGGAGACTGGGGCAGCACTGAGGGAGTCTGGGACAGCACTGAGGGAGACTGGGGCAGCACTGAGGGAGACTGGGTCAGCACTGAGGGAGTCTGGGACAGCACTGAGGGAGACTGGGGCAGCACTGAGGGAGACTGTGTCAGCACTGAGGGAGACTGAGACAGCACTGAGGGAGACTGGGCCAGCACTGAGGGAGACTGGGGCAGCACTGAGGGAGACTGGGTCAGCACTGAGGGAGACTGGGACAGCACTGAGGGAGACTGGAGCAGCACTGAGGGAGTCTGGGACAGCACTGAGGGAGACTGGGGCAGCACTGAGGGAGACTGGGTCAGCACTGAGGGAGACTGAGACAGCACTGAGGGAGACTGGGCCAGCACTGAGGGAGACTGGGGCAGCACTGAGGGTGACTGGGACAGCACTGAGAGAGACTGGGACAGCACTGAGGGTGACTGGGACAGCACTGAGGGAGTCTGGGACAGCACTGAGGGAGTCTGGGACAGCACTGAGGGAGACTGGGGCAGCACTGAGGGAGACTGGGTCAGCACTGAGGGAGTCTGGGACAGCACTGAGGGTGACTGGGACAGCACTGAGGGTGACTGGGACAGCACTGAGGGAGTCTGGGACAGCACTGAGGGTGACTGGGACAGCACTGAGGGAGTCTGGGACAGCACTGAGGGAGTCTGGGACAGCACTGAGGGTGACTGGGACAGCACTGAGGGAGTCTGGGACAGCACTGAGGGAGACTTGGTCAGCACTGAAGGAGACTGGGAGAGCACTGAGGGAGACTGAGCCAACACTGGGTGAGACTGGGCCAGCACAGAGGGAGAATGGGCCAGCACTGAGAGAGACTGGACCTGCACTGAGAGAGACTGGGCCAGCAATGAGAGATACTGGGACAGCATTGAGGGAGACTGGGTCAGCACTGAGGGAGACTGAGACAGCACTGAGGGAGTCTGGGACAGCACTGAGGGAGACTGGAGCAGCACTGAGGGAGTCTGGGACAGCACTGAGGGAGACTGGGGCAGCACTGAGGGAGTCTGGGACAGCACTGAGGGAGACTGGGGCAGCACTGAGGGAGACTGGGTCAGCACTGAGGGAGTCTGGGACAGCACTGAGGGAGACTGGGGCAGCACTGAGGGAGACTGGGTCAGCACTGAGGGAGACTGAGACAGCACTGAGGGAGACTGGGCCAGCACTGAGGGAGACTGGGGCAGCACTGAGGGAGACTGGGACAGCACTGAGGGAGACTGGAGCAGCACTGAGGGAGTCTGGGACAGCACTGAGGGAGACTGGGGCAGCACTGAGGGAGACTGGGTCAGCACTGAGGGAGACTGAGACAGCACTGAGGGAGACTGGGCCAGCACTGAGGGAGACTGGGGCAGCACTGAGGGAGACTGGGTCAGCACTGAGGGAGACTGAGACAGCACTGAGGGAGTCTGGGACAGCACTGAGGGAGACTGGAGCAGCACTGAGGGAGTCTGGGACAGCACTGAGGGAGACTGGGACAGCACTGAGGGAGACTGGGACAGCACTGAGGGAGACTGGGACAACACCGAGAGAGACTGGGCCAGCACTGAGGGAGACTGGGACAGCACTGAGGGAGACTGGGCCAGCAGTGAGGGAGACTGGGTCAGCACTGTGGGAGACTTGGTCAGCACTGAGGGAGACTGGGCCAGCACTGAGGGAGACTGGGCCAGCACTGAGGGAGTCTGGGTCAGCACTGAGGGAGACTGGGCCAGCACTGAGGGAGACTGAGACAGCACTGAGGGAGTCTGGGACAGCACTGAGGGAGACTGGAGCAGCACTGAGGGAGACTGGGAGAGCACTGAGGGAAACTGGGACAACACCGAGAGAGACTGGGCCAGCACTGAGGGAGACTGGGCCAGCACTGAGGGGGACTGGGACAGCACTGATGGAGACTGGGCCAGCACTGAGGGAGACTGGGCCAGCACTGAGGGAGACTGGGCCAGCACTGAGGGAGACTGGGACAGCACTGAGGGAGACTGGGCCAGCAGTGAGGGAGACTGGGTCAGCACTGAGGGAGACTTGGTCAGCACTGAGGGAGACTGGGCCAGCACTGAGGGAGACTGGGCCAGCACTGAGGGAGTCTGGGTCAGCACTGAGAGAGACTGGGCCAGCACTGAGGGAGTCTGGGCCAGCACTGAGGGAGACTGGGCCAGCACTGGGGGACACTAGGCCAGCACTGGGGGAGACTTGGTCAGCACTGATTGAGACTGGCCAGCAGTGAGGGAGACTGGGCCAGCACTGGGGAAGACTCGGCCAGCACTGAGAGAGAATGGACCAGCACTGAGGGAGTCTGGGCCAGCACTGAGGGAGTCTGGGCCAGCACTGAGGGAGACTGGGACAGCACTGAGGGAGTCTGGGACAGCACTGAGGGAGACTGGGACAGCACTGAGAGATACTGGGCCAGCACTGAGAGATACTGGGACAGCACTGAGGGACACTGGGACAGCACTGAGGGACACTGGGACAGCACTGAGGGACACTGGGACAGCACTGAGAGATACTTGGACAGCACTGAGAGATACTGGGACAGCACTGAGAGATACTGGGACAGCTCTGAGAGATACTGGGACAGCGCTGAGAGATACTGGGACAGCACTGAGGGACACTGGGTCAGCACTGAGGGAGACTGGGACAGCACTGAGAGATACTGGGACAGCGCTGAGAGATACTGGGACAGCACTGAGAGAGACTTGGACAGCGCTGAGAGATACTGGGTCAGCGCTGAGAGATACTGGGACAGCACTGAGAGATACTTGGACAGCGCTGAGAGATACTGGGTCAGCACTGAGAGTTACTGGGACAGCGCTGAGAGATACTGGGACAGCACTGAGAGATACTGGGACAGCGCTGAGAGATACTGGGACAGCACTGAGAGATACTTGGACAGCGCTGAGAGACTGGGACAGCGCTGAGAGATACTGGGACAGCACTGAGAGATACTGGGAGAGCACTGAGAGATACTGGGTCAGCACTGAGAGTTACTGGGACAGCACTGAGAGATACTTGGACAGCACTGAGAGATACTGGGACAGCACTGAGAGATACTGGGACAGTACTGAGAGTTACTGGGCCAGCACTGAGGGAGACTGGGACAGCACTGAGAGATACTGGGCCAGCACTGAGGGAGACTGGGACAGCACTGAGGGTGACTGGGACAGCACTGAGGGAGTCTGGGACAGCACTGAGGGAGACTTGGTCAGCACTGAGGGAGACTGGGACAGCACTGAGGGAGACTGGGCCAGCACTGAGGGAGACTGGGACAGCACTGAGGGAGACTTGGTCAGCACTGAGGGAGACTGGGACAGCACTGAGGGAGACTGGGCCAGCACTGAGGGAGACTGGGACAGCACTGAGGGAGACTTGGTCAGCACTGAGGGAGACTGGGACAGCACTGAGGGTGACTGGGCCAGCACTGAGGGAGACTGGGACAGCACTGAGGGAGACTGGAACAGCACTGAGGGAGACTGGGACAGCACTGAGGGAGACTTGATCAGCACTGAGGGAGACTGGGACAGCACTGAGGGAGACTGGGCCAGCACTGAGGGAGACTGGGACAGCACTGAGGGAGACTGGGCCAGCACTGAGGGAGACTGGGACAGCACTGAGGGAGACTTGGTCAGCACTGAGGGAGACTGGGACAGCACTGTGGGAGACTTGGTCAGCACTGAGGGAGACTGGGACAGCACTGAGGGAGACAGGAGCAGCACTGAGGGAGACTGGGCCAGCACTGAGGGAGACAGGGCCAGCACTGAGGGAGACTGGGCCAGCACTGAGAGAGACTGGGCCAGCACTGAGGGAGACTGGGCCAGCACTGAGAGAGACTGGGCCAGCACTGATGGAGACTGGGAAAGCACTGAGAGAGACTGGACCTGCACTGAGGGAGACTGGGCCAGCACTGAGGGAGAATGGGCCAGCACTGAGAGAGACTGGACAGCACTGAGGGAGTCTGAGCCAACACTGGGGGAGACTGGGCCAGCACTGAGGGAGAATGGGCCAGCACTGAGAGAGACTGGACCTGCACTGAGGGAGACTGGGCCAGCACTGAGGGAGACTGGGCCAGCACTGAGGGAGACTGGACCAGCACTGAGGGAGACTGGGCCAGCACTGAGAGAGACTGGGTCAGCACTGAGGGAGACTTGGTCAGCACTGAGGGAGACTGGGCCAGCACTGAGGGAGACTTGGTCAGCACTGAGGGAGTCTGGGACAGCACTGAGGGAGACTGGAGCAGCACTGAGGGAGACTGGGACAGCATTGAGGGAGACTGGGACAACACCGAGAGAGACTGGGCCAGCACTGAGGGAGGCTGGGACAGCACTGAGGGAGACTGGGACAGCACTGAGAGATACTGGGACAGCACTGAGCGAGGCTGGGACAGCACTGAGGGAGTTTTGGACAGCACTGAGGGAGACTGGGGCAGCACTGAGGGAGACTGGGACAGCACTGAGAGATACTGGGACAGCACTGAGGGAGACTGGGCCAGCACTGAGGGAGACTGGGGCAGCACTGAGGGAGACTGGGACAGCACTGAGAGATACTGGGACAGCACTGAGACATACTGTGCCAGCACTGAGGGAGACTGGGACAGCACTGAGAGATACTGGGACAGCACTGAGCGAGGCTTGGACAGCACTGAGGGAGACTGGGCCAGCACTGAGGGAGACTCGGCCAGCTCTGAGGGAGACTGGGCCAGCAGTGAGGGAGACTGGGCCAGCACTGAGGGAGACTGGGACAGCACTGAGGGAGACAGGAGCAGCACTGAGGGAGACTGGGTCTGCACCGAGAGAGACTGGGCCAGCACTGAGAGAGACTGCACCTGCACTGATAGAGACTGGATCAGCACTGAGAGAGACTTGGTAAGCACTGTTTGAGAATGGACCAGCACTGAGGGAGACTGGGACAGCAGTGAGGGAGTCTGGGCCTGCACTGGGGGACACTGGGCCAGCACTGGGGGCGACTTGGTCAGCACTGATTGAGACAGGGCCAGCAGTGAGGGAGACTGGGCCAGCACTGGGGGAGACTCGGCCAGCACTGAGAGAGACTGGACCACCACTGAGGGAGTCTGGACAAGCAATGAGAGATACTGGGCCAGCACTGAGGGAGACTTGGTCGGCACTGAGGGAGACTGGGCCAGCACTGAGGGAGACTGGGTCAGCACTGAGGGACACTTGGTCAGCACTGTTGGAGAATGGACCAGCATTGAGGGAGACTGGGCCAGCACTGAGGGAGACTGGGCCAGCACTGAGGGAGACTGGACCAGCACTGAGGGACACTGGGACAGCGCTGAGAGATACTGGGACAGCACTGAGGGAGACTGGGACAGCACTGAGAGATACTGGGTCAGCACTGAGATATACTGGACAGCTCTGAGAGATACTGGGACAACACTGACAGATACTGGGCCAGCACTGAGGGAGTCTGGGACAGCACTGAGGGAGACTGGGACAGCACAGAGGGTGACTGGGACAGCACTGAGGGAGACTTGGTCAGCACTGAGGGAGTCTGGGACAGCACTGAGGGAGACTGGGCCAGCACTGAGGGAGACTTGGTCAGCACTGAGGGTGACTGGGACAGCACTGAGGGAGACTGGGACAGCACTGAGGGAGACGGGGACAGCACTGAGGGAGACATGTTCAGCACTGAGGGAGACTGGGCCAGCACTGAGGGAGACTGGGCCAGCACTGAGGGAGACTGGGCCAGCACTGAGGGAGACTGGGACAGCATTGAGTGAGACTGGGTCAGCACTGAGGGAGACTGGGACAGCACTGAGGGAGACGGGGACAGCACTGAGGGAGACTGGGTCAGCACTGAGGGAGACTTGTTCAGCACTGAGGGAGACTGGGCCAACACTGGGGGAGACTGGGCCAGCACTGAGGGAGACTGGGCCAGCACTGAGGGAGACAGGGCCAGCACTGAGAGAGACTGGACCTGCACTGTGAGAGACTGGGCCAGCACTGAGGGAGACTGGGGCAGCAATGAGGGAGACTGGGACAGCACTGAGGGAGACTGGGCCAGCACTGAGAGACACTGGGCCAGCACTGAGGGAGACTGGGACAGCACTGAGAGTTTTTGGTACAACGCTGAGGGAGACTGGGACAGCACTGAGGGAGACTGGATCAGCACTGTGAGATACTGGGCAGCACTGAGAGATACTGGGCCAGCACTGAGAGAGACTGGACCTGCACTGTGAGAGACTGGGCCAGCACTGTGCGAGACTGGGCCAGCACTGAGGGAGACTGGGGCAGCAGTGAGGGAGACTGGGTAAGCACTGAGGGAGACTTGGTCAGCACTGTTGGAGACTGGACCTGCACTGAGGGAGACTTGGTCAGCGCTGAGGGAGACTGCGCCAGCACTGAGGGAGACTGGGACAGCACTGAGTGAGACTGGGCCAGCACTGAGGGAGACTGGGACAGCACTGAGGGAGCCTGGGCCAGCACTGAGAGATACTGGGCCAGCACTGAGGGAGACTGGACCCGCACTAAGAGATTCTGGTACAGCGCTGAGGGAGACAGGGACAGCACTGAGGGAGACTGGGACACCACTGAGGGAGAATGGGACAGCACTGAGGGAGACTGGGACAGCACTGAGGGAGACTGGATCAGCACTGAGACATACTGGGTCAGCACTGAGGGAGACTGGACCAGCACTGAGGGAGACTGGGTCAGCACTGAGGGAGACTTCGTCAGCACTGAGAGATACTGGGCCAGCACTGAGGGAGAGTGGACCAGCACTGAGGGAGACTGGGTCAGCACTGAGGGAGACTGGGTCAGCACTGAGAGATACTGGGCCAGCACTGAGGGAGACTGGACCAGCACTGAGGGAGACTGGGTCAGCACTGAGGGAGACTTCGTCAGCAATGAGGGAGACTGGGACAGCACTGAGGGAGACTTCGTCAACACTGAGGGAGTCTGGGACAGCACTGAGGGAGCCTGGGACAGCGCTGAGGGAGACTGGGCCAGCACTGAGGGAGACTGGGACAGCACTGAGGGAGACTTGGTCAGCACTGAGGGAGACTGGGACAGCACTGAGGGAGACTGGGCCAGCACTGTGGGAGACTGGCTCAGCACTGAGGGAGACTGGGACAGCACTGAGAGAGACTGGGCCAGCACTGAGGGAGACTGGGTCAGCACTGAGGGAGACTTCGTCAGCACTGAGGGAGACTGGGACAGCACTGAGGGAGACTTGGTCAGCACTGAGGGAGACTGGGACAACACCGAGAGAGACTGGGTCAGCACTGAGGGAGACTGGGCCAGCACTGAGGGGGACTGGGACAGCACTTAGGGAGACTGGGCCAGCACTGAGGGAGACTGGGCCAGCACTGAGGGAGACTGGGCCAGCACTGAGGGAGACTGGGACAGCACTGAGGGAGACTGGGCCAGCAGTGAGGGAGACTGTGTCAGCACTGAGGGAGACTTGGTCAGCACTGAGGGAGACTTGGCCAGCACTGAGGGAGACTGGGCCAGCACTGAGGGAGTCTGGGTCAGCACTGAGAGAGACTGGGCCAGCACTGAGGGAGTCTGGGCCAGCACTGAGGGAGTCTGGGCCAGCACTGGGGGACACTAGGCCAGCACTGGGGGAGACTTGGTCAGCACTGATTGAGACTGGCCAGCAGTGAGGGAGACTGGGCCAGCACTGGGGAAGACTCGGCCAGCACTGAGAGAGAATGGACCAGCACTGAGGGAGTCTGGGCCAGCACTGAGGGAGTCTGGGACAGCACTGAGGGAGACAGGAGCAGCACTGAGGGAGACTGGGTCTGCACTGAGAGAGACTGGGCCAGCACTGAGAGAGACTGCACCTGCACTGATAGAGACTGGATCAGCACTGAGAGAGACTTGGTAAGCACTGTTTGAGAATGGACCAGCACTGAGGGAGACTGGGACAGCAGTGAGGGAGTCTGGGCCTGCACTGGGGGACACTGGGCCAGCACTGGGGGCGACTTGGTCAGCACTGATTGAGACAGGGCCAGCAGTGAGGGAGACTGGGCCAGCACTGGGGGAGACTCGGCCAGCACTGAGAGAGACTGGACCACCACTGAGGGAGTCTGGACAAGCAATGAGAGATACTGGGCCAGCACTGAGGGAGACTTGGTCGGCACTGAGGGAGACTGGGCCAGCACTGAGGGAGACTGGGTCAGCACTGAGGGACACTTGGTCAGCACTGTTGGAGAATGGACCAGCATTGAGGGAGACTGGGCCAGCACTGAGGGAGACTGGGCCAGCACTGAGGGAGACTGGACCAGCACTGAGGGACACTGGGACAGCGCTGAGAGATACTGGGACAGCACTGAGGGAGACTGGGACAGCACTGAGAGATACTGGGTCAGCACTGAGATATACTGGACAGCTCTGAGAGATACTGGGACAACACTGACAGATACTGGGCCAGCACTGAGGGAGTCTGGGACAGCACTGAGGGAGACTGGGACAGCACAGAGGGTGACTGGGACAGCACTGAGGGAGACTTGGTCAGCACTGAGGGAGTCTGGGACAGCACTGAGGGAGACTGGGCCAGCACTGAGGGAGACTTGGTCAGCACTGAGGGTGACTGGGACAGCACTGAGGGAGACTGGGACAGCACTGAGGGAGACGGGGACAGCACTGAGGGAGACATGTTCAGCACTGAGGGAGACTGGGCCAGCACTGAGGGAGAGTGGGCCAGCACTGAGGGAGACTGGGCCAGCACTGAGGGAGACTGGGACAGCATTGAGTGAGACTGGGTCAGCACTGAGGGAGACTGGGACAGCACTGAGGGAGACGGGGACAGCACTGAGGGAGACTGGGTCAGCACTGAGGGAGACTTGTTCAGCACTGAGGGAGACTGGGCCAACACTGGGGGAGACTGGGCCAGCACTGAGGGAGACTGGGCCAGCACTGAGGGAGACAGGGCCAGCACTGAGAGAGACTGGACCTGCACTGTGAGAGACTGGGCCAGCACTGAGGGAGACTGGGGCAGCAATGAGGGAGACTGGGACAGCACTGAGGGAGACTGGGCCAGCACTGAGAGACACTGGGCCAGCACTGAGGGAGACTGGGACAGCACTGAGAGTTTTTGGTACAACGCTGAGGGAGACTGGGACAGCACTGAGGGAGACTGGATCAGCACTGTGAGATACTGGGCAGCACTGAGAGATACTGGGCCAGCACTGAGAGAGACTGGACCTGCACTGTGAGAGACTGGGCCAGCACTGTGCGAGACTGGGCCAGCACTGAGGGAGACTGGGGCAGCAGTGAGGGAGACTGGGTAAGCACTGAGGGAGACTTGGTCAGCACTGTTGGAGACTGGACCTGCACTGAGGGAGACTTGGTCAGCGCTGAGGGAGACTGCGCCAGCACTGAGGGAGACTGGGACAGCACTGAGTGAGACTGGGCCAGCACTGAGGGAGACTGGGACAGCACTGAGGGAGCCTGGGCCAGCACTGAGAGATACTGGGCCAGCACTGAGGGAGACTGGACCCGCACTAAGAGATTCTGGTACAGCGCTGAGGGAGACAGGGACAGCACTGAGGGAGACTGGGACACCACTGAGGGAGAATGGGACAGCACTGAGGGAGACTGGGACAGCACTGAGGGAGACTGGATCAGCACTGAGACATACTGGGTCAGCACTGAGGGAGACTGGACCAGCACTGAGGGAGACTGGGTCAGCACTGAGGGAGACTTCGTCAGCACTGAGAG
Organism: Scyliorhinus torazame; assembly: GCF_047496885.1. Lineage (NCBI taxonomy): Eukaryota > Metazoa > Chordata > Chondrichthyes > Carcharhiniformes > Scyliorhinidae > Scyliorhinus > Scyliorhinus torazame. Next base: position 147,495,308 of record NC_092720.1, on the reverse strand, counting down.
ATACTGGGCCAGCACTGAGGGAGAGTGGACCAGCACTGAGGGAGACTGGGTCAGCACTGAGGGAGACTGGGTCAGCACTGAGAGATACTGGGCCAGCACTGAGGGAGACTGGACCAACACTGAGGGAGACTGGGTCAGCACTGAGGGAGACTTCGTCAGCAATGAGGGAGACTGGGACAGCACTGAGGGAGACTTCGTCAACACTGAGGGAGTCTGAGCCAGCACTGAGGGAGCCTGGGACAGCGCTGAGGGAGACTGGGCCAGCACTGAGGGAGACTGGGACAGCACTGAGGGAGACTTGGTCAGCACTGAGGGAGACTGGGACAGCACTGAGGGAGACTGGGCCAGCACTGTGGGAGACTGGCTCAGCACTGAGGGAGACTGGGACAGCACTGAGAGAGACTGGGCCAGCACTGAGGGAGACTGGGTCAGCACTGAGGGAGACTTCGTCAGCACTGAGGGAGACTGGGACAGCACTGAGGGAGACTTGGTCAGCACTGAGGGAGACTGGGACAACACCGAGAGAGACTGGGTCAGCACTGAGGGAGACTGGGCCAGCACTGAGGGGGACTGGGACAGCACTTAGGGAGACTGGGCCAGCACTGAGGGAGACTGGGCCAGCACTGAGGGAGACTGGGCCAGCACTGAGGGAGACTGGGACAGCACTGAGGGAGACTGGGCCAGCAGTGAGGGAGACTGTGTCAGCACTGAGGGAGACTTGGTCAGCACTGAGGGAGACTTGGCCAGCACTGAGGGAGACTGGGCCAGCACTGAGGGAGTCTGGGTCAGCACTGAGAGAGACTGGGCCAGCACTGAGGGAGTCTGGGCCAGCACTGAGGGAGTCTGGGCCAGCACTGGGGGACACTAGGCCAGCACTGGGGGAGACTTGGTCAGCACTGATTGAGACTGGCCAGCAGTGAGGGAGACTGGGCCAGCACTAAGAAAGACTCGGCCAGCACTGAGAGAGAATGGACCAGCACTGAGGGAGTCTGGGCCAGCACTGAGGGAGTCTGGGCCAGCACTGAGGGAGACTGGGACAGCACTGAGGGAGTCTGGGACAGCACTGAGGGAGACTGGGACAGCACTGAGAGATACTGGGACAGCACTGAGAGATACTGGGACAGCGCTGCGGGAGACTGGATCAGCACTGAGGGAGACTGGGACAGCACTGAGGGAGACTGGATCAGCACTGAGGGGGACTGGGTCAGCACTGAGGGTGACTGGGACAGCACTGAGGGAGTCTGGGACAGCACTGAGGGAGTCTTGGTCAGCACTGAAGGAGACTGGGACAGCACTGAGGGAGACTGGGCCAGCACTGAGGGAGACTGGGCCAGCACTGAGAGATACTGGGCCAGCACTGAGAGAGACTGGGCCAGCACTGAGGGAGACTGGGCCAGCTCTGATAGAGACTGGTCCAGCACTGATGGAGACTGGGACAGCATTGAGGGAGTCTGGGACAGCACTGAGGGAGACTGGGTCAGCACTGAGGGAGACTGGGCCAGCACTGAGGGAGACTGGGCCAGCACTGAGGGAGACTGGGACAGCACTGAGGGAGACTGAGCCAACACTGGGGGAGACTGGGCCAGCACTGAGGGAGAATGGGCCAGCACTGAGAGAGACTGGACCTGCACTGAGGGAGAATGGGCCAGCACTGAGAGAGACTGGGTCAGCACTGAGGGAGACTTGGTCAGCACTGAGGGAGACTGGGCCAGCACTGAGGGAGACTTGGTCAGCACTGAGGGAGTCTGGGACAGCACTGAGGGAGACTGGAGCAGCACTGAGGTAGACTGGGACAGCATTGAGGGAGACTGGGACAACACCGAGAGAGGCTGGGCCAGCACTGAGGGAGACTGGGACAGCACTGAGGGAGACTGGGACAATACCGAGAGAGACTGGGCCAGCACTGAGGGAGACTGGGACTGCACTGATAGATACTGGGCCAGCACTGAGGCGGACTGGGACAGCACTGAGGGAGACTGGGCCAGCACTGAGGGAGACTGGGCCAGCACTGAGGGAGACTGGGACAGCACTGAGGGAGTCTGAGACAGCACTGAGGGAGACTGGGCCAGCACTGAGGGAGTCTGGGACAGCACTGAGGGAGTCTGAGGCAGCGCTGAGAGATACTGGGACAGCATTGAGACATACTGTGCCAGCACTGAGGGAGACTGGGACAGCACTGAGAGATACTGGGACAGCACTGAACGAGGCTGGGACAGCACTGAGGGAGTCTGGGACAGCACTGAGGGAGACTGGGGCAGCACTGAGGGAGACTGGGACAGCACTGAGAGATACTGGGACAGCACTGAGGGAGACTGGGCCAGCACTGAGGGAGACTGGGGCAGCACTGAGGCAGACTGGGACAGCACTGAGAGATACTGGGACAGCACTGAGACATACTGTGCCAGCACTGAGGGAGACTGGGACAGCACTGAGAGATACTGGGACAGCACTGAGCGAGGCTGGGACAGCACTGAGGGAGTCTGGGCCAGCACTGAGGGAGACTGGGCCAGCTCTGAGGGAGACTGGGCCAGCACTGAGGGAGACTGGGCCAGCACTGAGGGAGACTGGGACAGCACTGAGGGAGACAGGAGCAGCACTGAGGGAGACTGGGTCTGCACTGAGAGAGACTGGGCCAGCACTGAGAGAGACTGCACCTGCACTGAGAGAGACTGGACCAGCACTGAGAGAGACTTGGTAAGCACTGTTTGAGAATGGACCAGCACTGAGGGAGACTGGGACAGCACTGAGGGAGTCTGGGCCTGCACTGGGGGACACTGGGCCAGCACTGGGGGCGACTTGGTCAGCACTGATTGAGACAGGGCCAGCAGTGAGGGAGACTGGGCCAGCACTGGGGGAGACTCGGCCAGCACTGAGAGAGACTGGACCACCACTGAGGGAGTCTGGACAAGCAATGAGAGATACTGGGCCAGCACTGAGGGAGACTTGGTCGGCACTGAGGGAGACTGGGCCAGCACTGAGGGAGACTGGGTCAGCACTGAGGGACACTTGGTCAGCACTGTTGGAGAATGGACCAGCATTGAGGGAGACTGGGCCAGCACTGAGGGAGACTGGGCCAGCACTGAGGGAGACTGGACCAGCACTGAGGGACACTGGGACAGCGCTGAGAGATACTGGGACAGCACTGAGAGATACTGGGTCAGCACTGACAGATACTGGGCCAGCACTGAGGGAGTCTGGGACAGCACTGAGGGAGACTGGGACAGCACAGAGGGAGACTGGGACAGCACTGAGAGAGTCTGGGACAGCACTGAGGGAGACTTGGTCAGCACTGAGGGAGTCTGGGACAGCACTGAGGGAGACTGGGCCAGCACTGAGGGAGACTTGGTCAGCACTGAGGGAGACGGGGACAGCACTGAGGGAGACTGGATCAGCACTGAGGGTGACTGGGACAGCACTGAGGGAGACTTGGTCAGCACTGAGGGAGTCTGGGACAGCACTGAGGGAGACTGGGCCAGCACTGAGGGAGACTTGGTCAGCACTGAGGGAGTCTGGGACAGCACTGAGGGAGACTGGGCCAGCACTGAGGGAGACTTGGTCAGCACTGAGGGAGTCTGGGACAGCACTGAGGGAGACTTGGTCAGCACTGAGGGAGTCTGGGACAGCACTGAGGGAGACTTGGTCAGCACTGAGGGAGACGGGGACAGCACTGAGGGAGACTGGATCAGCACTGAGGGTGACTGGGACAGCACTGAGGGAGACTGGGACAGCACTGAGGGAGACGGGGACAGCACTGAGGGAGACATGTTCAGCACTGAGGGAGACTGGGCCAGCACTGAGGGAGACTGGGCCAGCACTGAGGGAGACTGGGCCAGCACTGAGGGAGACTGGGACAGCATTGAGTGAGACTGGGCCAGCACTGAGGGAGTCTAGGACAGCACTGAGGGAGACTGGGACAGCACTGAGGGAGACTGGGTCAGCACTGAGGGAGACTGGGACAGCATTGAGGGAGACGGGGACAGCACTGAGGGAGACTGGGTCAGCACTGAGGGAGACTTGTTCAGCACTGAGGGAGACTGGGCCAACACTGGGGGAGACTGGGCCAGCACTGAGGGAGACTGGGCCAGCACTGAGGGAGACAGGGCCAGCACTGAGAGAGACTGGACCTGCATTGTGAGAGACTGGGCCAGCACTGAGGGAGACTGGGCCAGCACTGAGGGAGACTGGGGCAGCACTGAGGGAGACTGGGACAGCACTGAGGGAGACTGGGCCAGCACTGAGAGACACTGGGCCAGCACTGAGGGAGACTGGGACAGCACTGAGGGAGACTGGATCAGCACTGAGAGATACTGGGCAGCACTGAGAGATACTGGGCCAGCACTGTTGGAGACTGGGCCAGCACTGAGAGATACTGGACCTGCACTGTGAGAGACTGGGCCAGCACTGAGCGAGACTGGGCCAGCACTGAGGGAGACTGGGGCAGCACTGAGGGAGACTGGGTAAGCACTGAGGGAGACTTGGTCAGCACTGTTGGAGACTGGACCTGCACTGAGGGAGACTTGGTCAGCGCTGAGGGAGACTGCGCCAGCACTGAGGGAGACTGGGACAGCACTGAGTGAGACTGGGCCAGCACTGAGGGATACTGGGACAGCACTGAGAGATACTGAGCAGCACTGAGAAATACTGGGCCAGCACTGAGGGAGACTGGATCAGCACTGTGACATACTGGGTCAGCACTGAGGGAGACTGGACCAGCACTGAGGGAGACTGCGTCAGCACTGAGGGAGACTGGGTCAGCACTGAGAGATACTGGGCCAGCACTGAGGGAGACTGGACCAGCACTGAGGGAGACTGGGTCAGCACTGAGGGAGACTTCGTCAGCACTGAGGGAGACTCGGACAGCACTGAGGGAGACTTCGTCAGCACTGAGGGAGTCTGGGACAGCACTGAGGGAGCCTGGGACAGCGCTGAGGGAGACTGGGCCAGCACTGAGGGAGACTGGGACAGCACTGAGGGAGACTTGGTCAGCACTGAGGGAGACTGGGACAGCACTGAGGGAGACTTGGTCAGCTCTGAGGGAGACTGGGACAGCACTGAGGGAGACTGGGCCAGCACTGTGGGAGACTGGCTCAGCACTGAGGGAGACTGGGACAGCACTGAGAGAGACTGGGCCAGCACTGAGGGAGACTGGGTCAGCACTGAGGGAGACTTCGTCAGCACTGAGGGAGACTGGGACAGCACTGAGGGAGACTTGGTCAGCACTGAGGGCGACTTCGTCAGCACTGAGATAGACTGGGACAGCACTGAGGGAGACTGGGACAACACCGAGAGAGACTGGGCCAGCACTGAGGGAGACTGGGACAGCACTGAGGGAGACTGGGACAATACCGAGAGAGACTGGGCCAGCACTGAGGGAGACTGGGACTGCACTGATAGATACTGGGCCAGCACTGAGGCGGACTGGGACAGCACTGAGGGAGACTGGGCCAGCACTGAGGGAGACTGGGCCAGCACTGAGGGAGACTGGGACAGCACTGAGGGAGTCTGAGACAGCACTGAGGGAGACTGGGCCAGCACTGAGGGAGTCTGGGACAGCACTGAGGGAGTCTGGGGCAGCGCCTAGAGATACTGGGACAGCATTGAGACATACTGTGCCAGCACTGAGGGAGACTGGGACAGCACTGAGAGATACTGGGACAGCACTGAACGAGGCTGGGACAGCACTGAGGGAGTCTGGGACAGCACTGAGGGAGACTGGGGCAGCACTGAGGGAGACTGGGACAGCACTGAGAGATACTGGGAAAGCATTGAGGGAGACTGGGCCAGCACTGAGGGAGACTGGGGCAGCACTGAGGCAGACTGGGACAGCACTGAGAGATACTGGGACAGCACTGAGACATACTGTGCCAGCACTGAGGGAGACTGGGACAGCACTGAGAGATACTGGGACAGCACTGAGCGAGGCTGGGACAGCACTGAGGGAGTCTGGGCCAGCACTGAGGGAGACTGGGCCAGCTCTGAGGGAGACTGGGCCAGCACTGAGGGAGACTGGGCCAGCACTGAGGGAGACTGGGACAGCACTGAGGGAGACAGGAGCAGCACTGAGGGAGACTGGGTCTGCACTGAGAGAGACTGGGCCAGCACTGAGAGAGACTGCACCTGCACTGAGAGAGACTGGACCAGCACTGAGAGAGACTTGGTCAGCACTGTTTGAGAATGGACCAGCACTGAGGGAGACTGGGACAGCACTGAGGGAGTCTGGGCCTGCACTGGGGGACACTGGGCCAGCACTGGGGGCGACATGGTCAGCACTGATTGAGACAGGGCCAGCAGTGAGGGAGACTGGGCCAGCACTGGGGGAGACTCGGCCAGCACTGAGAGAGACTGGACCACCACTGAGGGAGTCTGGACAAGCAATGAGAGATACTGGGCCAGCACTGAGGGAGACTTGGTCGGCACTGAGGGAGACTGGGCCAGCACTGAGGGAGACTGGGTCAGCACTGAGGGACACTTGGTCAGCACTGTTGGAGAATGGACCAGCATTGAGGGAGACTGGGCCAGCACTGAGGGAGACTGGGCCAGCACTGAGGGAGACTGGACCAGCACTGAGGGACACTGGGACAGCGCTGAGAGATACTGGGACAGCACTGAGAGATACTGGGTCAGCACTGACAGATACTGGGCCAGCACTGAGGGAGTCTGGGACAGCACTGAGGGAGACTGGGACAGCACAGAGGGAGACTGGGACAGCACTGAGAGAGTCTGGGACAGCACTGAGGGAGACTTGGTCAGCACTGAGGGAGTCTGGGACAGCACTGAGGGAGACTGGGCCAGCACTGAGGGAGACTTGGTCAGCACTGAGGGAGACGGGGACAGCACTGAGGGAGACTGGATCAGCACTGAGGGTGACTGGGACAGCACTGAGGGAGACTTGGTCAGCACTGAGGGAGTCTGGGACAGCACTGAGGGAGACTGGGCCAGCACTGAGGGAGACTTGGTCAGCACTGAGGGAGTCTGGGACAGCACTGAGGGAGACTGGGCCAGCACTGAGGGAGACTGGGTCAGCACTGAGGGAGACTGGGCCAGCACTGAGGGAGACTGGGTCAGCACTGAGGGACACTTGGTCAGCACTGTTGGAGAATGGACCAGCATTGAGGGAGACTGGGCCAGCACTGAGGGAGACTGGGCCAGCACTGAGGGAGACTGGACCAGCACTGAGGGACACTGGGACAGCGCTGAGAGATACTGGGACAGCACTGAGAGATACTGGGTCAGCACTGACAGATACTGGGCCAGCACTGAGGGAGTCTGGGACAGCACTGAGGGAGACTGGGACAGCACAGAGGGAGACTGGGACAGCACTGAGAGAGTCTGGGACAGCACTGAGGGAGACTTGGTCAGCACTGAGGGAGTCTGGGACAGCACTGAGGGAGACTGGGCCAGCACTGAGGGAGACTTGGTCAGCACTGAGGGAGACGGGGACAGCACTGAGGGAGACTGGATCAGCACTGAGGGTGACTGGGACAGCACTGAGGGAGACTTGGTCAGCACTGAGGGAGTCTGGGACAGCACTGAGGGAGACTGGGCCAGCACTGAGGGAGACTTGGTCAGCACTGAGGGAGTCTGGGACAGCACTGAGGGAGACTGGGCCAGCACTGAGGGAGACTGGGTCAGCACTGAGGGACACTTGGTCAGCACTGTTGGAGAATGGACCAGCATTGAGGGAGTCTGGGCCAGCACTGAGGGAGACTGGGCCAGCACTGAGGGAGACTTGGTCAGCACTGAGGGAGACGGGGACAGCACTGAGGGAGACTGGATCAGCACTGAGGGTGACTGGGACAGCACTGAGGGAGACTGGGACAGCACTGAGGGAGACGGGGACAGCACTGAGGGAGACATGTTCAGCACTGAGGGAGACTGGGCCAGCACTGAGGGAGACTGGGCCAGCACTGAGGGAGACTGGGCCAGCACTGAGGGAGACTGGGACAGCATTGAGTGAGACGGGGCCAGCACTGAGGGAGTCTAGGACAGCACTGAGGGAGACTGGGACAGCACTGAGGGAGACTGGGTCAGCACTGAGGGAGACTGGGACAGCATTGAGGGAGACGGGGACAGCACTGAGGGAGACTGGGTCAGCACTGAGGGAGACTTGTTCAGCACTGAGGGAGACTGGGCCAACACTGGGGGAGACTGGGCCAGCACTGAGGGAGACTGGGCCAGCACTGAGGGAGACAGGGCCAGCACTGAGAGAGACTGGACCTGCACTGTGAGAGACTGGGCCAGCACTGAGGGAGACTGGGCCAGCACTGAGGGAGACTGGGGCAGCACTGAGGGAGACTGGGACAGCACTGAGGGAGACTGGGCCAGCACTGAGAGACACTGGGCCAGCACTGAGGGAGACTGGGACAGCACTGAGGGAGACTGGATCAGCACTGAGAGATACTGGGCAGCACTGAGAGATACTGGGCCAGCACTGTGAGAGACTGGGCCAGCACTGAGCGAGACTGGGCCAGCACTGAGGGAGACTGGGGCAGCACTGAGGGAGACTGGGTAAGCACTGAGGGAGACTTGGTCAGCACTGTTGGAGACGGGACCTGCACTGAGGGAGACTTGGTCAGCGCTGAGGGAGACTGCGCCAGCACTGAGGGAGACTGGGACAGCACTGAGTGAGACTGGGCCAGCACTGAGGGAGACTGGGACAGCACTGAGGGAGCCTGGGCCAGCACTGAGAGATACTGAGCAGCACTGAGAAATACTGGGCCAGCACTGAGGGAGACTGGATCAGCACTGAGACATACTGGGTCAGCACTGAGGGAGACTGGACCAGCACTGAGGGAGACTGCGTCAGCACTGAGGGAGACTGGGTCAGCACTGAGAGATACTGGGCCAGCACTGAGGGAGACTGGACCAGCACTGAGGGAGACTGGGTCAGCACTGAGGGAGACTTCGTCAGCACTGAGGGAGACTGGGACAGCACTGAGGGAGACTTCGTCAGCACTGAGGGAGTCTGGGACAGCACTGAGGGAGCCTGGGACAGCGCTGAGGGAGGCTGGGCCAGCACTGAGGGAGACTGGGACAGCACTGAGGGAGACTTGGTCAGCACTGAGGGAGACTGGGACAGCACTGAGGGAGACTTGGTCAGCTCTGAGGGAGACTGGGACAGCACTGAGGGAGACTGGGCCAGCACTGTGGGAGACTGGCTCAGCACTGAGGGAGACTGGGACAGCACTGAGAGAGACTGGGCCAGCACTGAGGGAGACTGGGTCAGCACTGAGGGAGACTTCGTCAGCACTGAGGGAGACTGGGACAGCACTGAGGGAGACTTGGTCAGCACTGAGGGCGACTTCGTCTGCACTGAGGGAGACTGGGACAGCACTGAGGGAGACTTGGTCAGCACTGAGGGAGACTGGGACAGCACTGAGGGCGACTTCGTCAGCACTGAGGGAGACTGGGACAGCACTGAGGGAGACTTGGTCAGCACTGTGGGAGTCTGGGACAGCACTGAGGGAGCCTGGGAAAGCACTGAGGGAGACTTTGTCAGCACTGAGAGAGACTGGACCTGCACTGAGGGAGACTGGGACAGCACTGAGGGAGACTAGGACAGCACTGAGGGAGACTGGGCCAGCACTGAGGGAGACTGGGCCAGCACTGAGAGATACTGGGCCAGCACTGAGGGAGACTGGGCCAGCACTGAGAGATACTGCGCCAGCACTGAGGGAGACTGGGTCAGCACTGAGGGAGATTAGGACAGCACTGAGGGAGACTGGGACAGCACTGAGGTAGACTTGGTCAGCACTGAGGGAGACTGGGACAGCACTGAGGTAGACTTGGTCAGCAATGAGGGAGTCTGAGACAGCACTGAGGGAGACTGGGTCAGCACTGAGGGAGACTGGGACAGCACTGAGGGAGACTGGGACAGCACTGAGGTAGACTTGGTCAGCAATGAAGGAGACTGGGACAGCAATGCGGGAGACTGGGTCAGCACTGAGGGAGACTGGGACAGCACTGAGGGAGACTGGGACAGCACTGAGGGAGACTGGGACAGCACTGAGGTAGACTTGGTCAGCAATGAGGGAGACTGGGACAGCAATGAGGGAGACTGGGTCAGCACTGAGGGAGACTGGGCCAGCACTGAGGGAGACTGGGCCAGCGCTGAGGGAGACTGGGACAGCATTGAGGGAGACTGGGCCAGCACTGAGGGAGTCTAGGACAGCACTGAGGGAGTCTGGGCCAACACTGAGGGAGACTGGGCCAGCACTGAGGGAGACTTGGTCAGCACTGAGGGAGTCTGGGACAGCACTGAGGGAGACTGGGCCAGCACTGAGGGAGACTTGGTCAGCACTGAGGGAGTCTGGGACAGCACTGAGGGAGACTTGGTCAGCACTGAGGGAGTCTGGGACAGCACTGAGGGAGACTGGGCCAGCACTGAGGGAGACTTGGTCAGCACTGAGGGAGACGGGGACAGCACTGAGGGAGACTGGATCAGCACTGAGGGTGACTGGGACAGCACTGAGGGAGACTGGGACAGCACTGAGGGAGACGGGGACAGCACTGAGGGAGACATGTTCAGCACTGAGGGAGACTGGGCCAGCACTGAGGGAGACTGGGCCAGCACTGAGGGAGACTGGGCCAGCACTGAGGGAGACTGGGACAGCATTGAGTGAGACTGGGCCAGCACTGAGGGAGTCTAGGACAGCACTGAGGGAGACTGGGACAGGACTGAGGGAGACTGGGTCAGCACTGAGGGAGACTGGGACAGCATTGAGGGAGACGGGGACAGCACTGAGGGAGACTGGGTCAGCACTGAGGGAGACTTGTTCAGCACAGAGGGAGACTGGGCCAACACTGGGGGAGACTGGGCCAGCACTGAGGGAGACTGGGCCAGCACTGAGGGAGACAGGGCCAGCACTGAGAGAGACTGGACCTGCACTGTGAGAGACTGGGCCAGCACTGAGGGAGACTGGGCCAGCACTGAGGGAGACTGGGGCAGCACTGAGGGAGACTGGGACAGCACTGAGGGAGACTGGGCCAGCACTGAGAGACACTGGGCCAGCACTGAGGGAGACTGGGACAGCACTGAGGGAGACTGGATCAGCACTGAGAGATACTGGGCAGCACTGAGAGATACTGGGCCAGCACTGTTGGAGACTGGACCAGCACTGAGAGATACTGGACATGCACTGTGAGAGACTGGGCCAGCACTGAGCGAGACTGGGCCAGCACTGAGGGAGACTGGGGCAGCACTGAGGGAGACTGGGTAAGCACTGAGGGAGACTTGGTCAGCACTGTTGGAGACTGGACCTGCACTGAGGGAGACTTGGTCAGCGCTGAGGGAGACTGCGCCAGCACTGAGGGAGACTGGGACAGCACTGAGTGAGACTGGGCCAGCACTGAGGGAGACTGGGACAGCACTGAGGGAGCCTGGGCCAGCACTAAGAGATACTGAGCAGCACTGAGAAATACTGGGCCAGCACTGAGGGAGACTGGATCAGCACTGAGACATACTGGGTCAGCACTGAGGGAGACTTCGTCAGCACTGAGGGAGACTGGGACAGCACTGAGGGAGACTTCGTCAGCACTGAGGGAGTCTGGGACAGCACTGAGGGAGCCTGGGACAGCGCTGAGGGAGACTGGGCCAGCACTGAGGGAGACTGGGACAGCACTGAGGGAGACTTGGTCAGCACTGAGGGAGACTGGGACAGCATTGAGGGAGACTTGGTCAGCTCTGAGGGAGACTGGGACAGCACTGAGGGAGACTGGGCCAGCACTGTGGGAGACTGGCTCAGCACAGAGGGAGACTGGGACAGCACTGAGAGAGACTGGGCCAGCACTGAGGGAGACTGGGTCAGCACTGAGGGCGACTTCGTCTGCACTGAGGGAGACTGGGACAGCACTGAGGGAGACTTGGTCAGCACTGAGGGAGACTGGGACAGCACTGAGGGCGACTTCGTCAGCACTGAGGGAGACTGGGACAGCACTGAGGGAGACTTGGTCAGCACTGTGGGAGTCTGGGACAGCACTGAGGGAGCCTGGGAAAGTACTGAGGGAGACTTTGTCAGCACTGAGAGAGACTGGACCTGCACTGAGGGAGACTGGGACAGCACTGAGGGAGACTAGGACAGCACTGAGGGAGACTGGGCCAGCACTGAGGGAGACTGGGCCAGCACTGAGAGATACTGGGCCAGCACTGAGGGAGACTGGGCCAGCACTGAGAGATACTGCGCCAGCACTGAGGGAGACTGGGTCAGCACTGAGGGAGACTAGGACAGCACTGAGGGAGACTGGGACAGCACTGAGGTAGACTTGGTCAGCACTGAGGGAGACTGGGACAGCACTGAGGTCGACTTGGTCAGCAATGAGGGAGTCTGAGACAGCACTGAGGGAGACTGGGTCAGCACTGAGGGAGACTGGGACAGCACTGAGGGAGACTGGGACAGCACTGAGGTAGACTTGGTCAGCAATGAAGGAGACTGGGACAGCAATGCGGGAGACTGGGTCAGCACTGAGGGAGACTGGGACAGCACTGAGGGAGACTGGGACAGCACTGAGGTAGACTTGGTCAGCAATGAGGGAGACTGGGACAGCAATGAGGGAGACTGGGTCAGCACTGAGGGAGACTGGGCCAGCACTGAGGGAGACTGGGCCAGCGCTGAGGGAGACTGGGACAGCATTGAGGGAGACTGGGCCAGCACTGAGGGAGTCTAGGACAGCACTGAGGGAGTCTGGGCCAACACTGGGGGAAACTGCGCCAGCACTGAGGGAGACTGGGCCAGCACTGAGGGAGACTGGGGCAGCACTGAGTTAGACTTGGTCAGCAATGAGGGAGACTGGGACAGCAATGAGGGAGACTGGGTCAGCACTGAGGGAGACTGGGACAGCACTGAGGGAGACTGGGACAGCACTGACGTAGACTTGTTCAGCAATGAGGGAGACTGGGACAGCACTGAGGGAGACTGGGACAGCACTGAGGGAGACTGGGACAGCACTGAGGTAGACTTGGTCAGCAATGAGGTAGACTTGGTCAGCAATGAGGGAGACTGGGACAGCAATGAGGTAGACTTGGTCAGCAATGAGGGAGTCTGGGACAGCAATGAGGGAGACTGGGTCAGCACTGAGGGAGACTGGGACAGCACTGAGGGAGACTGGGACAGCATTGAGGGAGACTGGGCCAGCACTGAGGGAGTCTAGGACATCACTGAGGGAGACTGGGCCAACACTGGGGGAAACTGGACCCGCCCTGAGAGATTCTGGTACAACGCTGAGGGAGACTGGGACAGCACTGAGGGAGACTGGATCAGCACTGAGAGATACTGAGCAGCACTGAGAGATACTGGGCCAGCACTGAGGGAGACTGGGACAGCACTGAGAGAGTCTGGATCAGCACTGAGAGATACTGGGCAGCACAGAGAGATACTGGGCAGCACTAAGGGAGACTGGGACAGCACTGAGGGAGACTGGGACAGCACTGAGAGATACTGAGCAGCACTGAGAGATACTGGGACAGCACTGAGGGAGACTGGGCCAGCACTGAGGGAGACTGGGGCAGCACTGAGGGAGACTGGGACATCACTGAGAGTTACTGAGCAGCGCTGAGAGATAATGGGACAGCACTGAGAGAGACTTGGTCAGCACTGAGGGAGACTGGGGCAGCAATGAGAGAGACTTGGTCAGCACTGAGGGAGACTGGGGCAGCACTGAGGGAGACTGGGCCAGCACTGAGAGAGACTTGGTCAGCACTGAGGGAGACTGGGGCAGCACTGAGGGAGACTAGGACTGCACTGAGGGAGACTGGGACAGCACTGAGGGAGACTGGGCCAGCACTGAGGGAGACTGGGCCAGCACTGAGAGAGACTTGGTCAGCACTGAGGGAGACTGGGGCAGCACTGAGGGAGACTGGGACTGCACTGAGGGAGTCTGGGACAGCACTGAGGGAGACTGGGACAACACCGAGGGAGACTGGGCCAGCACTGAGGGAGACTGGGACACCACTGAGGGAGACTGGGACAGCACTGAGGGAGACTGCGACAGCACTGAGGGAGACTGGGACAGCACTGAGGGAGACTGGGTCAGCACTGAGGGAGACTGCGCCAGCACTGAGGGAGACTGGGACAGCACTGAGGGAGACTGGGACAGCACTGAGGGAGACTGGGCCAGCACTGAGGGAGACTGGGACACCACTGAGCGAGACTGGGACAGCACTGAGGGAGCCTGGGCCAGCACTGAGGGAGACTGGATCAGCACTGAGAGATACTGGGCCAGCACTGAGAGATACTGAGCCAGCACTGATGGAGACAGGGACAGCACTGAGGGAGACTGGATCAGCACTGAGAGATACTGAGCATCACTGGGAGATACTGGGCCAGCACTGAGGGGGACTGGGACAGCACTGAGCGAGACTGGGTCAGCACTGAGGGAGACTTCGTCAGCACTGAGGGAGACTTGGTCAGCACTGTTGGAGAATGGACCAGCACTGAGGGAGTCTGGGTCAGCACTGAGAGATACTGGGACAGCACTGAGAGAGACTACGCCAGCACTGAGGGAGACTGGGACAGCACTGAGGGAGACTTGGTCAGCACTGTTGGAGAATGGACCAGCACTGAGGGAGACTGGGACAGCACTGAGGGTGTCTGGGCCAGCACTTGGAGACACTGGGCCAGCACTGGGGGAGACTTGGTCAGCACTGATGGAGACTGGGCCAGCAGTGGGGGAGACTCGGCCAGCACTGGGGGAGACTCGGCCAGCACTGAGAGAGACTGGGCCAGCAATGAGAGATACTGGTCCAGCACTGAGGGAGACTTGGTCGGCACTGAGGGAGATTGGGCCAGCACTGAGGGAGACTGGGTCAGCAATGAGGGAGACTGGGACAGCACTGAGGGAGACTGGGTCAGCACTGAGGGAGACTTGGTCAGCACTGAGAGATACTGGGACAGCACTGAGGGAGATTGGGCCAGCACTGAGAGATACTGGGCCAGCACTGAGAGATACTGGGACAGCACTGAGGGAGACTGGGACAGCACTGAGGGAGACTGGGACAGCACTGAGGGAGACTGGGACAGCACTGAGGGAGTCTGGGACAGCACTGAGGGAGACTGGGCCAGCACGGAGGGAGACTGGGACAGCACTGAGGGAGTCTGGGACAGCACTGAGGGAGACAGGAGCAGCACTGAGGGAGACTGGGACAGCACTGAGGGAGACTGGGTCAGCACTGAGGGAGACTGGACCAGCACTGAGGGAGACTGGGCCAGCAGTGAGGGAGACTGGTCCAGCAGTGAGGGAGACTGGGTCAGCACTGAGGGAGACTTGGTCAGCACTGAGGGAGACTGGGCCAGCACTGAGGGAGACTGGGCCAGCACTGAGGGAGACTGGGCCAGCACTGAGGGAGACTGGGTCAGCATTGAGAGAGACTGGGCCAGCACTGAGGGAGTCTGGGCCAGCACTGACGGAGTCTGGGCCAGCACTGGGGGACACTGGGCCAGCACTGGGGGAGACTTGGTCAGCACTGATTGAGACTGGCCAGCAGTGAGGGAGACTGGGCCAGCACTGGGGGAGACTCGGCCAGCACTGAGAGAGACTGGACCTGCACTGAGAGAGACTGGGCCAGCAATGAGAGATACTGGGCCAGCACTGAGGGAGATTTGGTCGGCACTGAGGGAGACTGGGCCAGCACTGAGGGAGACTGAGTCAGCACTGGGGGAGACTCGGCCAGCACTGAGAGAGACTGGACCAGCACTGAGGGAGTCTGGGACAGCACTGAGAGATACTGAGCAGCACTGAGAGATACTGGGACAGCACTGAGGGAGACTGGGCCAGCACTGAGAGATACTGGGACAGCACTGAGAGAGACTGGGCCAGCACTGAGGGAGACTGGGCCAGCACTGAGAGAGACTTGATCAGCACTGAGAGGTACTGGGACAGCACTGAGAGATACTGGGACAGCACTGAGGGAGACTGGGCCAGCACTGAGAGATACTGGGACAGCACTGAGGGAGACTGGGACAGCACTGAGGGAGACTGGGCCAGCACTGAGAGAGACTTGGTCAGCACTGAGAGATACTGGGACAGCACTGAGAGATACTGGGACAGCACTGAGGGAGACTGGGCCAGCACTGAGAGAGACTTGGCCAGCACTTAGGGAGACTTGGGCAGCACTGAGGGAGACTGGGACTGCACTGAGGGAGTCTGGGACAGCACTGAGGGAGACTGGGGCAACACCGAGGGAGACTGGGCCAGCACTGAGGGAGACTGGGACACCACTGAGGGAGACTGGGACAGCACTGAGGGAGACTGCGACAGCACTGAGGGAGACTGGGACAGCACTGAGGGAGACTGGGTCAGCACTGAGGTAGACTGCGCCAGCACTGAGGGAGACTGGGACAGCACTGAGGGAGACTGCGACAGCACTGAGGGAGACTGGGACAGCACTGAGGGAGACTGGATCAGCACTGAGAGATACTGGGCCAGCACTGAGGGAGACTGGGACAGCACTGAGGGAGACTGGGACAGCACTGAGGGAGACTGGATCAGCACTGAGAGATACTGAGCATCACTGAGAGATACTGGGCCAGCACTGAGGGGGACTGGGACAGCACTGAGCGAGACTGGGTCAGCACTGACGGAGACTTCGTCAGCACTGAGGGAGACTTGGTCAGCACTGAGGGAGTCTGGGCCAGCACTTGGAGACACTGGGCCAGCACTGGGGGAGACTTGGTCAGCACTGAGGGAGTCTGGGCCAGCACTTGGAGACACTGGGCCATCACTGGGGGAGACTTGGTCAGCACTGATGGAGACTGGGCCAGCAGTGAGGGAGACTGGGCCAGCACTGGGGGAGACTCGGCCAGCACTGAGAGAGACTGGACCCGCACTGAGGGAGTCTGGGTCAGCAATGAGGGAGACTGGGACAGCACTGAGGGAGACTGGGTCAGCACTGAGGGAGACTTGGTCAGCACTGAGAGATACTGGGACAGCACTGAGGGAGACTGGGACAGCACTGAGAGAGACTGGACCAGCACTGAGGGAGACTGGGCCAGCAGTGAGGGAGACTGGACCAGCAATGAGGGAGACTGGGCCAGCACTGAGAGAGACTGGGCCAGCACTGAGAGAGACTGGACCAGCACTGAGGGAGACTGGGCCAGCACTGAGGGAGACTGGGCCAGCAGTGAGGGAGACTGGACCAGCAATGAGGGAGACTGGGCCAGCACTGAGGGAGACTGGGCCAGCACTGAGAGAGACTGGACCAGCACTGAGGGAGACTGGGCCAGCACTGAGGGAGACTGGGACAGCACTGAGAGATACTGGGACAGCACTGAGGGAGACTGGGCCAGCACTGAGAGATACTGGGACAGCACTGAGGGAGACTGGGACAGCACTGAGGGAGTCTGGGACAGCACTGAGGGAGACTGGGCCAGCACTGAGGGAGACTGGGACTGCACTGAGGGAGACTTGGTCAGCACTGAGGGAGACTGGGCCAGCACTGAGGGAGACTGGGCCAGCACTGAGGGTGACTGGGCCAGCACTGAGGGAGACTGGGCCAGCACTGAGGGAGACTGGGCCAGCACTGAGGGAGACTGGGCCAGCACTGAGGGAGACTGGGTCAGCATTGAGAGAGACTGGGCCAGCACTGAGGGAGTCTGGGCCAGCACTGAGTGAGTCTGGGCCAGCACTGGGGGAGACTTGGTCAGCACTGATTGAGACTGGCCAGCAGTGAGGGAGACTGGGCCAGCACTGGGGGAGACTCGGCCAGCACTGAGTGAGACTGGACCTGCACTGAGAGAGACTGGGCCAGCAATGAGAGATACTGGGCCAGCACTGAGGGAGACTTGGTCGGCAATGAGGGAGACTGGGCCAGCACTGAGGGAGACTGAGTCAGCACTGGGGGAGACTCGGCCAGCACTGAGAGAGACTGGACCAGCACTGAGGGAGTCTGGGCCAGCACTGAGGGAGACTGGGACAGCACTGAGAGATACTGAGCAGCACTGAGAGATACTGGGACAGCACTGAGGGAGACTGGGCCAGCACTGAGAGAGACTTGGTCAGCACTGAGGGAGACTGGGCCAGCACTGAGGGAGACTGGGACTGCACTGAGGGAGTTGGGACAGCACTGAGCGAGACTGGGACAACACCGAGGGAGACTGGGCCAGCACTGAGGGAGACTGGGACAGCACTGAGGGAGACTGGGACAGCACTGAGGGAGACTGGGACAGCACTGAGGGAGACTGGGCCAGCACTGAGGGAGACTGGGCCAGCACTGAGGGAGACTGGGCCAGCACTGAGGGAGACTGGGTCAGCATTGAGAGAGACTGGGCCAGCACTGAGGAAGTCTGGGCCAGCACTGAGGGAGACTGGGCCAGCACTGAGGGAGACTGGGCCAGCAGTGAGGGAGACTGGGCCAGCACTGGGGGAGACTCGGCCAGCACTGAGAGAGACTGGACCTGCACTGAGAGAGACTGGGCCAGCAATGAGAGATACTGGGCCAGCACTGAGGGAGACTTGGTCGGCACTGAGGGAGACTGTACCAGCACTGAGGGAGACTGAGTCAGCACTGGGGGAGACTCGGCCAGCACTGAGAGAGACTGGACCAGCACTGAGGGAGACTGGGACAGCACTGAGAGATACTGGGCCAGCACTGAGGGGGACTGGGACAGCACTGATCGAAAATGGGTCAGCACTGAGGGAGACTTCGTCAGCACTGAGGGAGACTTGGTCAGCACTGAGGGTGTCTGGGCCAGCACTTGGAGACACTGGGCCAGCACTGGGGGAGACTTGGTCAGCACTGAGGGAGTCTGGGCCAGCACTTGGAGACACTGGGCCATCACTGGGGGAGACTTGGTCAGCACTGATGGAGACTGGGCCAGCAGTGAGGGAGACTGGGTCAGCACTGGGGGAGACTCGGCCAGCACTGAGAGAGACTGGACCCGCACTGAGGGAGTCTGGGTCAGCAATGAGGGAGACTGGGACAGCACTGAGGGAGACTGGGTCAGCACTGAGGGAGACTTGGTCAGCACTGAGAGATACTGGGACAGCACTGAGGGAGACTGGGACAGCACTGAGAGAGACTGGACCAGCACTGATGGAGACTGGGCCAGCAGTGAGGGAGACTGGACCAGCAATGAGGGAGACTGGGCCAGCACTGAGGGAGACTGGGCCAGCACTGAGAGAGACTGGACCAGCACTGAGGGAGACTGGGCCAGCACTGAGGGAGACTGGGCCAGCAGTGAGGGAGCCTGGACCAGCAATGAGGGAGACTGGGCCAGCACTGAGGGAGACTGGGCCAGCACTGAGAGAGACTGGACCAGCACTGAGGGAGACTGGGCCAGCACTGAGGGAGACTGGGACAGCACTGAGAGATACTGGGACAGCACTGAGGGAGACTGGGCCAGCACTGAGAGATACTGGGACAGCACTGAGGGAGACTGGGACAGCACTGAGGGAGTCTGGGACAGCACTGAGAGAGTCTGGGCCAGCACTGAGGGAGACTGGGACTGCACTGAGGGAGACTTGGTCAGCACTGAGGGAGACTGGGCCAGCACTGAGGGAGACTGTGCCAGCACTGAGGGTGACTGGGCCAGCACTGAGGGAGACTGGGCCAGCACTGAGGGAGACTGGGCCAGCACTGAGGGAGACTGTGCCAGCACTGAGGGAGACTGGGTCAGCATTGAGAGAGACTGGGCCAGCACTGAGGGAGTCTGGGCCAGCACTGAGGGAGTCTGGGCCAGCACTGGGGGAGACTTGGTCAGCACTGATTGAGACTGGCCAGCAGTGAGGGAGACTGGGCCAGCACTGGGGGAGACTCGGCCAGCACTGAGTGAGACTGGACCTGCACTGAGAGAGACTGGGCCAGCAATGAGAGATACTGGGCCAGCACTGAGGGAGACTTGGTCGGCACTGAGGGAGACTGAGTCAGCACTGGGGGAGACTCGGCCAGCACTGAGAGAGACTGGACCAGCACTGAGGGAGTCTGGGCCAGCACTGAGAGAGACTTGGTCAGCACTGAGGGAGACTGGGCCAGCACTGAGGGAGACTGGGACTGCACTGAGGGAGTTGGGACAGCACTGAGAGATACTGGGACAGCACTGAGGGAGACTGGGCCAGCACTGAGGGAGACTGGGCCAGCACTGAGGGAGACTGGGCCAGCACTGAGGGAGACTGGGCCAGCACTGAGGGAGACTGGGTCAGCATTGAGAGAGACTGGGCCAGCACTGAGGAAGTCTGGGCCAGCACTGAGGGAGACTGGGCCAGCACTGAGGGAGACTGGGCCAGCAGTGAGGGAGACTGGGCCAGCACTGGGGGAGACTCGGCCAGCACTGAGAGAGACTGGACCTGCACTGAGAGAGACTGGGCCAGCAATGAGAGATACTGGGCCAGCACTGAGGGAGACTTGGTCGGCACTGAGGGAGACTGTACCAGCACTGAGGGAGACTGAGTCAGCACTGGGGGAGACTCGGCCAGCACTGAGAGAGACTGGACCAGCACTGAGGGAGACTGGGACAGCACTGAGAGATACTGGGCCAGCACTGAGGGGGACTGGGACAGCACTGATCGAAAATGGGTCAGCACTGAGGGAGACTTCGTCAGCACTGAGGGAGACTTGGTCAGCACTGAGGGTGTCTGGGCCAGCACTTGGAGACACTGGGCCAGCACTGGGGGAGACTTGGTCAGCACTGAGGGAGTCTGGGCCAGCACTTGGAGACACTGGGCCATCACTGGGGGAGACTTGGTCAGCACTGATGGAGACTGGGCCAGCAGTGAGGGAGACTGGGTCAGCACTGGGGGAGACTCGGCCAGCACTGAGAGAGACTGGACCCGCACTGAGGGAGTCTGGGTCAGCAATGAGGGAGACTGGGACAGCACTGAGGGAGACTGGGTCAGCACTGAGGGAGACTTGGTCAGCACTGAGAGATACTGGGACAGCACTGAGGGAGACTGGGACAGCACTGAGAGAGACTGGACCAGCACTGAGGGAGACTGGGCCAGCAGTGAGGGAGACTGGACCAGCAATGAGGGAGACTGGGCCAGCACTGAGGGAGACTGGGCCAGCACTGAGAGAGACTGGACCAGCACTGAGGGAGACTGGGCCAGCACTGAGGGAGACTGGGCCAGCAGTGAGGGAGCCTGGACCAGCAATGAGGGAGACTGGGCCAGCACTGAGGGAGACTGGGCCAGCACTGAGAGAGACTGGACCAGCACTGAGGGAGACTGGGCCAGCACTGAGGGAGACTGGGACAGCACTGAGAGATACTGGGACAGCACTGAGGGAGACTGGGCCAGCACTGAGAGATACTGGGACAGCACTGAGGGAGACTGGGACAGCACTGAGGGAGTCTGGGACAGCACTGAGAGAGTCTGGGCCAGCACTGAGGGAGACTGGGACTGCACTGAGGGAGACTTGGTCAGCACTGAGGGAGACTGGGCCAGCACTGAGGGAGACTGTGCCAGCACTGAGGGTGACTGGGCCAGCACTGAGGGAGACTGGGCCAGCACTGAGGGAGACTGGGCCAGCACTGAGGGAGACTGTGCCAGCACTGAGGGAGACTGGGTCAGCATTGAGAGAGACTGGGCCAGCACTGAGGGAGTCTGGGCCAGCACTGAGGGAGTCTGGGCCAGCACTGGGGGAGACTTGGTCAGCACTGATTGAGACTGGCCAGCAGTGAGGGAGACTGGGCCAGCACTGGGGGAGACTCGGCCAGCACTGAGTGAGACTGGACCTGCACTGAGAGAGACTGGGCCAGCAATGAGAGATACTGGGCCAGCACTGAGGGAGACTTGGTCGGCACTGAGGGAGACTGAGTCAGCACTGGGGGAGACTCGGCCAGCACTGAGAGAGACTGGACCAGCACTGAGGGAGTCTGGGCCAGCACTGAGAGAGACTTGGTCAGCACTGAGGGAGACTGGGCCAGCACTGAGGGAGACTGGGACTGCACTGAGGGAGTTGGGACAGCACTGAGAGATACTGGGACAGCACTGAGGGAGACTGGGCCAGCACTGAGGGAGACTGGGCCAGCACTGAGGGAGACTGGGACTGCACTGAGGGAGACTGGGCCAGCACTGAGGGAGACTGGGACTGCACTGAGGGAGACTTGGTCAGCACTGAGGGAGACTGGGACAGCACTGAGGGAGACTGGGCCAGCACTGAGGGAGACTGGGCCAGCACTGAGGGAGACTGGGCCAGCACTGAGGGAGACTGGGCCAGCACTGAGAGATACTGGGACAGCACTGAGGGAGTCTGGGCCAGCACTGAGGGAGACTGGGCCAGCACTCAGGGAGACTGGGCCAGCAGTGAGGGAGACTGGGCCAGCACTGGGGAAGACTCGGCCAGCACTGAGAGAGACTGGACCTGCACTGAGAGAGACTGGGCCAGCAATGAGAGATACTGGGCCAGCACTGAGGGAGACTTGGCCGGCACTGAGGGAGACTGTACCAGCACTGAGGGAGACTGAGTCAGCACTGGGGGTGTCTCGGCCAGCACTGAGAGAGACTGGACCAGCACTGAGGGAGTCTGGGCCAGCACTGAGGGAGACTGGGACAGCACTGAGGGAGACTGGGTCAGCACTGAGGGAGACTGGGCCAGCACTGAGAGATACTGGGACAGCACTGAGAGATACTGGGACAGCACTGAGGGAGACTGGGCCAGCACTGAGGGGGACTGGACCAGCACTGAGAGATACTGGGACAGCACTGAGAGATACTGGGCCAGCAATGAGAGATACTGGGCCAGCACTGAGGGAGATTTGGTCGGCACTGAGGGAGACTGGGCCAGCACTGAGGGAGACTGAGTCAGCACTGGGGGAGACTCGGCCAGCACTGAGAGAGACTGGACCAGCACTGAGGGAGTCTGGGACAGCACTGAGAGATACTGAGCAGCACTGAGAGATACTGGGACAGCACTGAGTGAGTCTGGGCCAGCACTGGGGGAGACTTGGTCAGCACTGATTGAGACTGGCCAGCAGTGAGGGAGACTGGGCCAGCACTGGGGGAGACTCGGCCAGCACTGAGTGAGACTGGACCTGCACTGAGAGAGACTGGGCCAGCAATGAGAGATACTGGGCCAGCACTGAGGGAGACTTGGTCGGCAATGAGGGAGACTGGGCCAGCACTGAGGGAGACTGAGTCAGCACTGGGGGAGACTCGGCCAGCACTGAGAGAGACTGGACCAGCACTGAGGGAGTCTGGGCCAGCACTGAGGGAGACTGGGACAGCACTGAGAGATACTGAGCAGCACTGAGAGATACTGGGACAGCACTGAGGGAGACTGGGCCAGCACTGAGAGAGACTTGGTCAGCACTGAGGGAGACTGGGCCAGCACTGAGGGAGACTGGGACTGCACTGAGGGAGTTGGGACAGCACTGAGCGAGACTGGGACAACACCGAGGGAGACTGGGCCAGCACTGAGTGAGACTGGGACAGCACTGAGGGAGACTGGGACAGCACTGAGGGAGACTGGGACAGCACTGAGGGAGACTGGGCCAGCACTGAGGGAGACTGGGCCAGCACTGAGGGAGACTGGGCCAGCACTGAGGGAGACTGGGTCAGCATTGAGAGAGACTGGGCCAGCACTGAGGAAGTCTGGGCCAGCACTGAGGGAGACTGGGCCAGCACTGAGGGAGACTGGGCCAGCAGTGAGGGAGACTGGGCCAGCACTGGGGGAGACTCGGCCAGCACTGAGAGAGACTGGACCTGCACTGAGAGAGACTGGGCCAGCAATGAGAGATACTGGGCCAGCACTGAGGGAGACTTGGTCGGCACTGAGGGAGACTGTACCAGCACTGAGGGAGACTGAGTCAGCACTGGGGGAGACTCGGCCAGCACTGAGAGAGACTGGACCAGCACTGAGGGAGACTGGGACAGCACTGAGAGATACTGGGCCAGCACTGAGGGGGACTGGGACAGCACTGATCGAAAATGGGTCAGCACTGAGGGAGACTTCGTCAGCACTGAGGGAGACTTGGTCAGCACTGAGGGTGTCTGGGCCAGCACTTGGAGACACTGGGCCAGCACTGGGGGAGACTTGGTCAGCACTGAGGGAGTCTGGGCCAGCACTTGGAGACACTGGGCCATCACTGGGGGAGACTTGGTCAGCACTGATGGAGACTGGGCCAGCAGTGAGGGAGACTGGGTCAGCACTGGGGGAGACTCGGCCAGCACTGAGAGAGACTGGACCCGCACTGAGGGAGTCTGGGTCAGCAATGAGGGAGACTGGGACAGCACTGAGGGAGACTGGGTCAGCACTGAGGGAGACTTGGTCAGCACTGAGAGATACTGGGACAGCACTGAGGGAGACTGGGACAGCACTGAGAGAGACTGGACCAGCACTGAGGGAGACTGGGCCAGCAGTGAGGGAGACTGGACCAGCAATGAGGGAGACTGGGCCAGCACTGAGGGAGACTGGGCCAGCACTGAGAGAGACTGGACCAGCACTGAGGGAGACTGGGCCAGCACTGAGGGAGACTGGGCCAGCAGTGAGGGAGCCTGGACCAGCAATGAGGGAGACTGGGCCAGCACTGAGGGAGACTGGGCCAGCACTGAGAGAGACTGGACCAGCACTGAGGGAGACTGGGCCAGCACTGAGGGAGACTGGGACAGCACTGAGAGATACTGGGACAGCACTGAGGGAGACTGGGCCAGCACTGAGAGATACTGGGACAGCACTGAGGGAGACTGGGACAGCACTGAGGGAGTCTGGGACAGCACTGAGAGAGTCTGGGCCAGCACTGAGGGAGACTGGGACTGCACTGAGGGAGACTTGGTCAGCACTGAGGGAGACTGGGCCAGCACTGAGGGAGACTGTGCCAGCACTGAGGGTGACTGGGCCAGCACTGAGGGAGACTGGGCCAGCACTGAGGGAGACTGGGCCAGCACTGAGGGAGACTGTGCCAGCACTGAGGGAGACTGGGTCAGCATTGAGAGAGACTGGGCCAGCACTGAGGGAGTCTGGGCCAGCACTGAGGGAGTCTGGGCCAGCACTGGGGGAGACTTGGTCAGCACTGATTGAGACTGGCCAGCAGTGAGGGAGACTGGGCCAGCACTGGGGGAGACTCGGCCAGCACTGAGTGAGACTGGACCTGCACTGAGAGAGACTGGGCCAGCAATGAGAGATACTGGGCCAGCACTGAGGGAGACTTGGTCGGCACTGAGGGAGACTGAGTCAGCACTGGGGGAGACTCGGCCAGCACTGAGAGAGACTGGACCAGCACTGAGGGAGTCTGGGCCAGCACTGAGAGAGACTTGGTCAGCACTGAGGGAGACTGGGCCAGCACTGAGGGAGACTGGGACTGCACTGAGGGAGTTGGGACAGCACTGAGAGATACTGGGACAGCACTGAGGGAGACTGGGCCAGCACTGAGGGAGACTGGGCCAGCACTGAGGGAGACTGGGCCAGCACTGAGGGAGACTGGGCCAGCACTGAGGGAGACTGGGTCAGCATTGAGAGAGACTGGGCCAGCACTGAGGAAGTCTGGGCCAGCACTGAGGGAGACTGGGCCAGCACTGAGGGAGACTGGGCCAGCAGTGAGGGAGACTGGGCCAGCACTGGGGGAGACTCGGCCAGCACTGAGAGAGACTGGACCTGCACTGAGAGAGACTGGGCCAGCAATGAGAGATACTGGGCCAGCACTGAGGGAGACTTGGTCGGCACTGAGGGAGACTGTACCAGCACTGAGGGAGACTGAGTCAGCACTGGGGGAGACTCGGCCAGCACTGAGAGAGACTGGACCAGCACTGAGGGAGACTGGGACAGCACTGAGAGATACTGGGCCAGCACTGAGGGGGACTGGGACAGCACTGATCGAAAATGGGTCAGCACTGAGGGAGACTTCGTCAGCACTGAGGGAGACTTGGTCAGCACTGAGGGTGTCTGGGCCAGCACTTGGAGACACTGGGCCAGCACTGGGGGAGACTTGGTCAGCACTGAGGGAGTCTGGGCCAGCACTTGGAGACACTGGGCCATCACTGGGGGAGACTTGGTCAGCACTGATGGAGACTGGGCCAGCAGTGAGGGAGACTGGGTCAGCACTGGGGGAGACTCGGCCAGCACTGAGAGAGACTGGACCCGCACTGAGGGAGTCTGGGTCAGCAATGAGGGAGACTGGGACAGCACTGAGGGAGACTGGGTCAGCACTGAGGGAGACTTGGTCAGCACTGAGAGATACTGGGACAGCACTGAGGGAGACTGGGACAGCACTGAGAGAGACTGGACCAGCACTGAGGGAGACTGGGCCAGCAGTGAGGGAGACTGGACCAGCAATGAGGGAGACTGGGCCAGCACTGAGGGAGACTGGGCCAGCACTGAGAGAGACTGGACCAGCACTGAGGGAGACTGGGCCAGCACTGAGGGAGACTGGGCCAGCAGTGAGGGAGCCTGGACCAGCAATGAGGGAGACTGGGCCAGCACTGAGGGAGACTGGGCCAGCACTGAGAGAGACTGGACCAGCACTGAGGGAGACTGGGCCAGCACTGAGGGAGACTGGGACAGCACTGAGAGATACTGGGACAGCACTGAGGGAGACTGGGCCAGCACTGAGAGATACTGGGACAGCACTGAGGGAGACTGGGACAGCACTGAGGGAGTCTGGGACAGCACTGAGAGAGTCTGGGCCAGCACTGAGGGAGACTGGGACTGCACTGAGGGAGACTTGGTCAGCACTGAGGGAGACTGGGCCAGCACTGAGGGAGACTGTGCCAGCACTGAGGGTGACTGGGCCAGCACTGAGGGAGACTGGGCCAGCACTGAGGGAGACTGGGCCAGCACTGAGGGAGACTGTGCCAGCACTGAGGGAGACTGGGTCAGCATTGAGAGAGACTGGGCCAGCACTGAGGGAGTCTGGGCCAGCACTGAGGGAGTCTGGGCCAGCACTGGGGGAGACTTGGTCAGCACTGATTGAGACTGGCCAGCAGTGAGGGAGACTGGGCCAGCACTGGGGGAGACTCGGCCAGCACTGAGTGAGACTGGACCTGCACTGAGAGAGACTGGGCCAGCAATGAGAGATACTGGGCCAGCACTGAGGGAGACTTGGTCGGCACTGAGGGAGACTGAGTCAGCACTGGGGGAGACTCGGCCAGCACTGAGAGAGACTGGACCAGCACTGAGGGAGTCTGGGCCAGCACTGAGAGAGACTTGGTCAGCACTGAGGGAGACTGGGCCAGCACTGAGGGAGACTGGGACTGCACTGAGGGAGTTGGGACAGCACTGAGAGATACTGGGACAGCACTGAGGGAGAATGGGCCAGCACTGAGGGAGACTGGGCCAGCACTGAGGGAGACTGGGACTGCACTGAGGGAGACTGGGCCAGCACTGAGGGAGACTGGGACTGCACTGAGGGAGACTTGGTCAGCACTGAGGGAGACTGGGACAGCACTGAGGGAGACTGGGCCAGCACTGAGGGAGACTGGGCCAGCACTGAGGGAGACTGGGCCAGCACTGAGGGAGACTGGGCCAGCACTGAGAGATACTGGGACAGCACTGAGGGAGTCTGGGCCAGCACTGAGGGAGACTGGGCCAGCACTCAGGGAGACTGGGCCAGCAGTGAGGGAGACTGGGCCAGCACTGGGGAAGACTCGGCCAGCACTGAGAGAGACTGGACCTGCACTGAGAGAGACTGGGCCAGCAATGAGAGATACTGGGCCAGCACTGAGGGAGACTTGGCCGGCACTGAGGGAGACTGTACCAGCACTGAGGGAGACTGAGTCAGCACTGGGGGTGTCTCGGCCAGCACTGAGAGAGACTGGACCAGCACTGAGGGAGTCTGGGCCAGCACTGAGGGAGACTGGGACAGCACTGAGGGAGACTGGGTCAGCACTGAGGGAGACTGGGCCAGCACTGAGAGATACTGGGACAGCACTGAGAGATACTGGGACAGCACTGAGGGAGACTGGGCCAGCACTGAGGGGGACTGGACCAGCACTGAGAGATACTGGGACAGCACTGAGAGATACTGGGCCAGCAATGAGAGATACTGGGCCAGCACTGAGGGAGATTTGGTCGGCACTGAGGGAGACTGGGCCAGCACTGAGGGAGACTGAGTCAGCACTGGGGGAGACTCGGCCAGCACTGAGAGAGACTGGACCAGCACTGAGGGAGTCTGGGACAGCACTGAGAGATACTGAGCAGCACTGAGAGATACTGGGACAGCACTGAGGGAGACTGGGCCAGCACTGAGAGATACTGGATCAGCACTGAGAGATACTGGGCCAGCACTGAGGGAGACTGGGACAGCACTGAGGGAGACTGGGACAGCACTGAGGGAGACTGGATCAGCACTGAGAGATACTGAGCATCACTGAGAGATACTGGGCCAGCACTGAGGGGGACTGGGACAGCACTGAGCGAGACTGGGTCAGCACTGACGGAGACTTCGTCAGCACTGAGGGAGACTTGGTCAGCACTGAGGGAGTCTGGGCCAGCACTTGGAGACACTGGGCCAGCACTGGGGGAGACTTGGTCAGCACTGAGGGAGTCTGGGCCAGCACTTGGAGACACTGGGCCATCACTGGGGGAGACTTGGTCAGCACTGATGGAGACTGGGCCAGCAGTGAGGGAGACTGGGCCAGCACTGGGGGAGACTCGGCCAGCACTGAGAGAGACTGGACCCGCACTGAGGGAGTCTGGGTCAGCAATGAGGGAGACTGGGACAGCACTGAGGGAGACTGGGTCAGCACTGAGGGAGACTTGGTCAGCACTGAGAGATACTGGGACAGCACTGAGGGAGACTGGGACAGCACTGAGAGAGACTGGACCAGCACTGAGGGAGACTGGGCCAGCAGTGAGGGAGACTGGACCAGCAATGAGGGAGACTGGGCCAGCACTGAGAGAGACTGGGCCAGCACTGAGAGAGACTGGACCAGCACTGAGGGAGACTGGGCCAGCACTGAGGGAGACTGGGCCAGCAGTGAGGGAGACTGGACCAGCAATGAGGGAGACTGGGCCAGCACTGAGGGAGACTGGGCCAGCACTGAGAGAGACTGGACCAGCACTGAGGGAGACTGGGCCAGCACTGAGGGAGACTGGGACAGCACTGAGAGATACTGGGACAGCACTGAGGGAGACTGGGCCAGCACTGTGTGATACTGGGACAGCACTGAGGGAGACTGGGACAGCACTGTGGGAGTCTGGGACAGCACTGAGGGAGACTGGGCCAGCACTGAGGGAGACTGGGACTGCACTGAGGGAGACTTGGTCAGCACTGAGGGAGACTGGGCCAGCACTGAGGGAGACTGGGCCAGCACTGAGGGTGACTGGGCCAGCACTGAGGGAGACTGGGCCAGCACTGAGGGAGACTGGGCCAGCACTGAGGGAGACTGGGCCAGCACTGAGGGAGACTGGGTCAGCATTGAGAGAGACTGGGCCAGCACTGAGGGAGTCTGGGCCAGCACTGAGGGAGTCTGGGCCAGCACTGGGGGAGACTTGGTCAGCACTGATTGAGACTGGCCAGCAGTGAGGGAGACTGGGCCAGCACTGGGGGAGACTCGGCCAGCACTGAGTGAGACTGGACCTGCACTGAGAGAGACTGGGCCAGCAATGAGAGATACTGGGCCAGCACTGAGGGAGACTTGGTCGGCAATGAGGGAGACTGGGCCAGCACTGAGGGAGACTGAGTCAGCACTGGGGGAGACTCGGCCAGCACTGAGAGAGACTGGACCAGCACTGAGGGAGTCTGGGCCAGCACTGAGGGAGACTGGGACAGCACTGAGAGATACTGAGCAGCACTGAGAGATACTGGGACAGCACTGAGGGAGACTGGGCCAGCACTGAGAGAGACTTGGTCAGCACTGAGGGAGACTGGGCCAGCACTGAGGGAGACTGGGACTGCACTGAGGGAGTTGGGACAGCACTGAGCGAGACTGGGACAACACCGAGGGAGACTGGGCCAGCACTGAGGGAGACTGGGACAGCACTGAGGGAGACTGGGACAGCACTGAGGGAGACTGGGACAGCACTGAGGGAGACTGGGACAGCACTGAGGGAGACTGGGCCAGCACTGAGGGAGACTGGGCCAGCACTGAGGGAGACTGGGTCAGCATTGAGAGAGACTGGGCCAGCACTGAGGGAGTCTGGGCCAGCACTGAGGGAGACTGGGCCAGCACTGAGGGAGACTGGGCCAGCAGTGAGGGAGACTGGGCCAGCACTGGGGGAGACTCGGCCAGCACTGAGAGAGACTGGACCTGCACTGAGAGAGACTGGGCCAGCAATGAGAGATACTGGGCCAGCACTGAGGGAGACTTGGTCGGCACTGAGGGAGACTGTACCAGCACTGAGGGAGACTGAGTCAGCACTGGGGGAGACTCGGCCAGCACTGAGAGAGACTGGACCAGCACTGAGGGAGACTGGGACAGCACTGAGAGATACTGGGCCAGCACTGAGGGGGACTGGGACAGCACTGATCGAGACTGGATCAGCACTGAGGGAGACTTCGTCAGCACTGAGGGAGACTTGGTCAGCACTGAGGGTGTCTGGGCCAGCACTTGGAGACACTGGGCCAGCTCTGGGGGAGACTTGGTCAGCACTGAGGGAGTCTGGGCCAGCACTTGGAGACACTGGGCCATCACTGGGGGAGACTTGGTCAGCACTGATGGAGACTGGGCCAGCAGTGAGGGAGACTGGGCCAGCACTGGGGGAGACTCGGCCAGCACTGAGAGAGACTGGACCCGCACTGAGGGAGTCTGGGTCAGCAATGAGGGAGACTGGGACAGCACTGAGGGAGACTGGGTCAGCACTGAGGGAGACTTGGTCAGCACTGAGAGATACTGGGACAGCACTGAGGGAGACTGGGACAGCACTGAGAGAGACTGGACCAGCACTGAGGGAGACTGGGCCAGCAGTGAGGGAGACTGGACCAGCAATGAGGGAGACTGGGCCAGCACTGAGGGAGACTGGGCCAGCACTGAGAGAGACTGGACCAGCACTGAGGGAGACTGGGCCAGCACTGAGGGAGACTGGGCCAGCAGTGAGGGAGCCTGGACCAGCAATGAGGGAGACTGGGCCAGCACTGAGGGAGACTGGGCCAGCACTGAGAGAGACTGGACCAGCACTGAGGGAGACTGGGCCAGCACTGAGGGAGACTGGGACAGCACTGAGAGATACTGGGACAGCACTGAGGGAGACTGGGCCAGCACTGAGAGATACTGGGACAGCACTGAGGGAGACTGGGACAGCACTGAGGGAGTCTGGGACAGCACTGAGAGAGTCTGGGCCAGCACTGAGGGAGACTGGGACTGCACTGAGGGAGACTTGGTCAGCACTGAGGGAGACTGGACCAGCACTGAGGGAGACTGGGCCAGCACTGAGAGATACTGGGACAGCACTGAGGGAGTCTGGGCCAGCACTGAGGGAGACTGGGCCAGCACTCAGGGAGACTGGGCCAGCAGTGAGGGAGACTGGGCCAGCACTGGGGGAGACTCGGCCAGCACTGAGAGAGACTGGACCTGCACTGAGAGAGACTGGGCCAGCAATGAGAGATACTGGGCCAGCACTGAGGGAGACTTGGCCGGCACTGAGGGAGACTGTACCAGCACTGAGGGAGACTGAGTCAGCACTGGGGGTGTCTCGGCCAGCACTGAGAGAGACTGGACCAGCACTGAGGGAGTCTGGGCCAGCACTGAGGGAGACTGGGACAGCACTGAGGGAGACTGGGTCAGCACTGAGGGAGACTGGGCCAGCACTGAGAGATACTGGGACAGCACTGAGAGATACTGGGACAGCACTGAGGGAGACTGGGCCAGCACTGAGGGGGACTGGACCAGCACTGAGAGATACTGGAACAGCACTGAGAGATACTGGGCCAGCAATGAGAGATACTGGGCCAGCACTGAGGGAGATTTGGTCGGCACTGAGGGAGACTGGGCCAGCACTGAGGGAGACTGAGTCAGCACTGGGGGAGACTCGGCCAGCACTGAGAGAGACTGGACCAGCACTGAGGGAGTCTGGGACAGCACTGAGAGATACTGAGCAGCACTGAGAGATACTGGGACAGCACTGAGGGAGACTGGGCCAGCACTGAGAGATACTGGATCAGCACTGAGAGATACTGGGCCAGCACTGAGGGAGACTGGGACAGCACTGAGGGAGACTGGGACAGCACTGAGGGAGACTGGATCAGCACTGAGAGATACTGAGCATCACTGAGAGATACTGGGCCAGCACTGAGGGGGACTGGGACAGCACTGAGCGAGACTGGGTCAGCACTGACGGAGACTTCGTCAGCACTGAGGGAGACTTGGTCAGCACTGAGGGAGTCTGGGCCAGCACTTGGAGACACTGGGCCAGCACTGGGGGAGACTTGGTCAGCACTGAGGGAGTCTGGGCCAGCACTTGGAGACACTGGGCCATCACTGGGGGAGACTTGGTCAGCACTGATGGAGACTGGGCCAGCAGTGAGGGAGACTGGGCCAGCACTGGGGGAGACTCGGCCAGCATTGAGAGAGACTGGACCCGCACTGAGGGAGTCTGGGTCAGCAATGAGGGAGACTGGGACAGCACTGAGGGAGACTGGGTCAGCACTGAGGGAGACTTGGTCAGCACTGAGAGATACTGGGACAGCACTGAGGGAGACTGGGACAGCACTGAGAGAGACTGGACCAGCACTGAGGGAGACTGGGCCAGCAGTGAGGGAGACTGGACCAGCAATGAGGGAGACTGGGCCAGCACTGAGAGAGACTGGGCCAGCACTGAGAGAGACTGGACCAGCACTGAGGGAGACTGGGCCAGCACTGAGGGAGACTGGGCCAGCAGTGAGGGAGACTGGACCAGCAATGAGGGAGACTGGGCCAGCACTGAGGGAGACTGGGCCAGCACTGAGAGAGACTGGACCAGCACTGAGGGAGACTGGGCCAGCACTGAGGGAGACTGGGACAGCACTGAGAGATACTGGGACAGCACTGAGGGAGACTGGGCCAGCACTGTGTGATACTGGGACAGCACTGAGGGAGACTGGGACAGCACTGTGGGAGTCTGGGACAGCACTGAGGGAGACTGGGCCAGCACTGAGGGAGACTGGGACTGCACTGAGGGAGACTTGGTCAGCACTGAGGGAGACTGGGCCAGCACTGAGGGAGACTGGGCCAGCACTGAGGGTGACTGGGCCAGCACTGAGGGAGACTGGGCCAGCACTGAGGGAGACTGGGCCAGCACTGAGGGAGACTGGGCCAGCACTGAGGGAGACTGGGTCAGCATTGAGAGAGACTGGGCCAGCACTGAGGGAGTCTGGGCCAGCACTGAGGGAGTCTGGGCCAGCACTGGGGGAGACTTGGTCAGCACTGATTGAGACTGGCCAGCAGTGAGGGAGACTGGGCCAGCACTGGGGGAGACTCGGCCAGCACTGAGTGAGACTGGACCTGCACTGAGAGAGACTGGGCCAGCAATGAGAGATACTGGGCCAGCACTGAGGGAGACTTGGTCGGCAATGAGGGAGACTGGGCCAGCACTGAGGGAGACTGAGTCAGCACTGGGGGAGACTCGGCCAGCACTGAGAGAGACTGGACCAGCACTGAGGGAGTCTGGGCCAGCACTGAGGGAGACTGGGACAGCACTGAGAGATACTGAGCAGCACTGAGAGATACTGGGACAGCACTGAGGGAGACTGGGCCAGCACTGAGAGAGACTTGGTCAGCACTGAGGGAGACTGGGCCAGCACTGAGGGAGACTGGGACTGCACTGAGGGAGTTGGGACAGCACTGAGCGAGACTGGGACAACACCGAGGGAGACTGGGCCAGCACTGAGGGAGACTGGGACAGCACTGAGGGAGACTGGGACAGCACTGAGGGAGACTGGGACAGCACTGAGGGAGACTGGGACAGCACTGAGGGAGACTGGGCCAGCACTGAGGGAGACTGGGCCAGCACTGAGGGAGACTGGGTCAGCATTGAGAGAGACTGGGCCAGCACTGAGGGAGTCTGGGCCAGCACTGAGGGAGACTGGGCCAGCACTGAGGGAGACTGGGCCAGCAGTGAGGGAGACTGGGCCAGCACTGGGGGAGACTCGGCCAGCACTGAGAGAGACTGGACCTGCACTGAGAGAGACTGGGCCAGCAATGAGAGATACTGGGCCAGCACTGAGGGAGACTTGGTCGGCACTGAGGGAGACTGTACCAGCACTGAGGGAGACTGAGTCAGCACTGGGGGAGACTCGGCCAGCACTGAGAGAGACTGGACCAGCACTGAGGGAGACTGGGACAGCACTGAGAGATACTGGGCCAGCACTGAGGGGGACTGGGACAGCACTGATCGAGACTGGATCAGCACTGAGGGAGACTTCGTCAGCACTGAGGGAGACTTGGTCAGCACTGAGGGTGTCTGGGCCAGCACTTGGAGACACTGGGCCAGCTCTGGGGGAGACTTGGTCAGCACTGAGGGAGTCTGGGCCAGCACTTGGAGACACTGGGCCATCACTGGGGGAGACTTGGTCAGCACTGATGGAGACTGGGCCAGCAGTGAGGGAGACTGGGCCAGCACTGGGGGAGACTCGGCCAGCACTGAGAGAGACTGGACCCGCACTGAGGGAGTCTGGGTCAGCAATGAGGGAGACTGGGACAGCACTGAGGGAGACTGGGTCAGCACTGAGGGAGACTTGGTCAGCACTGAGAGATACTGGGACAGCACTGAGGGAGACTGGGACAGCACTGAGAGAGACTGGACCAGCACTGAGGGAGACTGGGCCAGCAGTGAGGGAGACTGGACCAGCAATGAGGGAGACTGGGCCAGCACTGAGGGAGACTGGGCCAGCACTGAGAGAGACTGGACCAGCACTGAGGGAGACTGGGCCAGCACTGAGGGAGACTGGGCCAGCAGTGAGGGAGCCTGGACCAGCAATGAGGGAGACTGGGCCAGCACTGAGGGAGACTGGGCCAGCACTGAGAGAGACTGGACCAGCACTGAGGGAGACTGGGCCAGCACTGAGGGAGACTGGGACAGCACTGAGAGATACTGGGACAGCACTGAGGGAGACTGGGCCAGCACTGAGAGATACTGGGACAGCACTGAGGGAGACTGGGACAGCACTGAGGGAGTCTGGGACAGCACTGAGAGAGTCTGGGCCAGCACTGAGGGAGACTGGGACTGCACTGAGGGAGACTTGGTCAGCACTGAGGGAGACTGGGCCAGCACTGAGGGAGACTGTGCCAGCACTGAGGGTGACTGGGCCAGCACTGAGGGAGACTGGGCCAGCACTGAGGGAGACTGGGCCAGCACTGAGGGAGACTGGGTCAGCATTGAGAGAGACTGGGCCAGCACTGAGGGAGTCTGGGCCAGCACTGAGGGAGTCTGGGCCAGCACTGGGGGAGACTTGGTCAGCACTGATTGAGACTGGCCAGCAGTGAGGGAGACTGGGCCAGCACTGGGGGAGACTCGGCCAGCACTGAGTGAGACTGGACCTGCACTGAGAGAGACTGGGCCAGCAATGAGAGATACTGGGCCAGCACTGAGGGAGACTTGGTCGGCACTGAGGGAGACTGAGTCAGCACTGGGGGAGACTCGGCCAGCACTGAGAGAGACTGGACCAGCACTGAGGGAGTCTGGGCCAGCACTGAGAGAGACTTGGTCAGCACTGAGGGAGACTGGGCCAGCACTGAGGGAGACTGGGACTGCACTGAGGGAGTTGGGACAGCACTGAGAGATACTGGGACAGCACTGAGGGAGACTGGGCCAGCACTGAGGGAGACTGGGCCAGCACTGAGGGAGACTGGGACTGCACTGAGGGAGACTGGGCCAGCACTGAGGGAGACTGGGACTGCACTGAGGGAGACTTGGTCAGCACTGAGGGAGACTGGGACAGCACTGAGGGAGACTGGGCCAGCACTGAGGGAGACTGGGCCAGCACTGAGGGAGACTGGGCCAGCACTGAGGGAGACTGGGCCAGCACTGAGAGATACTGGGACAGCACTGAGGGAGTCTGGGCCAGCACTGAGGGAGACTGGGCCAGCACTCAGGGAGACTGGGCCAGCAGTGAGGGAGACTGGGCCAGCACTGGGGGAGACTCGGCCAGCACTGAGAGAGACTGGACCTGCACTGAGAGAGACTGGGCCAGCAATGAGAGATACTGGGCCAGCACTGAGGGAGACTTGGCCGGCACTGAGGGAGACTGTACCAGCACTGAGGGAGACTGAGTCAGCACTGGGGGTGTCTCGGCCAGCACTGAGAGAGACTGGACCAGCACTGAGGGAGTCTGGGCCAGCACTGAGGGAGACTGGGACAGCACTGAGGGAGACTGGGTCAGCACTGAGGGAGACTGGGCCAGCACTGAGAGATACTGGGACAGCACTGAGAGATACTGGGACAGCACTGAGGGAGACTGGGCCAGCACTGAGGGGGACTGGACCAGCACTGAGAGATACTGGGACAGCACTGAGAGATACTTGGACAGCACTGAGGGACACTGGGACAGCACTGAGAGATACTGGGACAGCACTGAGGGAGACTGGGACAGCACTGAGGGAGACTGGGTCAGCACTGAGGGAGTCTGGGTCAGCACTGAGAGATACTGCGTCAGCACTGAGAGATACTGGGACAGCACTGAGAGATACTTGGACAGCACTGAGGGAGACGGGGACAGCACTGAGGGAGACTGGGTCTGCACTGAGGGAGACTTGGTCAGCACTGAGGGAGACTGGGACAGCACTGAGGGAGACTGGGTCAGCACTGAGGGAGACCGGGACAGCACTGACGGAGACTGGGCCAGCACTGAGAGATACTGGGACAGCACTGATGGAGACTGGGACAGCACTGAGGGAGTCTGAGCCAACACTGGGTGAGAATGGGCCAGCACTGAGGGAGAATGGGCCAGCACTGAGGGAGACTGGGCCAGCACTGAGAGAGACTGGGCCAGCACTGAGGGAGACTGGGTCAGCACTGAGGGAGACTTGGTCAGCACTGAGGGAGACTGGGCCAGCACTGAGGGAGACTGAGGCAGCACTGAGGGAGTCTGGGACAGCACTGAGGGAGACTGGAGCAGCACTGAGGGAGACTGGGACAGCACTGAGGGAGACTGGGACAACACCGAGAGAGACTGGGCCAGCACTGAGGGAGACTGGGACTGCACTGAGGGAGACTGGGTCAGCACTGATAGATACTGGGCCAGCACTGAGGGGGACTGGGACAGCACTGAGGGAGACTGGGCCAGCACTGAGGGAGTCTGGGCCAGCACTGTGGGACACTAGGCCAGCACTGGGGGAGACTTGGTCAGCACTGATTGAGACTGGCCAGCAGTGAGGGAGACTGGGCCAGCACTGAGAGAGACTGGACCTGCACTGAGAGAGACTGGGCCAGCAATGAGAGATACTGGGCCAGCACTGAGGGAGACTGCGTCAGCACTGAGGGAGACTTTGTCAGCACTGAGGGAGTCTGGGACCGCACTGAGGGAGACGGCGTCAGCACTGAGGGAGACTTTGTCAGCACTGAGGGATTCTGGGACAGCACTGAGAGATACTGCGTCAGCACTGAGAGATACTGGGACAGCACTGAGGGAGACTGGGACCGCACTGAGGGAGACTGGGACAGCACTGAGGGAGACTGGGCCAGCAGTGAGGGAGACTGGGCCAGCACTGGGGGAGACTCGGCCAGCACTGAGAGAGACTGGACCTGCACTGAGAGAGACTGGGCCAGCACTGAGAGATACTGGGCCAGCACTGAGGGAGACTTGGTCGGCACTGAGGGAGACTGGGCCAGCACTGAGGGAGACTGAGTCAGCACTGGGGGAGACTCGGCCAGCACTGAGAGAGACTGGACCAGCATTGAGGGAGTCTGGGCCAGCACTGAGGGGGACTGGGCCAGCACTGAGGGAGACTGGGTCAGCACTGAGGGAGACTGGGCCAGCACTGAGAGATACTGGACCAGCACTGAGGGAGTCTGGGCCAGCACTGAGGGAAACTGGGACAGCACTGAGGGAGACTGGGCCAGCACTGAGGGAGACTGGGACAGAACTGAGGGGGACTGGGTCAGCACTGAGGGAGACTGGGCCAGCACTGAGAGATACTGGGACAGCACTGAGGGAGACTGGGCCAGCACTGAGGGAGACTGGGCCAGCACTGAGGGGGACTGGACCAGCACTGAGAGATACTTGGACAGCACTGAGGGACACTGGGACAGCACTGAGGGAGACTGGGTCAGCACTGAGAGATACTGGGACAGCACTGAGAGATACTGGGCCAACACTGAGGGAGACTGGGTCAGCACTGAGGGAGACTGGGTCAGCACTGAGGGAGACGGGGACAGCACTGAGGGAGACTGGGTCAGCACTGAGGGAGACGGGGACAGCACTGAGGGAGACTGGGTCAGCACTGAGGGAGACTTGGTCAGCACTGAGGGAGACTGGGACAGCACTGAGGGAGACTGGGTCAGCACTGAGGGAGACTGGGACAGCACTGACGGAGACTGGGACAGCACTGAGGGAGTCTGAGCCAACACTGGGTGAGAATGGGCCAGCACTGAGGGAGACTGGGACAGCACTGAGGGAGACTGGGACAGCACTGAGAGAGACTGGACCTGCACTGAGGGAGACTGGACCTGCACTGAGGGAGACTGGGCCAGCACTGAGAGAGACTGGACCTGCACTGAGGGAGACTGGGCCAGCACTGAGAGAGACTGGGCCAGCACTGAGGGAGACTGGGCCAGCTCTGTGAGAGACTGGGGCAGCACTGAGGGAGACTGGGTCAGCACTGAGGGAGACTTGGTCAGCACTGAGGGAGACTGGGCCAGCACTGAAGGAGACTGGGTCAGCACTGAGGGAGACTTGGTCAGCACTGAGGGAGACTGGGCCAGCACTGAGGGAGACTGGGACAACACCGAGAGAGACTGGGCCAGCACTGAGGGAGACTGGGACTGCACTGAGGGAGACTGGGTCAGCACTGATAGATACTGGGCCAGCACTGAGGGGGACTGGGACAGCACTGAGGGAGACTGGGCCAGCACTGAGGGAGTCTGGGCCAGCACTGTGGGACACTAGGCCAGCACTGGGGGAGACTTGGTCAGCACTGATTGAGACTGGCCAGCAGTGAGGGAGACTGGGCCAGCACTGGGGAAGACTCGGCCAGCACTGAGAGAGACTGGACCCGCACTGAGGGAGTCTGGGTCAGCAATGAGGGAGACTGGGACAGCACTGAGGGAGACTGGGTCAGCACTGAGGGAGACTTGGTCAGCACTGAGAGATACTGGGACAGCACTGAGGGAGACTGGGACAGCACTGAGAGAGACTGGACCAGCACTGAGGGAGACTGGGCCAGCAGTGAGGGAGACTGGACCAGCAATGAGGGAGACTGGGCCAGCACTGAGGGAGACTGGGCCAGCACTGAGAGAGACTGGACCAGCACTGAGGGAGACTGGGCCAGCACTGAGGGAGACTGGGCCAGCAGTGAGGGAGCCTGGACCAGCAATGAGGGAGACTGGGCCAGCACTGAGGGAGACTGGGCCAGCACTGAGAGAGACTGGACCAGCACTGAGGGAGACTGGGCCAGCACTGAGGGAGACTGGGACAGCACTGAGAGATACTGGGACAGCACTGAGGGAGACTGGGCCAGCACTGAGAGATACTGGGACAGCACTGAGGGAGACTGGGACAGCACTGAGGGAGTCTGGGACAGCACTGAGAGAGTCTGGGCCAGCACTGAGGGAGACTGGGACTGCACTGAGGGAGACTTGGTCAGCACTGAGGGAGACTGGGCCAGCACTGAGGGAGACTGTGCCAGCACTGAGGGTGACTGGGCAAGCACTGAGGGAGACTGGGCCAGCACTGAGGGAGACTGGGCCAGCACTGAGGGAGACTGTGCCAGCACTGAGGGAGACTGGGTCAGCATTGAGAGAGACTGGGCCAGCACTGAGGGAGTCTGGGCCAGCACTGAGGGAGTCTGGGCCAGCACTGGGGGAGACTTGGTCAGCACTGATTGAGACTGGCCAGCAGTGAGGGAGACTGGGCCAGCACTGGGGGAGACTCGGCCAGCACTGAGTGAGACTGGACCTGCACTGAGAGAGACTGGGCCAGCAATGAGAGATACTGGGCCAGCACTGAGGGAGACTTGGTCGGCACTGAGGGAGACTGAGTCAGCACTGGGGGAGACTCGGCCAGCACTGAGAGAGACTGGACCAGCACTGAGGGAGTCTGGGCCAGCACTGAGAGAGACTTGGTCAGCACTGAGGGAGACTGGGCCAGCACTGAGGGAGACTGGGACTGCACTGAGGGAGTTGGGACAGCACTGAGAGATACTGGGACAGCACTGAGGGAGACTGGGCCAGCACTGAGGGAGACTGGGCCAGCACTGAGGGAGACTGGGACTGCACTGAGGGAGACTGGGCCAGCACTGAGGGAGACTGGGACTGCACTGAGGGAGACTTGGTCAGCACTGAGGGAGACTGGGACAGCACTGAGGGAGACTGGGCCAGCACTGAGGGAGACTGGGCCAGCACTGAGGGAGACTGGGCCAGCACTGAGGGAGACTGGGCCAGCACTGAGAGATACTGGGACAGCACTGAGGGAGTCTGGGCCAGCACTGAGGGAGACTGGGCCAGCACTCAGGGAGACTGGGCCAGCAGTGAGGGAGACTGGGCCAGCACTGGGGGAGACTCGGCCAGCACTGAGAGAGACTGGACCTGCACTGAGAGAGACTGGGCCAGCAATGAGAGATACTGGGCCAGCACTGAGGGAGACTTGGCCGGCACTGAGGGAGACTGTACCAGCACTGAGGGAGACTGAGTCAGCACTGGGGGTGTCTCGGCCAGCACTGAGAGAGACTGGACCAGCACTGAGGGAGTCTGGGCCAGCACTGAGGGAGACTGGGACAGCACTGAGGGAGACTGGGTCAGCACTGAGGGAGACTGGGCCAGCACTGAGAGATACTGGGACAGCACTGAGAGATACTGGGACAGCACTGAGGGAGACTGGGCCAGCACTGAGGGGGAATGGACCAGCACTGAGAGATACTGGGACAGCACTGAGAGATACTTGGACAGCACTGAGGGACACTGGGACAGCACTGAGAGATACTGGGACAGCACTGAGGGAGACTGGGACAGCACTGAGGGAGACTGGGTCAGCACTGAGGGAGTCTGGGTCAGCACTGAGAGATACTGCGTCAGCACTGAGAGATACTGGGACAGCACTGAGAGATACTTGGACAGCACTGAGGGAGACGGGGACAGCACTGAGGGAGACTGGGTCTGCACTGAGGGAGACTTGGTCAGCACTGAGGGAGACTGGGACAGCACTGAGGGAGACTGGGTCAGCACTGAGGGAGACCGGGACAGCACTGACGGAGACTGGGCCAGCACTGAGAGATACTGGGACAGCACTGATGGAGACTGGGACAGCACTGAGGGAGTCTGAGCCAACACTGGGTGAGAATGGGCCAGCACTGAGGGAGAATGGGCCAGCACTGAGGGAGACTGGGCCAGCACTGAGAGAGACTGGGCCAGCACTGAGGGAGACTGGGTCAGCACTGAGGGAGACTTGGTCAGCACTGAGGGAGACTGGGCCAGCACTGAGGGAGACTGAGGCAGCACTGAGGGAGTCTGGGACAGCACTGAGGGAGACTGGGTCAGCACTGAGGGAGACTGAGGCAGCACTGAGGGAGTCTGGGACAACACCGAGAGAGACTGGGCCAGCACTGAGGGAGACTGGGACTGCACTGAGGGAGACTGGGTCAGCACTGATAGATACTGGGCCAGCACTGAGGGGGACTGGGACAGCACTGAGGGAGACTGGGCCAGCACTGAGGGAGTCTGGGCCAGCACTGTGGGACACTAGGCCAGCACTGGGGGAGACTTGGTCAGCACTGATTGAGACTGGCCAGCAGTGAGGGAGACTGGGCCAGCACTGAGAGAGACTGGACCTGCACTGAGAGAGACTGGGCCAGCAATGAGAGATACTGGGCCAGCACTGAGGGAGACTGCGTCAGCACTGAGGGAGACTTTGTCAGCACTGAGGGAGTCTGGGACCGCACTGAGGGAGACTGCGTCAGCACTGAGGGAGACTTTGTCAGCACTGAGGGATTCTGGGACAGCACTGAGAGATACTGCGTCAGCACTGAGAGATACTGGGACAGCACTGAGGGAGACTGGGACCGCACTGAGGGAGACTGGGACAGCACTGAGGGAGACTGGGCCAGCAGTGAGGGAGACTGGGCCAGCACTGGGGGAGACTCGGCCAGCACTGAGAGAGACTGGACCTGCACTGAGGGAGACTGGGCCAGCACTGAGAGAGACTGGACCTGCACTGAGGGAGACTGGGCCAGCACTGAGAGAGACTGGGCCAGCACTGAGGGAGACTGGGCCAGCTCTGTGAGAGACTGGGGCAGCACTGAGGGAGACTGGGTCAGCACTGAGGGAGACTTGGTCAGCACTGAGGGAGACTGGGCCAGCACTGAGGGAGACTGGGTCAGCACTGAGGGAGACTTGGTCAGCACTGAGGGAGACTGGGCCAGCACTGAGGGAGACTGGGACAACACCGAGAGAGACTGGGCCAGCACTGAGGGAGACTGCGTCAGCACTGAGGGAGACTTTGTCAGCACTGAGGGAGTCTGGGACCGCACTGAGGGAGACTGCGTCAGCACTGAGGGAGACTTTGTCAGCACTGAGGGATTCTGGGACAGCACTGAGAGATACTGCGTCAGCACTGAGAGATACTGGGACAGCACTGAGGGAGACTGGCACCGCACTGAGGGAGACTGGGACAGCACTGAGGGAGACTGGGCCAGCAGTGAGGGAGACTGGGCCAGCACTGGGGGAGACTCGGCCAGCACTGAGAGAGACTGGACCTGCACTGAGGGAGACTGGGCCAGCACTGAGAGAGACTGGACCTGCACTGAGGGAGACTG
The DNA here is from genome assembly GCF_047496885.1 of Scyliorhinus torazame. Classification (NCBI taxonomy): domain Eukaryota; kingdom Metazoa; phylum Chordata; class Chondrichthyes; order Carcharhiniformes; family Scyliorhinidae; genus Scyliorhinus; species Scyliorhinus torazame. The sequence continues at coordinate 147,452,573 of NC_092720.1, read as the reverse complement.
GGCCAGCACTGAGAGAGACTGGGCCAGCACTGAGGGAGACTGGGCCAGCTCTGTGAGAGACTGGGGCAGCACTGAGGGAGACTGGGTCAGCACTGAGGGAGACTTGGTCAGCACTGAGGGAGACTGGGCCAGCACTGAGGGAGACTGGGTCAGCACTGAGGGAGACTTGGTCAGCACTGAGGGAGACTGGGCCAGCACTGAGGGAGACTGGGACAACACCGAGAGAGACTGGGCCAGCACTGAGGGAGACTGGGACTGCACTGAGGGAGACTGGGTCAGCACTGATAGATACTGGGCCAGCACTGAGGGGGACTGGGACAGCACTGAGGGAGACTGGGCCAGCACTGAGGGAGTCTGGGCCAGCACTGTGGGACACTAGGCCAGCACTGGGGGAGACTTGGTCAGCACTGATTGAGACTGGCCAGCAGTGAGGGAGACTGGGCCAGCACTGGGGAAGACTCGGCCAGCACTGAGAGAGACTGGACCCGCACTGAGGGAGTCTGGGTCAGCAATGAGGGAGACTGGGACAGCACTGAGGGAGACTGGGTCAGCACTGAGGGAGACTTGGTCAGCACTGAGAGATACTGGGACAGCACTGAGGGAGACTGGGACAGCACTGAGAGAGACTGGACCAGCACTGAGGGAGACTGGGCCAGCAGTGAGGGAGACTGGACCAGCAATGAGGGAGACTGGGCCAGCACTGAGGGAGACTGGGCCAGCACTGAGAGAGACTGGACCAGCACTGAGGGAGACTGGGCCAGCACTGAGGGAGACTGGGCCAGCAGTGAGGGAGCCTGGACCAGCAATGAGGGAGACTGGGCCAGCACTGAGGGAGACTGGGCCAGCACTGAGAGAGACTGGACCAGCACTGAGGGAGACTGGGCCAGCACTGAGGGAGACTGGGACAGCACTGAGAGATACTGGGACAGCACTGAGGGAGACTGGGCCAGCACTGAGAGATACTGGGACAGCACTGAGGGAGACTGGGACAGCACTGAGGGAGTCTGGGACAGCACTGAGAGAGTCTGGGCCAGCACTGAGGGAGACTGGGACTGCACTGAGGGAGACTTGGTCAGCACTGAGGGAGACTGGGCCAGCACTGAGGGAGACTGTGCCAGCACTGAGGGTGACTGGGCCAGCACTGAGGGAGACTGGGCCAGCACTGAGGGAGACTGGGCCAGCACTGAGGGAGACTGTGCCAGCACTGAGGGAGACTGGGTCAGCATTGAGAGAGACTGGGCCAGCACTGAGGGAGTCTGGGCCAGCACTGAGGGAGTCTGGGCCAGCACTGGGGGAGACTTGGTCAGCACTGATTGAGACTGGCCAGCAGTGAGGGAGACTGGGCCAGCACTGGGGGAGACTCGGCCAGCACTGAGTGAGACTGGACCTGCACTGAGAGAGACTGGGCCAGCAATGAGAGATACTGGGCCAGCACTGAGGGAGACTTGGTCGGCACTGAGGGAGACTGAGTCAGCACTGGGGGAGACTCGGCCAGCACTGAGAGAGACTGGACCAGCACTGAGGGAGTCTGGGCCAGCACTGAGAGAGACTTGGTCAGCACTGAGGGAGACTGGGCCAGCACTGAGGGAGACTGGGACTGCACTGAGGGAGTTGGGACAGCACTGAGAGATACTGGGACAGCACTGAGGGAGACTGGGCCAGCACTGAGGGAGACTGGGCCAGCACTGAGGGAGACTGGGACTGCACTGAGGGAGACTGGGCCAGCACTGAGGGAGACTGGGACTGCACTGAGGGAGACTTGGTCAGCACTGAGGGAGACTGGGACAGCACTGAGGGAGACTGGGCCAGCACTGAGGGAGACTGGGCCAGCACTGAGGGAGACTGGGCCAGCACTGAGGGAGACTGGGCCAGCACTGAGAGATACTGGGACAGCACTGAGGGAGTCTGGGCCAGCACTGAGGGAGACTGGGCCAGCACTCAGGGAGACTGGGCCAGCAGTGAGGGAGACTGGGCCAGCACTGGGGGAGACTCGGCCAGCACTGAGAGAGACTGGACCTGCACTGAGAGAGACTGGGCCAGCAATGAGAGATACTGGGCCAGCACTGAGGGAGACTTGGCCGGCACTGAGGGAGACTGTACCAGCACTGAGGGAGACTGAGTCAGCACTGGGGGTGTCTCGGCCAGCACTGAGAGAGACTGGACCAGCACTGAGGGAGTCTGGGCCAGCACTGAGGGAGACTGGGACAGCACTGAGGGAGACTGGGTCAGCACTGAGGGAGACTGGGCCAGCACTGAGAGATACTGGGACAGCACTGAGAGATACTGGGACAGCACTGAGGGAGACTGGGCCAGCACTGAGGGGGACTGGACCAGCACTGAGAGATACTGGGACAGCACTGAGAGATACTTGGACAGCACTGAGGGACACTGGGACAGCACTGAGAGATACTGGGACAGCACTGAGGGAGACTGGGACAGCACTGAGGGAGACTGGGTCAGCACTGAGGGAGTCTGGGTCAGCACTGAGAGATACTGCGTCAGCACTGAGAGATACTGGGACAGCACTGAGAGATACTTGGACAGCACTGAGGGAGACGGGGACAGCACTGAGGGAGACTGGGTCTGCACTGAGGGAGACTTGGTCAGCACTGAGGGAGACTGGGACAGCACTGAGGGAGACTGGGTCAGCACTGAGGGAGACCGGGACAGCACTGACGGAGACTGGGCCAGCACTGAGAGATACTGGGACAGCACTGATGGAGACTGGGACAGCACTGAGGGAGTCTGAGCCAACACTGGGTGAGAATGGGCCAGCACTGAGGGAGAATGGGCCAGCACTGAGGGAGACTGGGCCAGCACTGAGAGAGACTGGGCCAGCACTGAGGGAGACTGGGTCAGCACTGAGGGAGACTTGGTCAGCACTGAGGGAGACTGGGCCAGCACTGAGGGAGACTGAGGCAGCACTGAGGGAGTCTGGGACAGCACTGAGGGAGACTGGAGCAGCACTGAGGGAGACTGGGACAGCACTGAGGGAGACTGGGACAACACCGAGAGAGACTGGGCCAGCACTGAGGGAGACTGGGACTGCACTGAGGGAGACTGGGTCAGCACTGATAGATACTGGGCCAGCACTGAGGGGGACTGGGACAGCACTGAGGGAGACTGGGCCAGCACTGAGGGAGTCTGGGCCAGCACTGTGGGACACTAGGCCAGCACTGGGGGAGACTTGGTCAGCACTGATTGAGACTGGCCAGCAGTGAGGGAGACTGGGCCAGCACTGAGAGAGACTGGACCTGCACTGAGAGAGACTGGGCCAGCAATGAGAGATACTGGGCCAGCACTGAGGGAGACTGCGTCAGCACTGAGGGAGACTTTGTCAGCACTGAGGGATTCTGGGACAGCACTGAGAGATACTGCGTCAGCACTGAGAGATACTGGGACAGCACTGAGGGAGACTGGGACCGCACTGAGGGAGACTGGGACAGCACTGAGGGAGACTGGGCCAGCAGTGAGGGAGACTGGGCCAGCACTGGGGGAGACTCGGCCAGCACTGAGAGAGACTGGACCTGCACTGAGAGAGACTGGGCCAGCACTGAGAGATACTGGGCCAGCACTGAGGGAGACTTGGTCGGCACTGAGGGAGACTGGGCCAGCACTGAGGGAGACTGAGTCAGCACTGGGGGAGACTCGGCCAGCACTGAGAGAGACTGGACCAGCATTGAGGGAGTCTGGGCCAGCACTGAGGGGGACTGGGCCAGCACTGAGGGAGACTGGGTCAGCACTGAGGGAGACTGGGCCAGCACTGAGAGATACTGGACCAGCACTGAGGGAGTCTGGGCCAGCACTGAGGGAAACTGGGACAGCACTGAGGGAGACTGGGCCAGCACTGAGGGAGACTGGGACAGCACTGAGGGGGACTGGGTCAGCACTGAGGGAGACTGGGCCAGCACTGAGAGATACTGGGACAGCACTGAGGGAGACTGGGCCAGCACTGAGGGAGACTGGGCCAGCACTGAGGGGGACTGGACCAGCACTGAGAGATACTTGGACAGCACTGAGGGACACTGGGACAGCACTGAGGGAGACTGGGTCAGCACTGAGAGATACTGGGACAGCACTGAGAGATACTGGGCCAACACTGAGGGAGACTGGGTCAGCACTGAGGGAGACTGGGTCAGCACTGAGGGAGACGGGGACAGCACTGAGGGAGACTGGGTCAGCACTGAGGGAGACGGGGACAGCACTGAGGGAGACTGGGTCAGCACTGAGGGAGACTTGGTCAGCACTGAGGGAGACTGGGAAAGCACTGAGGGAGACTGGGTCAGCACTGAGGGAGACTGGGACAGCACTGACGGAGACTGGGACAGCACTGAGGGAGTCTGAGCCAACACTGGGTGAGAATGGGCCAGCACTGAGGGAGACTGGGACAGCACTGAGGGAGAATGGGCCAGCACTGAGAGAGACTGGACCTGCACTGAGGGAGACTGGACCTGCACTGAGGGAGACTGGGCCAGCACTGAGAGAGACTGGACCTGCACTGAGGGAGACTGGGCCAGCACTGAGAGAGACTGGGCCAGTACTGAGGGAGACTGGGCCAGCTCTGTGAGAGACTGGGGCAGCACTGAGGGAGACTGGGTCAGCACTGAGGGAGACTTGGTCAGCACTGAGGGAGACTGGGCCAGCACTGAGGGAGACTGGGTCAGCACTGAGGGAGACTTGGTCAGCACTGAGGGAGACTGGGCCAGCACTGAGGGAGACTGGGACAACACCGAGAGAGACTGGGCCAGCACTGAGGGAGACTGGGACTGCACTGAGGGAGACTGGGTCAGCACTGATAGATACTGGGCCAGCACTGAGGGGGACTGGGACAGCACTGAGGGAGACTGGGCCAGCACTGAGGGAGTCTGGGCCAGCACTGTGGGACACTAGGCCAGCACTGGGGGAGACTTGGTCAGCACTGATTGAGACTGGCCAGCAGTGAGGGAGACTGGGCCAGCACTGGGGAAGACTCGGCCAGCACTGAGAGAGACTGGACCTGCACTGAGAGAGACTGGGCCAGCAATGAGAGATACTGGGCCAGCACTGAGGGAGACTTGGTCGGCACTGAGGGAGACTGGGCCAGCACTGAGGGAGACTGAGTCAGCACTGGGGGAGACTCGGCCAGCACTGAGAGAGACTGGACCATCACTGAGGGAGTCTGGGCCAGCACTGAGGGAGACTGGGACAACACTGAGGGAGACTGGGTCAGCACTGAGGGAGACTGGGCCAGCACTGAGAGATACTGGGACAGCACTGAGGGAGACTGGGCCAGCACTGAGGGAGACTGGACCAGCACTGAGGGAGACTTGGACAGCACTGAGAGATACTGGGACAGCACTGAGGGAGACTGGGACAGCACTGAGAGATACTGGGACAGCACTGAGAGATACTGGGACAGCACTGAGAGATACTGCGTCAGCACTGAGAGATACTGGGACAGCACTGAGAGATACTGGGACAGCACTGAGAGATACTGGGACAGCACTGAGAGATACTGGGACAGCACTGAGGGAGACTGGGACCGCACTGAGGGAGACTGCGTCAGCACTGAGCGAGACTTTGTCAGCACTGAGGGAGTCTGGGACAGCACTGAGAGATACTGCGTCAGCACTGAGAGATACTGGGACAGCACTGAGGGAGACTGGGACCGCACTGAGGGAGACTGGGACAGCACTGAAAGATACTGCGTCAGCACTGAGGGAGACTGGGACAGCACTGAGGGAGACTGGGACAGCACTGAGAGATACTGCGTCAGCACTGAGAGATACTGGGACAGCACTGAGAGATACTGCGTCAGCACTGAGAGATACTGGGACAGCACTGAGGGAGACTGGGACCGCACTGAGGGAGGCTGGGACAGCACTGAGGGAGACTGGGACAGCACTGAGAGATACTGGGCCAGCACTGAGAGATACTGGGCCAGCACTGAGGGAGACTGAGACAGCACTGAGGGAGTCTGGGACAGCAATGAGGGAGTCTGAGACAACACTGGGTGAGACTGGGCCAGCACTGAGGGAGAATGGGCCAGCACTGAGAGAGACTGGACCTGCACTGAGGGAGACTGGGCCAGCACTGAGGGAGACTGGGCCAGCTGTGAGAGAGACTGGGGCAGCACTGAGGGAGACTGGGTCAGCACTGAGGCAGACTTGGTCAGCACTGAGGGAGACTGGGCCAGCACTGAGGGAGACTGAGACAGCACTGAGGGAGTCTGGGACAGCACTGAGGGAGACTGGAGCAGCACTGAGGGAGACTGGGACAGCACTGAGGGAGACTGGGACAACACCAAGAGAGACTGGGCCAGCACTGAGGGAGACTGGGCCAGCACTGAGGGAGACTGGGCCAGCACTGAGGGAGACTGGGTCAGCATTGAGAGAGACTGGGCCAGCACTGAGGGAGTCTGGGACAGCACTGAGGGAGTCTGGGCCAGCACTGGGGGAGACTTGGTCAGCACTGATTGAGACTGGCCAGCAGTGAGGGAGACTGGGCCAGCACTGGGGGAGACTCGGCCAGCACTGGGGGAGACTCGGCCAGCACTGAGAGAGACTGGGCCAGCAATGAGAGATACTGGGCCAGCACTGAGGGAGACTTGGTCGGCAATGAGGGAGACTGGGCCAGCACTGAGGGAGACTGAGTCAGCACTGAGGGAGACTGAGTCAGCACTGGGGGAGACTCGGCCAGCACTGAGAGAGACTGGACCAGCACTGAGGGAGTCTGGGCCAGCACTGAGAGATACTGAGCAGCACTGAGAGATACTGGGACAGCACTGAGGGAGACTGGGCCAGCACTGAGAGAGACTTGGTCAGCACTGAGGGAGACTGGGGCAGCACTGAGGGAGACTGGGACTGCACTGAGGGAGTTGGGCAGCACTGAGCGAGACTGGGACAACACCGAGGGAGACTGGGCCAGCACTGAGGGAGACTGGGACAACACCGAGGGAGACAGGGACAGCACTGAGGGAGACTGGGACAGCACCTAGGGAGACTGCGACAGCACTGAGGGAGACTGGGACAGCACTGAGGGAGACTGGGTCAGCACTGAGGGAGACTGCTCCAGCACTGAGGGAGACTGGGACAGCACTGAGGGAGACTGGGACAGCACTGAGGGAGACTGGGCCAGCACTGAGGGAGACTGGGCCAGCACTGAGGGAGACTGGGTCAGCATTGAGAGAGACTGGGCCAGCACTGAGGGAGTCTGGGCCAGCACTGAGGGAGTCTGGGCCAGCACTGAGGGAGACTGGGCCAGCAGTGAGGGAGACTGGGCCAGCACTGGGGGAGACTCGGCCAGCACTGAGAGAGACTGGACCTGCACTGAGAGAGACTGGGCCAGCAATGAGAGATACTGGGCCAGCACTGACGTAGACTTGGTCGGCACTGAGAGAGACTGGACCAGCACTGAGAGGTGACTGGGACAGCACTGAGGGAGACAGGGTCAGCACTGAGGGAGACTGGGACAGCACTGAGGGAGACTGGGTCAGCACTGAGGGAGACTGGGCCAGCACTGAGGGGGACTGGACCAGCACTGAGAGATACTGGGACAGCACTGAGAGATACTTGGACAGCACTGAGGGACACTGGGACAGCACTGAGAGATACTGGGACAGCACTGAGGGAGACTGGGACAGCACTGAGGGAGACTGGGTCAGCACTGAGGGAGACTGGGCCAGCACTGAGGGGGACTGGACTAGCACTGAGAGATACTGGGATAGCACTGAGAGATACTTGGACAGCACTGAGGGACACTGGGACAGCACTGAGAGATACTGGGACAGCACTGAGGGAGACTGGGACAGCACTGAGGGAGACTGGGTCAGCACTGAGGGAGACTTGGTCAGCACTGAGGGAGACGGGGACAGCACTGAGGGAGACTGGGTCAGCACTGAGGGAGACTTGGTCAGCACTGAGGGAGACTGGGACAGCACTGAGGGAGACTGGGTCAGCACTGAGGGAGACTGGGACAGCACTGACGGAGACTGGGCCAGCACTGATGGAGACTGGGACAGCACTGAGGGAGTCTGAGCCAACACTGGGTGAGAATGGGCCAGCACTGAGGGAGAATGGGCCAGCACTGAGGGAGACTGGGCCAGCACTGAGAGAGACTGGGCCAGCACTGAGGGAGACTGGGTCAGCACTGAGGGAGACTTGGTCAGCACTGAGGGAGACTGGGCCAGCACTGAGGGACACTGAGGCAGCACTGAGGGAGTCTGGGACAGCACTGAGGGAGACTGGAGCAGCACTGAGGGAGACTGGGACAGCACTGAGAGATACTGGGCCAGCACTGAGGGAGACTGGGACTGCACTGAGGGAGACTGGGTCAGCACTGATAGATACTGGGCCAGCACTGAGGGGGACTGGGACAGCACTGAGGGAGATTGGGCCAGCACTGAGGGAGTCTGGGCCAGCACTGTGGGACACTAGGCCAGCACTGGGGGAGACTTGGTCAGCACTGATTGAGACTGGCCAGCAGTGAGGGAGACTGGGCCAGCACTGGGGAAGACTCGGCCAGCACTGAGAGAGACTGGACCTGCACTGAGAGAGACTGGGCCAGCAATGAGAGATACTGGGCCAGCACTGAGGGAGACTTGGTCGGCACTTAGGGAGACTGGGCCAGCACTGAGGGAGACTGGGACAGCACTGAGAGATACTGGGACAGCACTGAGGGAGACTGAGTCAGCACTGGGCGAGACTCGGCCAGCACTGAGAGAGACTGGGTCAGCACTGAGGGAGACTGGGCCAGCACTGAGAGATACTGGGACAGCACTGAGGGAGACTGGGCCAGCACTGAGGGAGACTGGGTCAGCACTGAGGGAGACTGGGCCAGCACTGAGGGAGTCTGGGACAGCACTGAGGGAGTCTGGGCCAGCACTGGGGGAGACTTGGTCAGCACTGATTGAGACTGGCCAGCAGTGAGGGAGACTGGGCCAGCACTGGGGGAGACTCGGCCAGCACTGGGGGAGACTCGGCCAGCACTGAGAGAGACTGGGCCAGCAATGAGAGATACTGGGCCAGCACTGAGGGAGACTTGGTCGGCAATGAGGGAGACTGGGCCAGCACTGAGGGAGACTGAGTCAGCACTGAGGGAGACTGAGTCAGCACTGGGGGAGACTCGGCCAGCACTGAGAGAGACTGGACCAGCACTGAGGGAGTCTGGGCCAGCACTGAGAGATACTGAGCAGCACTGAGAGATACTGGGACAGCACTGAGGGAGACTGGGCCAGCACTGAGAGAGACTTGGTCAGCACTGAGGGAGACTGGGGCAGCACTGAGGGAGACTGGGACTGCACTGAGGGAGTTGGGCAGCACTGAGCGAGACTGGGACAACACCGAGGGAGACTGGGCCAGCACTGAGGGAGACTGGGACAACACCGAGGGAGACAGGGACAGCACTGAGGGAGACTGGGACAGCACCTACGGAGACTGCGACAGCACTGAGGAAGACTGGGACAGCACTGAGGGAGACTGGGTCAGCACTGAGGGAGACTGCTCCAGCACTGAGGGAGACTGGGACAGCACTGAGGGAGACTGGGACAGCACTGAGGGAGACTGGGCCAGCACTGAGGGAGACTGGGCCAGCACTGAGGGAGACTGGGTCAGCATTGAGAGAGACTGGGCCAGCACTGAGGGAGTCTGGGCCAGCACTGAGGGAGTCTGGGCCAGCACTGAGGGAGACTGGGCCAGCAGTGAGGGAGACTGGGCCAGCACTGGGGGAGACTCGGCCAGCACTGAGAGAGACTGGACCTGCACTGAGAGAGACTGGGCCAGCAATGAGAGATACTGGGCCAGCACTGACGTAGACTTGGTCGGCACTGAGAGAGACTGGACCAGCACTGAGAGGTGACTGGGACAGCACTGAGGGAGACAGGGTCAGCACTGAGGGAGACTGGGACAGCACTGAGGGAGACTGGGTCAGCACTGAGGGAGACTGGGCCAGCACTGAGGGGGACTGGACCAGCACTGAGAGATACTGGGACAGCACTGAGAGATACTTGGACAGCACTGAGGGACACTGGGACAGCACTGAGAGATACTGGGACAGCACTGAGGGAGACTGGGACAGCACTGAGGGAGACTGGGTCAGCACTGAGGGAGACTGGGCCAGCACTGAGGGGGACTGGACTAGCACTGAGAGATACTGGGATAGCACTGAGAGATACTTGGACAGCACTGAGGGACACTGGGACAGCACTGAGAGATACTGGGACAGCACTGAGGGAGACTTGGTCAGCACTGAGGGAGACTTGGTCAGCACTGAGGGAGACGGGGACAGCACTGAGGGAGACTGGGTCAGCACTGAGGGAGACTTGGTCAGCACTGAGGGAGACTGGGACAGCACTGAGGGAGACTGGGTCAGCACTGAGGGAGACTGGGACAGCACTGACGGAGACTGGGCCAGCACTGATGGAGACTGGGACAGCACTGAGGGAGTCTGAGCCAACACTGGGTGAGAATGGGCCAGCACTGAGGGAGAATGGGCCAGCACTGAGGGAGACTGGGCCAGCACTGAGAGAGACTGGGCCAGCACTGAGGGAGACTGGGTCAGCACTGAGGGAGACTTGGTCAGCACTGAGGGAGACTGGGCCAGCACTGAGGGACACTGAGGCAGCACTGAGGGAGTCTGGGACAGCACTGAGGGAGACTGGAGCAGCACTGAGGGAGACTGGGACAGCACTGAGAGATACTGGGCCAGCACTGAGGGAGACTGGGACTGCACTGAGGGAGACTGGGTCAGCACTGATAGATACTGGGCCAGCACTGAGGGGGACTGGGACAGCACTGAGGGAGATTGGGCCAGCACTGAGGGAGTCTGGGCCAGCACTGTGGGACACTAGGCCAGCACTGGGGGAGACTTGGTCAGCACTGATTGAGACTGGCCAGCAGTGAGGGAGACTGGGCCAGCACTGGGGAAGACTCGGCCAGCACTGAGAGAGACTGGACCTGCACTGAGAGAGACTGGGCCAGCAATGAGAGATACTGGGCCAGCACTGAGGGAGACTTGGTCGGCACTTAGGGAGACTGGGCCAGCACTGAGGGAGACTGGGACAGCACTGAGAGATACTGGGACAGCACTGAGGGAGACTGAGTCAGCACTGGGCGAGACTCGGCCAGCACTGAGAGAGACTGGGTCAGCACTGAGGGAGACTGGGCCAGCACTGAGAGATACTGGGACAGCACTGAGGGAGACTGGGCCAGCACTGAGGGAGACTGGACCAGCACTGAGGGAGACTGGGACAGCACTGAGAGATACTGGGACAGCACTGAGGGAGACTGGGACAGCACTGAGAGATACTGCGTCAGCACTATGAGATAATGGGACAGCACTGAGAGATACTGGGACAGCACTGAGAGATACTGGGACAGCACTGAGAGATACTGGGACAGCACTGAGGGAGACTGCGTCAGCACTGAGGGAGACTTTGTCAGCACTGAGGGAGTCTGGGACCGCACTGAGGGAGACTGGGACCGCACTGAGGGAGTCTGGGACAGCACTGAGAGATACTGCGTCAGCACTGAGAGATACTGGGACAGCACTGAGGGAGACTGGGACCGCACTGAGGGAGACTGGGACAGCACTGAGAGAGACTGGGCCAGCACTGAGGGAGTCTGGGCCAGCACTGAGGGAGACTGGGCCAGCACTGAGGGAGACTGGGCCAGCAGTGAGGGAGACTGGGCCAGCACTGGGGGAGACTCGGCCAGCACTGAGAGAGACTGGGCCAGCAGTGAGGGAGACTGAGTCAGCACTGGGGGAGACTCGGCCAGCACTGAGAGAGACTGGACCAGCATTGAGGGAGTCTGGGCCAGCACTGAGGGAGACTGGGCCAGCACTGAGGGAGACTGGGTCAGCACTGAGAGAGACTGGGCCAGCACTGAGAGATACTGGACCAGCACTGAGGGAGTCTGGGCCAGCACTGAGGGAGACTGGGACAGCACTGAGGGAGACTGGGCCAGCACTGAGGGAGACTGGGACAGCACTGAGGGGGACTGGGTCAGCACTGAGGGAGACTGGGCCTGCACTGAGAGATACTGGGACAGCACTGAGGGAGACTGGGCCAGCACTGAGGGAGACTGGGCCAGCACTGAGGGGGACTGGACCAGCACTGAGAGATACTTGGACAGCACTGAGGGACACTGGGACAGCACTGAGGGAGACTGGGTCAGCACTGAGAGATACTGGGACAGCACTGAGAGATACTGGGCCAACACTGAGGGAGACTGGGTCAGCACTGAGGGAGACTGGGTCAGCACTGAGGGAGACGGGGACAGCACTGAGGGAGACTGGGTCAGCACTGAGGGAGACGGGGACAGCACTGAGGGAGACTGGGTCAGCACTGAGGGAGACTTGGTCAGCACTGAGGGAGACTGGGACAGCACTGAGGGAGACTGGGTCAGCACTGAGGGAGACTGGGACAGCACTGACGGAGACTGGGCCAGCACTGATGGAGACTGGGACAGCACTGAGGGAGTCTGAGCCAACACTGGGTGAGAATGGGCCAGCACTGAGGGAGACTGGGACAGCACTGAGGGAGAATGGGCCAGCACTGAGAGAGACTGGACCTGCACTGAGGGAGACTGGACCTGCACTGAGGGAGACTGGGCCAGCACTGAGAGAGACTGGACCAGCACTGAGAGAGACTGGACCTGCAGTGAGGGAGACTGGGCCAGCTCTGTGAGAGACTGGGCCAGCTCTGTGAGAGACTGGGGCAGCACTGAGGGAGACTGGGTCAGCACTGAGGGAGACTTGGTCAGCACTGAGGGAGACTGGGCCAGCACTGAGGGAGACTGAGGCAGCAGTGAGGGAGTCTGGGACAGCACTGAGGGAGACTGGAGCAGCACTGAGGGAGACTGGGACATCACCGAGAGAGACTGGGCCAGCACTGAGGGAGACTGGGACTGCACTGAGGGAGACTGGGTCAGCACTGATAGATACTGGGCCAGCACTGAGGGTGACTGGGACAGCACTGAGGGAGACTGGGCCAGCACTGAGGGAGTCTGGGCCAGCACTGTGGGACACTAGGCCAGCACTGGGGGAGACTTGGTCAGCACTGATTGAGACTGGCCAGCAGTGAGGGAGACTGGGCCAGCACTGGGGAAGACTCGGCCAGCACTGAGAGAGACTGGACCCGCACTGAGAGAGACTGGGCCAGCAATGAGAGATACTGGGCCAGCACTGAGGGAGACTTGGTTGGCACTGAGGGAGACTGGGCCAGCACTGAGGGAGACTGGGCCAGCACTGAGGGAGACTGGGACAGCACTGAGGGAGACTGGGTCAGCACTGAGGGAGACTGGGCCAGCACTGAGAGATACTGGGACAGCACTGAGGGAGAATGGGCCAGCACTGAGGGAGACTGGACCAGCACTGAGGGAGACTGGGACAGCACTGAGAGATACTGGGACAGCACTGAGGGAGACTGGGACAGCACTGAGAGATACTGGGACAGCAATGAGAGATACTGGGACAGCACTGAGAGATACTGCGTCAGCACTGAGAGATACTGGGACAGCACTGAGAGATACTGGGACAGCACTGAGAGATACTGCGTCAGCACTGAGAGATACTGGGACAGCACTGAGGGAGACTGGGTCAGCACTGAGGGAGACTGGGACAGCACTGACGGAGACTGGGACAGCACTGATGGAGACTGGGACAGCACTGAGGGAGTCTGAGCCAACACTGGGTGAGAATGGGCCAGCACTGAGGGAGAATGGGCCAGCACTGAGGGAGACTGGGCCAGCACTGAGAGAGACTGGGCCAGCACTGAGGGAGACTGGGTCAGCACTGAGGGAGACTTGGTCAGCACTGAGGGAGACTGGGCCAGCACTGAGGGACACTGAGGCAGCACTGAGGGAGTCTGGGACAGCACTGAGGGAGACTGGAGCAGCACTGAGGGAGACTGGGACAGCACTGAGAGATACTGGGCCAGCACTGAGGGAGACTGGGACTGCACTGAGGGAGACTGGGTCAGCACTGATAGATACTGGGCCAGCACTGAGGGGGACTGGGACAGCACTGAGGGAGATTGGGCCAGCACTGAGGGAGTCTGGGCCAGCACTGTGGGACACTAGGCCAGCACTGGGGGAGACTTGGTCAGCACTGATTGAGACTGGCCAGCAGTGAGGGAGACTGGGCCAGCACTGGGGAAGACTCGGCCAGCACTGAGAGAGACTGGACCTGCACTGAGAGAGACTGGGCCAGCAATGAGAGATACTGGGCCAGCACTGAGGGAGACTTGGTCGGCACTTAGGGAGACTGGGCCAGCACTGAGGGAGACTGGGACAGCACTGAGAGATACTGGGACAGCACTGAGGGAGACTGAGTCAGCACTGGGCGAGACTCGGCCAGCACTGAGAGAGACTGGGTCAGCACTGAGGGAGACTGGGCCAGCACTGAGAGATACTGGGACAGCACTGAGGGAGACTGGGCCAGCACTGAGGGAGACTGGACCAGCACTGAGGGAGACTGGGACAGCACTGAGAGATACTGGGACAGCACTGAGGGAGACTGGGACAGCACTGAGAGATACTGCGTCAGCACTATGAGATAATGGGACAGCACTGAGAGATACTGGGACAGCACTGAGAGATACTGGGACAGCACTGAGAGATACTGGGACAGCACTGAGGGAGACTGCGTCAGCACTGAGGGAGACTTTGTCAGCACTGAGGGAGTCTGGGACCGCACTGAGGGAGACTGGGACCGCACTGAGGGAGTCTGGGACAGCACTGAGAGATACTGCGTCAGCACTGAGAGATACTGGGACAGCACTGAGGGAGACTGGGACCGCACTGAGGGAGACTGGGACAGCACTGAGAGAGACTGGGCCAGCACTGAGGGAGTCTGGGCCAGCACTGAGGGAGACTGGGCCAGCACTGAGGGAGACTGGGCCAGCAGTGAGGGAGACTGGGCCAGCACTGGGGGAGACTCGGCCAGCACTGAGAGAGACTGGGCCAGCAGTGAGGGAGACTGAGTCAGCACTGGGGGAGACTCGGCCAGCACTGAGAGAGACTGGACCAGCATTGAGGGAGTCTGGGCCAGCACTGAGGGAGACTGGGCCAGCACTGAGGGAGACTGGGTCAGCACTGAGAGAGACTGGGCCAGCACTGAGAGATACTGGACCAGCACTGAGGGAGTCTGGGCCAGCACTGAGGGAGACTGGGACAGCACTGAGGGAGACTGGGCCAGCACTGAGGGAGACTGGGACAGCACTGAGGGGGACTGGGTCAGCACTGAGGGAGACTGGGCCTGCACTGAGAGATACTGGGACAGCACTGAGGGAGACTGGGCCAGCACTGAGGGAGACTGGGCCAGCACTGAGGGGGACTGGACCAGCACTGAGAGATACTTGGACAGCACTGAGGGACACTGGGACAGCACTGAGGGAGACTGGGTCAGCACTGAGAGATACTGGGACAGCACTGAGAGATACTGGGCCAACACTGAGGGAGACTGGGTCAGCACTGAGGGAGACTGGGTCAGCACTGAGGGAGACGGGGACAGCACTGAGGGAGACTGGGTCAGCACTGAGGGAGACGGGGACAGCACTGAGGGAGACTGGGTCAGCACTGAGGGAGACTTGGTCAGCACTGAGGGAGACTGGGACAGCACTGAGGGAGACTGGGTCAGCACTGAGGGAGACTGGGACAGCACTGACGGAGACTGGGCCAGCACTGATGGAGACTGGGACAGCACTGAGGGAGTCTGAGCCAACACTGGGTGAGAATGGGCCAGCACTGAGGGAGACTGGGACAGCACTGAGGGAGAATGGGCCAGCACTGAGAGAGACTGGACCTGCACTGAGGGAGACTGGACCTGCACTGAGGGAGACTGGGCCAGCACTGAGAGAGACTGGACCAGCACTGAGAGAGACTGGACCTGCAGTGAGGGAGACTGGGCCAGCTCTGTGAGAGACTGGGCCAGCTCTGTGAGAGACTGGGGCAGCACTGAGGGAGACTGGGTCAGCACTGAGGGAGACTTGGTCAGCACTGAGGGAGACTGGGCCAGCACTGAGGGAGACTGAGGCAGCACTGAGGGAGTCTGGGACAGCACTGAAGGAGACTGGAGCAGCACTGAGGGAGACTGGGACAACACCGAGAGAGACTGGGCCAGCACTGAGGGAGACTGGGACTGCACTGAGGGAGACTGGGTCAGCACTGATAGATACTGGGCCAGCACTGAGGGGGACTGGGACAGCACTGAGGGAGACTGGGCCAGCACTGAGGGAGTCTGGGCCAGCACTGTGGGACACTAGGCCAGCACTGGGGGAGACTTGGTCAGCACTGATTGAGACTGGCCAGCAGTGAGGGAGACTGGGCCAGCACTGGGGAAGACTCGGCCAGCACTGAGAGAGACTGGACCCGCACTGAGAGAGACTGGGCCAGCAATGAGAGATACTGGGCCAGCACTGAGGGAGACTTGGTCGGCACTGAGGGAGACTGGGCCAGCACTGAGGGAGACTGGGCCAGCACTGAGGGAGACTGGGACAGCACTGAGGGAGACTGGGTCAGCACTGAGGGAGACTGGGCCAGCACTGAGAGATACTGGGACAGCACTGAGGGAGAATGGGCCAGCACTGAGGGAGACTGGACCAGCACTGAGGGAGACTGGGACAGCACTGAGAGATACTGGGACAGCACTGAGGGAGACTGGGACAGCACTGAGAGATACTGGGACAGCAATGAGAGATACTGGGACAGCACTGAGAGATACTGCGTCAGCACTGAGAGATACTGGGACAGCACTGAGAGATACTGGGACAGCACTGAGAGATACTGCGTCAGCACTGAGAGATACTGGGACAGCACTGAGGGAGACTGGGACCGCACTGAGGGAGACTGGGACAGCACTGAGGGAGACTGACATAGCACTGAGAGATACTGGGCCAGCACTGAGGGAGACTGAGACAGCACTGAGGGAGTCTGAGACAGCACTGAGGGAGTCTGGGACAGCACTGAGGGAGTCTGAGCCAACACTGTGTTAGACTGGGCCAGCACTGAGGGAGAATGGGCCAGCACTGAGAGAGACTGGATCTGCACTGAGGGAGACTGGGCCAGCACTGAGGGAGACTGGGCCAGCTGTGAGAGAGACTGGGGCAGCACTGAGAGAGACTGGGTCAGCACTGAGGCAGACTTGGTCAGCACTGAGGGATACTGGGCCTGCACTGAGGAAGACTGAGACAGCACTGAGTGAGTCTGGGACAGCACTGAGGGAGACTGGAGCAGCACTGAGGGAGACTGGGACAGCACTGAGGGAGACTGGGACAACACCGAAGGAGACTGATCCAGCACTGAGGGAGACTGGGACAGCACTGATAGATACTGGGCCAGCACTGAGGGGGACTGGGACAGCACTGAGGGAGACTGGGCCAGCACTGAGGGAGACTGGGCCAGCACTGAGGGAGACTGGGCCAGCACTGAGGGAGACTGGGTCAGCACTGAGGGAAACTGGGCCAGCACTGAGGGAGACTGGGCCAGCACTGAGGGAGACTGGGCCAGCACTGAGGGAGACTGGGCCAACACTGGGGGAGACTGGGACAGCACTGAGGGAGACTGGGCCAACACTGAGGGAGACTGGGACAGCACTGAGGGAGTCTGGGACAACACTGAGGGAGTCTGAGCCAACACTGGGGGAGACTGCGCCAGCACTGAGGGAGAATGGGCCAGCACTGAGAGAGACTGGACCTGCAGTGAGGGTGACTGGGCCAGCACTGTGAGATACTGGGCCAGCACTGAGAGTGACTGGGCCAGCACTGAGGGAGACTGGGCCAGCTCTGAGAGAGACTGGGGCAGCACTGAGGGAGACTGTGTCAGCACTGAGGGAGACTTGGTCAGCACTGAGGGAGACTGGGGCAGCACTGAGGGAGACTGGGCCAGCACTGAGGGAGACAGGAGCAGCACTGAGGGAGACTGGGCCAGCACTGAGGGAGACTGGGCCAGCACTGAGGGAGACAGGAGCAGCACTGAGGGAGACTGGGTCAGCACTACGGGAGACTAGGCCAGCAGTGAGGGAGACTGCACCTGCACTGAGAGAGACGGGACCAGCACTGAGAGAGACTTGGTCAGCACTGTTGGAGAATGGACCAGCACTGAGGGAGACTGGGACAGCACTGAGGGAGTCTGGGCTTGCACTGGGGGACACTGGGCCAGCACTGGGGGCGACTTGGTCAGCACTGATTGAGGCTGCCCCAGCAGTGAGGGAGACTGGGCCAGCACTGGGGGAGACTCAGCCAGCACTGAGGGAGACTGGGACCTCACTGAGGGAGACTGGGTCAGCACTGAGGGAGACTGGGACCTCACTGAGAGATACTGGGACAGCACTGAGGGAGACTGGGCCAGCACTGTGAGATACTGGGACAGCACTGAGAGATACTGGGACAGCGCTGAGGGAGACTGGGACAGCACTGAGGGAGACTGGGACAGCACTGAGGGAGACTGGGTCAGCACTGAGGGAGACTTGGTCAGCACTGAGGGAGACTGGGTCAGCACTGAGGGTGACTGGGACAGCACTGAGGGAGACTTGGTCAGCACTGAGGGAGACTTGGTCAGCACTGAGGGAGACGGGGACAGCACTGAGGGAGACTTGGTCAGCACTGAGGGAGACTGGGACAGCACTGAGGGAGACTGGGTCAGCACTGAGGGAGACTGGGACAGCACAGACGGAGACTGGGCCAGCACTGAGGGAGACTGGGACAGCATTGAGGGAGACTGGATTAGCACTGAGGGAGACTGGGACAGCACTGAGGGAGACTGGGACAACACTGAGGGAGACTGGACCTGCAGTGAGGGTGACTGGGCCAGCTCTGAGAGAAACTGGGGCAGCAGTGAGGGAGACTGTGTCAGCACTGAGGGAGACTTGGTCAGCACTGATGGAGTCTGGGCCAGCACTGAGGGAGACAGGAGCAGCACTGAGGGAGACTGGGTCAGCACTGAGGGAGACTGGGCCAGCACTACGGGAGACTAGGCCAGCAGTGAGGGAGACTGGGCCAGCAATGAGGGAGACTGGGTCAGTACTGAGGGAGACATGGTCAGCACTGAGGGAGACTGGGACAGCACTGAGGGAGACTGGGTCAGCACTGAGAGAGACTGCACCTGCACTGAGAGAGACTGGACTAGCACTGAGAGAGACTTGGTCAGCACTGTTGGAGAATGGACCAGCACTGAGGGAGACTGGTACAGCACTGAGGGAGTCTGGGCCTGCACTGGGGGACACTGGGCCAGCACTGGGGGCGACTTGGTGAGCACTGATTGAGGCTGGGCCAGCACTGAGGGAGACTGGGCCAGCACTGGGGGAGACTCGGCCAGCACTGAGAGAGACTGGACCAGCACTGAGGGAGTCTGGACCAGCAATGAGAGATACTGGGCCAGCACTGAGGGAGACTTGGTCGGCACTGAGGAAGACTGGGCCAGCACTGAGGGAGACTGGGTCAGCACTGAGGGACACTTGGTCAGCACTGTTGGAGAATGGACCAGCACTGAGGGAGACTGGGCCAGCACTGAGGGAGACTGGGACAGCACTGAGGGAGACTGGGTCAGCACTGAGGGAGACTGGGCCAGCACTGAGGGAGACTGGGACAGCACTGAGAGATACTGGGACAGCACTGAGGGAGACTGGGCCAGCACTGAGGGAGACTGGACCAGCAATGAGAGATACTGGGCCAGCACTGAGGGAGACTTGGTCGGCACTGAGGGAGACTTGGACAGCACTGAGAGATACTGGGCCAGCACTGTGAGATACTGGGACAGCACTGAGGGACACTGGGACAGCACTGAGAGATACTCGGACAGCACTGTGAGATACTGGGCCAGCACTGAGGGAGACTGGGACAGCACTGAGAGATACTGGGTCAGCACTGAGAGATACTGGACAGCTCTGAGAGATACTGGGACAGCACTGAGAGATACTGGGTCAGCACTGACAGATACTGGGACAGCACTGTGAGATACTGGGACTGCACTGAGGGAGACTGGCTCAGCACTGAGGGAGACTGGACCAGCACTGAGGGTGACTGGGACAGCACTGAGGGAGTCTGGGACAGCACTGAGGGAGACTTGGTCAGCACTGAGCGAGACGGGGACAGCACTGAGGGAGACTGGATCAGCACTGAGGGTGACTGTGACAGCACTGAGGTAGTCTGGGACTGCACTGAGGGAGACTGGGACAGCACTGAGGGAGAATTGGTCAGCACTGAGGGAGACTGGGACAGCACTGAGGGAGACTGGGTCAGCACTGAGGGAGACTGGGACAGCACTGAGGGAGACTGGGTCAGCACTGAGAGAGACTGGGCCAGCACTGAGAGAGACTGCACCTGCACTGAGAGAGACAGGACCAGCACTGAGAGAGACTTGGTCAGCACTGTTGGAGAATGGACCAGCAATGAGGGAGACTGGGACAGCACTGAGGGAGTCTGGGCCTGCACTGGGGGACACTGGGCCAGCACGGGGGGGGGCGACTTGGTCAGCACTGATTGAGGCTGGGTCAGCAGTGAGGGAGACTGGGCCAGCACTGGGGGAGACTCGGCCAGCACTGAGAGAGACTGGACCAGCACTGAGGGAGTCTGGACCAGCAATGAGAGATACTGGGCCAGCACTGAGGGAGACTTGGTCGGCACTGAGGGAGACTGGGCCAGCACTGAGGGAGACTGGGTCAGCACTGAGGGACACTTGGTCAGCACTGTTGGAGAATGGACCAGCACTGAGGGAGACTGGGCCAGCACTGAGGGAGACTGGGACAGCACTGACGGAGACTGGGTCAGCACTGAGGGAGACTGGGCCAGCACTGAGAGATACTGGGACAGCACTGAGGGAGACTGGGCCAGCACTGAGGGAGACTGGACCAGCACTGAGGGAGACTGGGACAGCACTGAGGGAGACTGGGACAGCACTGAGGGAGTCTGGGCCAGCACTGAGGGAGACTGGACCAGCACTGAGGGAGACTGGGACAGCACTGAGGGAGACTGGGACAGCACTGAGGGAGACTGGGACAGCACTGAGGGAGACTGGGCCAGCACTGAGGGAGACTGGACCAGCACTTAGAGATACTGGGACAGCACTGAGAGTTACTTGGACAGCACTGAGAGATACTGTGACAGCACTGAGGGACTCTGGGACAGCACTGAGAGATACTGGGACAGCACTGTGAGATACTGGGCCAGCACTGAGGGAGACTGGGACAGCACTGAGAGATACTGGGTCAGCACTGAGAGATACTGGGACAGCACTGAGGGAGACTGGGTCAGCACTGAGGGAGACTGGGACAGCACTGAGGGAGTCTGGGACAGCACTGAGGAAGAATTGGTCAGCACTGAGGGAGACTGGGACAGCACTGAGGGAGAATTGGTCAGCACTGATGGAGACTGGACTAGCACTGAGGGAGACGGGGACAGCACAGACGGAGACTGGGACTGCACTGAGGGACACTGGGTCAGCACTGAGGGAGACTGGGTCAGCACTGAGGGAGACAGGGACAGCACAGACGGCGACTGGGCCAGCACTGAGGGAGACTGGGTCAGCACTGAGGGAGACTGGGACAGCACAGACGGCGACTGGACTAGCACTGAGGGAGACTGGGTCAGCACTGAGGGAGTCTGGGACAACACTGAGGGAGTCTGGGACAGCACTGAGGGAGTCTGGGACAGCATTGAGGGAGACTGGGACAACACCCAGAGAGACTGGTCCAGCACTGAGGGAGACTGTGACAGCACTGAGGGAGACTGGGCCAGCTGTGAGGGAGACTGGGCCAGCACTGAGGGAGTCTGGGACAGCACTGAGGGAGTCTGGGACAGCATTGAGGGAGACTTGGTCAGCACTGAGGGAGACTGGGACAGCACTGAGGGAGGCTGGGTCAGCACTGAGGGAGACTGGGACAGCACTGAGGGAGTCTGGGTCAGCACTGAGGGTGACTGGGACAGCACTGAGGGAGTCTGGGACAGCACTGAGGGAGACTTGGTCAGCACTGAGGGAGACTGGGACAGCACTGAGGGAGACTGGGTCAGCACTGAGGGAGACTGGGCCAGCACTGAGAGAGATTGCATCAGCACTGAGAGATACTGGGCCAGCACTGAGGGAGACTGGCCAGCACTGAGGGAGACTGGGACAGCACTGAGGGAGACTGGGTCAGCACTGAGGGAGACTGGGACAGCACTGACGGAGACTGGGACAGCACTGAGCGAGACTGGATCAGCACTGAGGGATACTGGGCCAGCACTGAGGGAGACTGGCCAGCACTGAGGGAGACTGGGACAGCACGGAGGGAGTCTGGGTCAGCACTGAGGGTGACTGGGACAGCACTGAGGGAGTCTGGGACAGCACTGAGGGAGACTTGGTCAGCACAGAGGGAGACTGGGACAGCACTGAGGGAGACTGGCCAGCACTGAGGGAGTCTGGGACAGCACTGAGGGAGACTGGAGCAGCACTGAGGGAGACTGGGACAACACCGAGAGAGACTGCGCCAGCACTGAGGGAGACTGGGACTGCACTGAGGGAGACTGGGTCAGCACTGAGGGAGACTGGGCCAGCACTGAGGGAGACAGAGACAGCACTGTGGGAGTCTGGGACAGCACTGAGGGAGACTGGAGCAGCACTGAGGGAGACTGGGACAGCACTGAGGGAGACTGGGACAACACCGAGAGAGACTGGGCCAGCACTGAGGGAGACTGGGACTGCACTGAGGGAGACTGGGCCAGCACTGAGGGAGACTGGGACAGCACTGAGGGAGTCTGGGACAGCACTGAGGGAGACTGGGCCAGCACTGAGGGAGTCTGGGACAGCACTGTTGGAGAATGGACCAGCACTGAGAGATACTGGGACAGCACTGAGGGAGACTGGGACAGCACTGAGGGAGACTGGGTCAGCACTGAGGGAGACTTGGTCAGCACTGAGGGAGACGGGGACAGCACTGAGGGAGACTGGATCAGCACTGAGGGAGACTGGGACAGCACTGAGGGAGTCTGGGACAGCACTGCGGGAGACTTGGTCAGCACTGAGGGAGACTTGGTCAGCACTGAGGGAGACTGGGACAGCACTGAGGGAGACTGGGTGAGCACTGAGGGAGACTGGGACAGCACAGACGGAGACTGGGACTGCACTGAGGGAGACTGGGACAGCACTGAGGGAGACTGGATTAGCACTGAGGGAGACTGGGTCAGCACTGAGGGAGACTGGGATAGCACTGAGGGAGACTGGGTCAGCACTGAGGGAGACTGGGACAGCACAGGCGGAGACTGGAACTGCACTGAGGGAGACTGGGACAGCACTGAGGGAGACTGGGTCAGCACTGAGGGAGACTGGGACAGCACTGAGGGAGACTGGATTAGCACTGAGGGAGACTGGGACAGCACTGAGGGAGACTGGATTAGCACTCAGGGGGACTGGGACAGCACTGAGGGAGCCTGGGACAACACTGAGGGAGTCTGAGCCAACACTGGGGGAGACTGGGCCAGCACTGAGGGAGAATGGGCCAGCACTGAGAGAGACCGGTCCTGCAGTGAGGGTGATTGGGCCAGCACTGTGAGATACTGGGCCAGCACTGAGGGAGACTGGGCCAGCTCTGAGAGAGACTGGGGCAGCACTGTGGGAGACTGTGTCAGCACTGAGGGAGACGTGGTCAGCACTGAGGGAGACTGGGCCAGCACTGAGGGAGACTGAGACAGCACTGAGGGAGACTGGGACAGCACTGAGGGAGACTGAGACAGCACTGAGGGGGACTGGGGCAGCACTGAGGGAGACTGTGTCAGCACTGAGGGAGACTTGGTCAGCACTGAGGGAGACTGGGCCAGCACTGAGCGAGACTGGGACAACACCGAGAGAGACTGGACCAGCACTGAGGGGGACTGCGACATCACTGAGGGAGACTGGGTCAGCACTGAGAGATACTGGGCCAGTACTGAGGGAGACTGGGCCAGCTGTGAGGGAGACTGGGCCAGCACTGAGGGAGTCTGGGACAGCATTGAGGGAGACTTGATCAGCACTGAGGGAGACTGGGACAGCACTGAGGGAGTCTGGGTCAGTACTGAGGGTGACTGTGACAGCACTGAGGGAGTCTGGGACAGCACTGAGGGAGACTTGGTCAGCACTGAGGGAGACTGGGACAGCACTGAGGGAGACTTTGTCAGCACTGTGGGAGACTGGGTCAGCACTGAGGGAGACTGGGACAGCACTGAGGGAGACTGGGTCAGCACTGTGGGAGACTGGGTCAGCACTGAGGGAGACTGGGTCAGCACTGAGCGAGACTGGATCAGCACTGAGGGAGACTGGGACAGCACTGAGGGAGTCTGGGTCAGCACTGAGGGTGACTGGGACAGCACTGAGGGAGTCTGGGACAGCACTGAGGGAGACTTGGTCAGCACAGAGGGAGACTGGGACAGCACTGAGGGAAACTGGGTCAGCACTGAGGGAGACTAGGTCAGCACTGAGGGGGACTGGACCTGCACTGGTGGATACTGGGCCAGCACTGAGAGATACTGGGCCAGCACTGAGAGAGACTGGGCCAGCACTGAGGGAGACTGGGTCAGCACTGAGGGAGACTTGGTCAGCACTGAGGGAGACTGGGCCAGCACTGAGGGAGACTGAGACAGCACTGAGGGAGTCTGGGACAGCACTGTGGGAGACTGGGACTGCACTGAGGGAGACTGGGCCAGAACTGAGGGAGACTGGGCCAGCACTGAGGGAGACTGGGTCAGCACTGAGGGATACTTGGTCAGCACTGAGGGAGACTGGGCCAGCACTGAGGGAGTCTGGGACAGCACTGAGGGAGACTGGGCCAGCACTGAGGGAGACTGGGACAGCACTGAGAGATTCTGGACCAGCACTGAGACATACTGGGCCAGCACTGAGGGAGGCTGGGACAGCACTGAGAGATACTGGGACAGCACTGAGGGAGACTGGGACAGCACTGAGGGAGTCTGGGACAGCACTGAGGGAGACTGGGCCAGCACTGAGGGAGACTTGGTCGGCACTGATGGAGACTGGGCCAGCACTGAGGGAGACTGGGTCAGCACTGAGGGACACTTGGTCAGCACTGTTGGAGAATGGACCAGCACTGAGGGAGACTGGACCAGCACTGAGGGAGACTGGGACAGCACTGAGGGAGACTGAGTCAGCACTGAGGGAGACTGGGACAGCACTGAGGGAGACTGGGTCAGCATTGAGAGATACTGAGCCAGTACTGAGGGAGACTGGGCCAGCTGTGAGGGAGACTGGGCCAGCACTGAGGGAGTCTGGTACAGCATTGAGGGAGACTTGGTCAGCACTGAGGGAGACTGGGACAGCACTGAGGGAGTCTGGGTCAGTACTGAGGGTGACTGGGACAGCACTGAGGGAGTCTGGGACAGCACTGAGGGAGACTTGGTCAGCACTGAGGGAGACTGGGACAGCACTGTGGGAGACTGGGTCAGCACTGAGGGAGACTGGGACAGCACTGAGGGAGACTGGGTCAGCACTGTGGGAGACTGGGTTAGCACTGACGGAGACTGGGTCAGCACTGAGCGAGACTGGATCAGCACTGAGGGAGACTGGGACAGCACTGAGGGAGTCTGGGTCAGCACTGAGGGTGACTGGGACAGCACTGAGGGAGTCTGGGACAGCACTGAGGGAGACTTGGTCAGCACAGAGGTGGACTGGGACAGCACTGAGGGAGACTGGGTCAGCACTGAGGGAGACTTGGTCAGCACTGAGGGGGACTGGACCTGCACTGAGGGAGACTGAGACAGCACTGAGAGATACTGGGCCAGCACTGAGAGAGACTGGGCCAGCACTGAGGGAGACTGGGTCAGCACTGAGTGAGACTTGGTCAGCACTGAGGGAGACTGGGCCAGCACTGAGAGAGACTGAGACAGCACTGAGGGAGTCTGGGACAGCACTGAGGGAGACTGGGACTGCACTAAGGGAGACTGGGACAGCACTGAGGGTGACTGGGCCAGCACTGAGGGAGACTGGGTCAGCACTGAGGGATACTTGGTCAGCACTGAGGGAGACTGGGCCAGCACTGAGGGAGACTGGGACAGCACTGAGGGAGACTGGGACTGCGCTGAGGGAGACTGGGTCAACACTGAGAGATACTGGGCCAGCACTGAGGGAGACTTGGACAGCACTGAGGGAGACTGGGCCAGCACTGAGGGAGTCTGGGACAGCACTGAGGGAGTCTGGGACAGCACTGAGGGAGACTGGGCCAGCACTGAGGGAGACTGGGTCAGCACTGAGGGAGACTGGGCCAGCACTGAGGGAGACTGGGACAGCACTGAGAGAGACTGGGCCAGCACTGAGGGAGACTGGGTCAGCACTGAGGGAGACTGGGCCAGCACTGAGGGAGACTGGGACAGCACTGAGAGATTCTGGACCAGCACTGAGACATACTGGGCCAGCACTGAGGGAGTCTGGGACAGCACTGAGAGATACTGGGACAGCACTGGGGGAGACTGGGACAGCACTGAGTGAGTCTGGGACAGCACTGAGGGAGACTGGGCCAGCACTGAGGGAGACTTGGTCGGCACTGAGGGAGACTAGGCCAGCACTGAGGGAGACTGGGTCAGCACTGAGGGACACTTGGTCAGCACTGTTGGAGAATGGACCAGCACTGAGGGAGACTGGACCAGCACTGAGGGAGACTGGGACAGCACTGAGGGAGACTAAGTCAGCACTGAGGGAGACTGGGCCAGAACTGAGGGAGACTCGACCAGCACTGAGAGATACTGTGACAGCACTGAGGGAGACTGGACCAGCACTGAGGGAGACTGGGCCAGAACTGAGGGAGACTGGACCAGCACTGAGGGAGACTGGGACAGCACTGAGGGAGACTGGACCAGCACTGAGGGAGACTGGGACAGCACTGAGGGAGACTGGACCAGCACTGAGGGAGACTGGGACAGCACTGAGGGAGACTCGACCAGCACTGAGAGATACTGTGACAGCACTGAGAGTTACTGGGACAGCACTGAGAGATACTGTGACAGCACTGAGGGAGACTGAGTCAGCACTGAGGGACACTGGGACAGCACTGAGGGAGACTGAGTCAGCACTGAGGGAGACTGAGTCAGCACTGAGGGACACTGGGACAGCACTGAGGGAGACTGAGTCAGCACTGAGGGACACTGGGACAGCACTGAGGGAGACTGAGTCAGCACTGAGGGAGACTGAGTCAGCACTGAGGGACACTGGGACAGCACTGAGGGAGACTGAGTCAGCACTGAGGGACACTGGGACAGCACTGAGAGATACTGGGCCAGCACTGAGGGACACTGGGACAGCACTGAGGGAGACTGAGTCAGCACTGAGGGACACTGGGACAGCACTGAGAGATACTGGGCCAGCACTGAGGGACACTGGGACAGCACTGAGGGAGACTGAGTCAGCACTGAGGGACACTGGGACAGCACTGAGGGACACTGGGACAGCACTGAGGGAGACTGGGCCAGCACTGAGGGAGAATGGACCAGCACTGAGAGATACTGGGACAGCACTGAGAGTTACTGGGACAGCACTGAGAGATACTGGGCCAGCACTGAGAGTTACTGGGCCAGCACTGAGAGATACTGGGACAGCACTGAGAGATACTGGGACAGCACTGAGAGATACTGGGCCAGCACTGAGGGAGATTGGGACAGCACTGAGGGAGACGGGGACAGCACTGAGGGAGACTGGGACAGCACTGAGGGAGACTGGGTCAGCACTGAGGGAGACTTGGTCAGCACTGAGGGAGACGGGGACAGCACTGAGGGAGACTGGGTCAGCACTGAGGGTGACTGGGACAGCACTGAGAGATTCTGAGCCAACACTGGGGGAGACTGGGCCAGCACTGAGAGAGACTGGACCTGCAATGAGGGTGACTGGGCCAGCACTGTGAGATACTGGGCCAGTACTGAGAGAGACTGGGCCAGCACTGAGAGAGACTGGGGCAGCACTGAGGGAGACGGTGTCAGCACTGAGGGAGACTTGGTCAGCACTGAGGGAGACTGGGCCAGCACTGAGGGAGACTGGGCCAGCACTGAGAGAGACTGGGGCAGCACTGAGGGAGACTTGGTCAGCACTGAGGGAGACTGGGCCAGCACTGAGGGAGACTGAGACAGCACTGAGGGAGACTGGGCCAGCACTGAGGGAGAATGGACCAGCACTGAGAGTTACTGGGCCAGCACTGAGAGTTACTGGGACAGCACTGAGAGATACTGGGCCAGCACTGAGGGAGACGGGGACAGCACTGAGGGAGACGGGGACAGCACTGAGGGAGACTGGGACAGCACTGAGGGAGACTGGGTCAGCACTGAGGGAGACTTGGTCAGCACTGAGGGAGACGGGGACAGCACTGAGGGAGACTGGGTCAGCACTGAGGGTGACTGGGACAGCACTGAGAGATTCTGAGCCAACACTGGGGGAGACTGGGCCAGCACTGAGAGAGACTGGACCTGCAATGAGGGTGACTGGGCCAGCACTGTGAGATACTGGGCCAGCACTGAGAGAGACTGGGCCAGCACTGAGAGAGACTGGGGCAGCACTGAGGGAGACGGTGTCAGCACTGAGGGAGACTTGGTCAGCACTGAGGGAGACTGGGCCAGCACTGAGGGAGACTGGGCCAGCACTGAGAGAGACTGGGGCAGCACTGAGGGAGACGGTGTCAGCACTGAGGGAGACTGGGCCAGAACTGAGGGAGACTCGACCAGCACTGAGAGATACTGTGACAGCACTGAGGGAGACTGGACCAGCACTGAGGGAGACTGGGCCAGAACTGAGGGAGACTGGACCAGCACTGAGGGAGACTGGGACAGCACTGAGGGAGACTGGACCAGCACTGAGGGAGACTGGGACAGCACTGAGGGAGACTGGACCAGCACTGAGGGAGACTGGGACAGCACTGAGGGAGACTCGACCAGCACTGAGAGATACTGTGACAGCACTGAGAGTTACTGGGACAGCACTGAGAGATACTGTGACAGCACTGAGGGAGACTGAGTCAGCACTGAGGGACACTGGGACAGCACTGAGGGAGACTGAGTCAGCACTGAGGGAGACTGAGTCAGCACTGAGGGACACTGGGACAGCACTGAGGGAGACTGAGTCAGCACTGAGGGACACTGGGACAGCACTGAGGGAGACTGAGTCAGCACTGAGGGAGACTGAGTCAGCACTGAGGGACACTGGGACAGCACTGAGGGAGACTGAGTCAGCACTGAGGGACACTGGGACAGCACTGAGGGAGACTGAGTCAGCACTGAGGGACACTGGGACAGCACTGAGGGAGACTGTGTCAGCACTGAGGGACACTGGGACAGCACTGAGGGAGACTGAGTCAGCACTGAGGGACACTGGGACAGCACTGAGAGATACTGGGCCAGCACTGAGGGACACTGGGACAGCACTGAGGGAGACTGAGTCAGCACTGAGGGACACTGGGACAGCACTGAGGGACACTGGGACAGCACTGAGGGAGACTGGGCCAGCACTGAGGGAGAATGGACCAGCACTGAGAGATACTGGGACAGCACTGAGAGTTACTGGGACAGCACTGAGAGATACTGGGCCAGCACTGAGAGTTACTGGGCCAGCACTGAGAGATACTGGGACAGCACTGAGAGATACTGGGACAGCACTGAGAGATACTGGGCCAGCACTGAGGGAGATTGGGACAGCACTGAGGGAGACGGGGACAGCACTGAGGGAGACTGGGACAGCACTGAGGGAGACTGGGTCAGCACTGAGGGAGACTTGGTCAGCACTGAGGGAGACGGGGACAGCACTGAGGGAGACTGGGTCAGCACTGAGGGTGACTGGGACAGCACTGAGAGATTCTGAGCCAACACTGGGGGAGACTGGGCCAGCACTGAGAGAGACTGGACCTGCAATGAGGGTGACTGGGCCAGCACTGTGAGATACTGGGCCAGTACTGAGAGAGACTGGGCCAGCACTGAGAGAGACTGGGGCAGCACTGAGGGAGACGGTGTCAGCACTGAGGGAGACTTGGTCAGCACTGAGGGAGACTGGGCCAGCACTGAGGGAGACTGGGCCAGCACTGAGAGAGACTGGGGCAGCACTGAGGGAGACTTGGTCAGCACTGAGGGAGACTGGGCCAGCACTGAGGGAGACTGAGACAGCACTGAGGGAGACTGGGCCAGCACTGAGGGAGAATGGACCAGCACTGAGAGTTACTGGGCCAGCACTGAGAGTTACTGGGACAGCACTGAGAGATACTGGGCCAGCACTGAGGGAGACTGGGACAGCACTGAGGGAGACGGGGACAGCACTGAGGGAGACTGGGACAGCACTGAGGGAGACTGGGTCAGCACTGAGGGAGACTTGGTCAGCACTGAGGGAGACGGGGACAGCACTGAGGGAGACTGGGTCAGCACTGAGGGTGACTGGGACAGCACTGAGAGATTCTGAGCCAACACTGGGGGAGACTGGGCCAGCACTGAGAGAGACTGGACCTGCAATGAGGGTGACTGGGCCAGCACTGTGAGATACTGGGCCAGCACTGAGAGAGACTGGGCCAGCACTGAGAGAGACTGGGGCAGCACTGAGGGAGACGGTGTCAGCACTGAGGGAGACTTGGTCAGCACTGAGGGAGACAGGGCCAGCACTGAGGGAGACTGGGCCAGCACTGAGAGAGACTGGGGCAGCACTGAGGGAGACGGTGTCAGCACTGAGGGAGACTTGGTCAGCACTGAGGGAGACTGGGCCAGCACTGAGGGAGACTGAGACAGCACTGAGGGTGACTGGGACAGCACTGTGGGAGACTGCGTCAGCACTGAGGGAGTCTGGGACAGCACTGAGGGAGACTGGAGCAGCACTGATGGAGACTGGGACAGCACTGAGGGAGACTGGGACAACACCGAGAGAGACTGGGCCAGCACTGAGGGAGACTGGGACAGCACTTAGAGAGACTGGGTCAGCACTGATAGATACTGGGCCAGTACTGAGGGAGACTTGGTCAGCACTGAGGGAGGCTGGGTCAGCACTGAGGGAGACTGGGACAGCACTGAGGGAGTCTGTGTCAGCACTGAGGGTGACTGGGACAGCACTGAGGGAGTCTGGGACAGCACTGAGGGAGACTTGGTCAGCACTGAGGGAGACTGGGACAGCACTGAGGGAGACTGGGACAGCACTGACGGAGACTGGGACAGCACTGAGGGAGTCTGGGGCAGCACTGAGGGAGACGGGGACAGCACTGAGCGAGACTGGATCAGCACTGAGAGATACTGGGCCAGCACTGAGGGAGACTGGGACAGCACTGAGGGAGTCTTGGGCAGCACTGAGGGTGACTGGGACAGCACTGAGGGAGTCTGGGACAGCACTGAGGGAGACTTGGTCAGCACAGAG
The DNA here is from genome assembly GCF_047496885.1 of Scyliorhinus torazame. NCBI lineage: Eukaryota > Metazoa > Chordata > Chondrichthyes > Carcharhiniformes > Scyliorhinidae > Scyliorhinus > Scyliorhinus torazame. The sequence goes on along the minus strand of NC_092720.1, from coordinate 147,421,287 downwards.
GGAGACTGGGACACCACTGAGGGAGACTGGGTCAGCACTGAGGGAGACTGGGACAGCACTGAGGGAGTCTGGGGCAGCACTGAGGGTGACTGGGACAGCACTGAGGGAGTCTGGGACAGCACTGAGGGAGACTTGGTCAGCACAGAGGGAGACTGGGACAGCACTGAGGGAGACTGGGTCAGCACTGAGGGAGACTGGGTCAGCACTGAGGGAGTCTGGGACAGCACTGAGGGAGACTGGGACAGCACTGAGGGAGACTGGACAGCACTGAGGGGGACTGGGACAGCACTGAGGGAGACTTGGTCAGCACTGAGGTAGACTGGGACAGCACTGTGGGAGACTGGGTCAGCACTGAGGGAGACTTTGTCAGCAGTGAGGGAGACTGGGACAGCACTGAGAGATACTGGGACAGCACTGAGAGATACTGGGCCAGCACTGAGGGAGACTGGGACAGCACTGAGGGAGACTGGGCCAGCACTGAGAGATACTGGGACAGCACTGAGAGATACTGGGTCAGCGGGGAGAGATACTGGGACAGCACTGAGAGATACTGCACCTGCACTGAGAGAGACTGGGCCAGCACTGAGGGAGACTGGGACAGCACTGAGAGATACTGGGCCAGCGGGGAGAGATACTGGGACATCACTGAGAGATACTGCACCTGCACTGAGAGAGACTGGGACAGCACTGATGGAGTCTGGGCCAGCACTGGGGGACACTGAGCCAGCACTGGGGGAGACTTGGTCAGCACTGATGGAGACTGGGCCAGCAGTGAGGGAGACTGGGCCAGCACTGGGGGAGACTCGGCCAGCACTGTGAGAGACTGGATCAGCACTGAGGGTGTCTGGACCAGCAATGAGAGATACTGGGCCAACACTGAGGGAGACTGGGTCGGCACTGAGGGAGACTGGGACAGCACTGAAGGAGACTGCGTCAGCGCTGAGGGAGACTTGGTCAGCACTGTTGGAGAATGGACCAGCAGTGAGGGAGACTGGGTCAGCACTGAGGGAGACTGGACCAGCACTGAGGGTGACTGGGACAGCACTGAGGGAGACTGGGACAGCACTGAGAGATACTGGGTCAGCACTGAGGGAGACTGGACCAGCACTGAGGGAGACTGGGTCAGCACTGAGGGCGTCTGGGGCAGCACTGAGGGAGTCTGAGCCAACACTGGGGGAGACTGGGCCAGCACTGAGGGAGAATGGGCCAGCACTGAGGGAGACATGGTCGGCACTGAGGGAGACTGGGACAGCACTGAAGGAGACTGCGTCAGCACTGAGGGAGACTTGGTCAGCACTGTTGGAGAATGGACCAGCAGTGAGGGAGACTGGGTCAGCACTGAGGGAGACTGGACCAGCACTGAGGGAGACTGGGACAGCACTGAGGGCGTCTGGGGCAGCACTGAGGGAAACTGAGCCAACACTGGGGGAGACTGGTCCAGCACTGAGGGAGAATGGGCCAGCACTGAGAGATACTGGGCCAGCACTGAGAGAGACTGGGCCAGCACTGAGGGAAACTAGGGCAGCACTGAGGGAGACTGAGACAGCACTGAGGGAGACTGGGCCAGCACTAAGGGAGAGTGGGCCAGCACTGAGGGAGACTGGGACAGTACTGAGGGAGTCTGGGACAGCACTGAGTGAGACAGGAGCAGCACTGAGGTAGACTGGGACAGCACTGAGGGAGTCTGGGACAGCACTGAGGGAGACTGGGACAGCACTGAGGGAGACTGGGTCAGCACCGAGGGAGACTGGGCCAGCACTTAGAGAGACTGGGCCAGCAGTGAGGGAGACTGGGCCAGCAGTGAGGGAGACTGGGTCAGTACTGAGGGAGTCTTGGTCAGCACTGAGGGAGACTGGGACAGCACTGAGGGAGACTGCGTCAGCACTGAGGGAGACTGGGACAGCACTGAGGGAGACTGGGACAACACCGAGAGAGACTGGGCCAGCACTGAGAGAGACTGGGACAGCACTGAGGGAGACTGGGACAGCACTGAGAGATACTGGGCCAGTACTGAGGGAGACTGGGACAGCACTGAGAGATACTGGGCCAGCATTGAGGGAGACTGGACCAGCAATGAGGGAGACTGGGCCAGCACTGAGGGAGACTGGGCCAGCACTGAGAGATACTGGACCAGCACTGAGGGAGACATGACCAGCAATGAGGGAGACTGGGACAGCACTGAGGGAGACTGGGACAGCACTGAGGGAGACTGGGACAGCATTGAGGGAGACTGGGACAGCACTGAGGGAGACTGGGACAGCACTGAGGGAGTCTGGGACAGCACTGAGGGAGACTGGGACAGCACTGACGGAGACTGGGTCAGCACTGAGGGAGACTGGGACAGCACTGGGGGAGTCTGGGACAGCACTGAGGGAGTCTGAGCCAACACTGGGGGAGACTGGGCCAGCACTGAGGGAGAATGGGCCAGCACTGAGAGAGACTGGACCTGCACTGAGGGAGACTGGGCCAGCACTGAGAGATACTGGGCCAGCACTGAGAGAGACTGGGCCAGCACTGAGGGAGACTAGGCCAGCACTGAGGGAGACTGGGGCAGCACTGAGGGAGACTGGGTCAGCACTGAGGGAGACTTGGTCAGCACTGAGGGAGACTGGGCCAGCACTGAGGGAGACTGGGTCAGCACTGAGGGAGACTGGGCCAGCACTGAGGGAGACTGGGTCAGCACTGAGGGAGACTGGGCCAGCACTGAGGGAGACTGAGACAGCAAACAAAGAACAAAGAACAAAGAAATGTACAGCACAGGAACAGGCCCTTCGGCCCTCCAAGCCCGTGCCGACCATACTGCCCGACTAAACTACAATCTTCTACACTTCCTGGGTCCGTATCCTGCTATTCCCATCCTATTCATATATTTGTCAAGATGCCCCTTAAATGTCCCTATCGTCCCTGCTTCCAATACCTCCTCCGGTAGTGAGTTCCAAGCACCCACTACCCTCTGCGTAAAAAACTTGCCTCGTACATCTACTCTAAACCTTGCCCCTCTCACCTTAAACCTATGCCCCCTAGTAATTGCCCCCTCTTCCCTGGGGAAAAGCCTCTGACTATCCACTCTGTCTATGCCCCTCATCATTTTGTACACCTCTATCAGGTCTCCCCTCAACCTCCTTCGTTCCAGTGAGAACAAACCGAGTTTATTCAATCGCTCCTCATAGCTTATGCCCTCCATACCAGGCAACATTCTGGTAAATCTCTTCTGCACCCTCTCTAAAGCCTCCACATCTTTCTGGTAGTGTGGCGACCAGAATTGAACACTATACTCCAAGTGTGGCCTAACTAAGGTTCTATACAGCTGCAACATGACTTGCCAATTCTTATACTCAATGCCCCGGCCAATGAAGGCAAGCATGCCGTATGCCTTCTTGACTACCTTCTCCACCTGTGTTGCCCCTTTCAATGACCTGTGGACCTGTACTCCTAGATCTCTCTGACTTTCAATACTCTTGAGGGTTCTACCATTCACTGTATATTCCCTACCTGCATTAGCCCTTCCAAAATGCATTACCTCACATTTGTCCGGATTAAACTCCATCTGCCATCTCTCCGCCCAAGTCTCCAGACAATCTAAATCCTGCTGTATCCTCAGACAGTCCTCACCGCTATCCGCAATTCCACCAACCTTTGTGTCGTCTGCAAACTTACTAATCAGACCAGTTACATTTTCCTCCAAATCATTTATATATACTACAAAGAGCAAAGGTCCCAGCACTGATTCCTGTGGAACACCACTGGTCACAGCCCTCCAATTAGAAAAGCATCCTTCCATTGCTACCCTCTGCCTTCTATGGCCTAGCCAGTTCTGAATCCACCTTGCCAGCTCACCCCTGATCCCGTGTGACTTCACCTTTTGTACTCGTCTACCATGAGGGACCTTGTCAAAGGCCTTACTGAAGTCCATATAGACAACATCTACTGCCCTAACTGCATCAATCATCTTAGTGACCTCCTCGAAAAACTCTATCAAGTTAGTGAGACACGACCTCCCCTTCACAAAACCGTGCTGCCTCTCACTAATACTTCCATTTGCTTCCAAATGGGAGTAGATCCTGTCTCGAAGAATTCTCTCCAGTAATTTCCCTACCACTGAAGTAAGGCTCACCGGCCTGTAGTTCCCGGGATTATCCTTGCTACCCTTCTTAAACAGAGGAACAACGTTGGCTATTCTCCAGTCCTCCGGGACATCCCCTGAAGACAGCGAGGATCCAAAGATTTCTGTCAAGGCCTCAGCAATTTCCTCTCCAGACTCCTTCAGTATTCTGGGGTAGATCCCATCAGGCCCTGGGGACTTATCTACCTTAATATTTTTTAAGACACCCAACACCTCGTCTTTTTGGATCACAATGTGACCCAGGCTATCTACACCCCCTTCTCCAGACTCAACATCTACCAATTCCTTCTCTTTGGTGAATACTGATGCAAAGTATTCATTTAGTACCTCGCCCATTTCCTCTGGCTCCACACATAGATTCCCTTGCCTATCCTTCAGTGGGCCAACCCTTTCCCTGGCTACCCTCTTGCTTTTTATGTACGTGTAAAAAGCCTTGGGATTTTCCTTAACCCTATTTGCCAATGACTTTTCATGACCCCTTCTAGCCCTCCTGACTCCTTGCTTAAGTTCCTTCCTACTTTCCTTATATGCCACACAGGCTTTGTCTGTTCCCAGCCTTTTAGCCCTGACAAATGCCTCCTTTTTCTTTTTGACGAGGCCTACAATATCACTCGTCACCCAAGGTTCCCGAAAATTGCCGTATTTATCTTTCTTCCTCACAGGAACATGCCTGTCCTGTATTCCTTTCAACTGACACTTGAAAGCCTCCCACATGTCAGATGTTGATTTGCCCTCAAACATCCGCCCCCAATCTATGTTCTTCAGTTCCCACCTAATATTGTTATAATTAGCCTTCCCCCAATTTAGCACATTCATCCTCGGACCACTCTTATCCTTGTCCACCAGTACTTTAAAACTTACTGAATTGTGGTCACTGTTACCGAAATGCTCCCCTACTGAAACATCTACCACCTGGCCGGGCTCATTCCCCAATACCAGGTCCAGTACCGCCCCTTCCCTAGTTGGACTGTTTACATATTGTTTTAAGAAGCCCTCCTGGATGCTCCTTACAAACTCCGCCCCGTCTAAGCCCCTGGCACTAAGTGAGTCCCAGTCAATATTGGGGAAGTTGAAGTCTCCCATCACCACAACCCTGTTGTTTTTACTCTTTTCCAAAATCTGTCTACCTATCTGCTCCTCTATCTCCCGCTGGCTGTTGGGAGGCCTGTAGTATACCCCCAACATTGTGACTGCACCCTTCTTGTTCCTGATCTCTACCCATATAGCCTCACTGCCCTCTGAGGTGTCCTTTCGCAGTATAGCTGTGATATTTTCCCGAACAAGTAGCGGAACTCCGCCTCCCCTTTTACATCCCCCTCTATCCCGCCTGAAACATCTAAATCCTGGAACGTTTAGCTGCCAAGTGCTGGCCCAGCAGTGAGGGAGACTGGGCCAGCACTGAGGGAGACTGGACCAGCACTGAGGGAGACTGGGCCAGCACTGAGGGAGTCTGGGACAGGACTGAGGGAGACTGGAGCAGCACTGAGGGAGACTGGGACAGCACTGAGGGAGACTGGGACAACACCGAGAGAGACTGGGCCAGCAATGAGGGAGACTGGGACAGCACTGAGAGATACTGGGTCAGCACTGAGAGATACTGGGACAGCACTGAGAGTTACTGGGACAGCACTGAGAGTTACTGGGACAGCACTGAGAGAGACTGGGCCAGCACTGAGGGAGACTGGGAGAGCACTGAGGGAGACTGGGTCAGCACTGAGGGAGACTGGGTATGCACTGAGGGAGACTGGGTTAGCACTGAGGGATACTGGGACAGCATTGAGGGAGACTGGGTTAGCACTGAGGGAGACTGGGACAGCACTGAGGGAGACTGGACTAGCACTGAGGGAGACTGGGTCAGCACTGAGGGATACTGGGACAGCATTGAGGGAGACTGGGTTAGCACTGAGGGAGACTGGGACAGCACTGAGGGAGTCTGAGCCAACACTGGGGGAGACTGGGCCAGCACTGAGGGAGAATGGGCCAGCACTGAGAGAGACTGGACCTGCACTGAGGGAGACTGGGCCAGCACTGAGAGATACTGGGCCAGCACTGAGAGAGACTGGGCCAGCACTGAGGGAGACTGGGCCAGCTCTGAGGGAGACTGGGTCAGCACTGAGGGAGACTGAGACAGCACTGAGGGAGACTGGGCCAGCACTGAGGGAGACTGGACTAGCACTGAGGGAGACTGGGTCAGCACTGAGGGATACTGGGACAGCATTGAGGGAGACAGGGTTAGCACTGAGGGAGCCTGGGACAGCACTGAGGGAGTCTGGGACAGCACTGAGGGAGTCTGAGCCAACACTGGGGGAGACTGGGCCAGCACTGAGGGAGAATGGGCCAGCACTGAGAGAGACTGGACCTGCACTGAGGGAGACTGGGCCAGCACTGAGGGAGACTGGGCCAGCTCTGAGGGAGACTGGGACAGCACTGAGAGAGACTGGGCCAGCACTGAGGGAGACTGGGCCAGCTCTGAGGGAGACTGGGACAGCACTGAGGGAGACTAAGACAGCACTGAGGGAGTCTGGGACAGCACTGAGAGAGACTGGGCCAGCACTGAGGGAGACTGGGTCAGCACTGAGGGAGACTGGGCCAGCACTGAGGGAGACTGGGACAGCACTGAGAGAGACTGGGCCAGCACTGAGGGAGACTGGGTCAGCACTGAGGGAGACTGGGCCAGCACTGAGGGAGACTGGGACAGCACTGAGGGAGACTGGGGCAGCACTGAGAGATACTGGGCCAGCACTGAGGGAGACTGGGACCGCACTGAGAGATACTGGGACAGCACTGAGAGATACTGGGACAGCACTGAGTGATACTGGGCCAGCACTAAGAGATACTGGGACAGCACTGAGGGAGACTGGGTCAGCACTGAGGGAGACTGGGACAGCACTGACGGAGACTGGGTCAGCACTGAGGGAGACTGGATCAGCACTGAGGGAGACTGGGACAGCATTGAGGGAGACCGGCTTAGCACTGAGGGAGTCTGGGACAGCACTAAGGGAGTCTGGGACAGCACTGAGGGAGTCTGAGCCAACACTGGGGGAGACTGGGCCAGCACTGAGGGAGAATGGGCCAGCACTGAGAGAGACTGGACCTGCACTGAGGGAGACTGGTCCAGCACTGAGGGAGACTGGGCCAGCACTGAGGGAGACTGGGCCAGCACTGAGGGAGTCTGGGACAGCACTGAGAGAGACTGGACCTGCACTGAGGGAGACTGGGCCAGCACTGAGAGAGACTGGGCCAGCACTGAGGGAGACTGGGACAGCACTGAGAGAGACTGGACCTGCACTGAGGGAGACTGGGCCAGCACTGAGAGAGACTGGGACAGCACTGAGGGAGACTGGATCAGCACTGAGGGAGACTGGGACAGCATTGAGGGAGACCGGCTTAGCACTGAGGGAGTCTGGGACAGCACTAAGGGAGTCTGGGACAGCACTGAGGGAGTCTGAGCCAACACTGGGGGAGACTGGGCCAGCACTGAGAGAGACTGGACCTGCACTGAGGGAGACTGGGCCAGCACTGAGGGAGACTGGGCCAGCACTGAGGGAGACTGGGCCAGCACTGAGGGAGTCTGGGACAGCACTGAGAGAGACTGGACCTGCACTGAGGGAGACTGGGCCAGCACTGAGAGAGACTGGACCTGCACTGAGGGAGACTGGGCCAGCACTGAGGGAGACTGGGCCAGCACTGAGGGAGTCTGGGACAGCACTGAGAGATACTGGGCCAGCACTGAGAGAGACTGGGCCAGCACTGAGGGAGTCTGGGACAGCACTGAGAGAGACTGGGCCAGCACTGAGAGAGACTGGGCCAGCACTGAGGGAGACTGGGCCAGCACTGAGGGAGTCTGGGCCAGCACTGAGAGATACTTGGTCAGCACTGAGGGAGACTGGACCTGCACTGAGGGAGACTGGGCCAGCACTGAGGGAGACTGGGCCAGCACTGAGGGAGTCTGGGACAGCACTGAGAGATACTGGGCCAGCACTAAGAGAGACTGGGCCAGCACTGAGGGAGTCTGGGACAGCATTGAGAGATACTGGGCCAGCACTGAGAGAGACTGGGCCAGCACTGAGGGAGACTGGGCCAGCACTGAGGGAGACTGAGACAGCACTGAGGGAGACTGGGACAGCACTGAGGGAGTCTGGGCCAGCACTGGGGGAGACTGGGTCAGCACTGAGGGAGACTGAGACAGCACTGAGGGAGACTGGGCCAGCACTGAGGGAGACTGGACTAGCACTGAGGGAGACTGGGTCAGCACTGAGGGATACTGGGACAGCACTGAGGGAGTCTGGGACAGCACTGAGAGAGACTGGACCTGCACTGAGGGAGACTGGGCCAGCACTGAGAGAGACTGGACCTGCACTGAGGGAGACTGGGCCAGCACTGAGGGAGACTGGGCCAGCACTGAGGGAGTCTGGGACAGCACTGAGAGATACTGGGCCAGCACTGAGAGAGACTGGGCCAGCACTGAGGGAGTCTGGGACAGCACTGAGAGAGACTGGGCCAGCACTGAGAGAGACTGGGCCAGCACTGAGGGAGACTGGGCCAGCACTGAGGGAGTCTGGGCCAGCACTGAGAGATACTTGGTCAGCACTGAGAGAGACTGGGCCAGCACTGAGGGAGTCTGGGCCAGCACTGAGGGAGTCTGGGACAGCACTGAGAGAGACTGGGCCAGCACTGAGAGAGACTGGGCCAGCACTGAGAGAGACTGGGCCAGCACTGAGGGAGTCTGGGACAGCACTGAGAGAGACTGGGCCAGCAGTGAGAGAGACTGGGCCAGCACTGAGGGAGACTGGGCCAGCACTGAGGGAGACTGGGCCAGCACTGAGGGAGTCTGGGACAGCACTGAGGGAGACTGGGCCAGCACTGAGGGAGTCAGGGACAGCACTGAGAGATACTGGGTCAGCGGGGAGAGATACTGGGACAGCACTGAGAGATACTGCACCTGCACTGAGAGAGACTGGGCCAGCACTGAGGGAGACTGGGACAGCACTGAGAGATACTGGGCCAGCGGGGAGAGATACTGGGACAGCACTGAGAGATACTGCACCTGCACTGAGAGAGACTGGGACAGCACTGATGGAGTCTGGGCCAGCACTGGGGGACACTGAGCCAGCACTGGGGGAGACTTGGGCAGCACTGATGGAGACTGGGCCAGCAGTGAGGGAGACTGGGCCAGCACTGAGGGAGACTGGGCCAGCTCTGAGGGAGACTGGGACAGCACTGAGGGAGACTAAGACAGCACTGAGGGAGTCTGGGACAGCACTGAGAGAGACTGGGCCAGCACTGAGGGAGACTGGGTCAGCACTGAGGGAGACTGGGCCAGCACTGAGGGAGACTGGGACAGCACTGAGAGAGACTGGGCCAGCACTGAGGGAGACTGGGTCAGCACTGAGGGAGACTGGGCCAGCACTGAGGGAGACTGGGACAGCACTGAGGGAGACTGGGGCAGCACTGAGAGATACTGGGCCAGCACTGAGGGAGACTGGGACCGCACTGAGAGATACTGGGACAGCACTGAGAGATACTGGGACAGCACTGAGTGATACTGGGCCAGCACTAAGAGATACTGGGACAGCACTGAGGGAGACTGGGTCAGCACTGAGGGAGACTGGGACAGCACTGACGGAGACTGGGTCAGCACTGAGGGAGACTGGATCAGCACTGAGGGAGACTGGGACAGCATTGAGGGAGACCGGCTTAGCACTGAGGGAGTCTGGGACAGCACTAAGGGAGTCTGGGACAGCACTGAGGGAGTCTGAGCCAACACTGGGGGAGACTGGGCCAGCACTGAGGGAGAATGGGCCAGCACTGAGAGAGACTGGACCTGCACTGAGGGAGACTGGTCCAGCACTGAGGGAGACTGGGCCAGCACTGAGGGAGACTGGGCCAGCACTGAGGGAGTCTGGGACAGCACTGAGAGAGACTGGACCTGCACTGAGGGAGACTGGGCCAGCACTGAGAGAGACTGGGCCAGCACTGAGGGAGACTGGGACAGCACTGAGAGAGACTGGACCTGCACTGAGGGAGACTGGGCCAGCACTGAGAGAGACTGGGACAGCACTGAGGGAGACTGGATCAGCACTGAGGGAGACTGGGACAGCATTGAGGGAGACCGGCTTAGCACTGAGGGAGTCTGGGACAGCACTAAGGGAGTCTGGGACAGCACTGAGGGAGTCTGAGCCAACACTGGGGGAGACTGGGCCAGCACTGAGAGAGACTGGACCTGCACTGAGGGAGACTGGGCCAGCACTGAGGGAGACTGGGCCAGCACTGAGGGAGACTGGGCCAGCACTGAGGGAGTCTGGGACAGCACTGAGAGAGACTGGACCTGCACTGAGGGAGACTGGGCCAGCACTGAGAGAGACTGGACCTGTACTGAGGGAGGCTGGGCCAGCACTGAGGGAGACTGGGCCAGCACTGAGGGAGTCTGGGACAGCACTGAGAGATACTGGGCCAGCACTGAGAGAGACTGGGCCAGCACTGAGGGAGTCTGGGACAGCACTGAGAGAGACTGGGCCAGCACTGAGAGAGACTGGGCCAGCACTGAGGGAGACTGGGCCAGCACTGAGGGAGTCTGGGCCAGCACTGAGAGATACTTGGTCAGCACTGAGGGAGACTGGACCTGCACTGAGGGAGACTGGGCCAGCACTGAGGGAGACTGGGCCAGCACTGAGGGAGTCTGGGACAGCACTGAGAGATACTGGGCCAGCACTAAGAGAGACTGGGCCAGCACTGAGGGAGTCTGGGACAGCATTGAGAGATACTGGGCCAGCACTGAGAGAGACTGGGCCAGCACTGAGGGAGACTGGGCCAGCACTGAGGGAGACTGAGACAGCACTGAGGGAGACTGGGACAGCACTGAGGGAGTCTGGGCCAGCACTGGGGGAGACTGGGTCAGCACTGAGGGAGACTGAGACAGCACTGAGGGAGACTGGGCCAGCACTGAGGGAGACTGGACTAGCACTGAGGGAGACTGGGTCAGCACTGAGGGATACTGGGACAGCACTGAGGGAGTCTGGGACAGCACTGAGAGAGACTGGACCTGCACTGAGGGAGACTGGGCCAGCACTGAGAGAGACTGGACCTGCACTGAGGGAGACTGGGCCAGCACTGAGGGAGACTGGGCCAGCACTGAGGGAGTCTGGGACAGCACTGAGAGATACTGGGCCAGCACTGAGAGAGACTGGGCCAGCACTGAGGGAGTCTGGGACAGCACTGAGAGAGACTGGGCCAGCACTGAGAGAGACTGGGCCAGCACTGAGGGAGACTGGGCCAGCACTGAGGGAGTCTGGGCCAGCACTGAGAGATACTTGGTCAGCACTGAGAGAGACTGGGCCAGCACTGAGGGAGTCTGGGCCAGCACTGAGGGAGTCTGGGACAGCACTGAGAGAGACTGGGCCAGCACTGAGAGAGACTGGGCCAGCACTGAGAGAGACTGGGCCAGCACTGAGGGAGTCTGGGACAGCACTGAGAGAGACTGGGCCAGCAGTGAGAGAGACTGGGCCAGCACTGAGGGAGACTGGGCCAGCACTGAGGGAGACTGGGCCAGCACTGAGGGAGTCTGGGACAGCACTGAGGGAGACTGGGCCAGCACTGAGGGAGTCAGGGACAGCACTGAGAGATACTGGGTCAGCGGGGAGAGATACTGGGACAGCACTGAGAGATACTGCACCTGCACTGAGAGAGACTGGGCCAGCACTGAGGGAGACTGGGACAGCACTGAGAGATACTGGGCCAGCGGGGAGAGATACTGGGACAGCACTGAGAGATACTGCACCTGCACTGAGAGAGACTGGGACAGCACTGATGGAGTCTGGGCCAGCACTGGGGGACACTGAGCCAGCACTGGGGGAGACTTGGGCAGCACTGATGGAGACTGGGCCAGCAGTGAGGGAGACTGGGCCAGCACTGGGGGAGACTCGGCCAGCACTGTGAGAGACTGGATCAGCACTGAGGGTGTCTGGACCAGCAATGAGAGATACTGGGCCAACACTGAGGGAGACTGGGTCGGCACTGAGGGAGACTGGGACAGCACTGAAGGAGACTGCGTCAGCGCTGAGGGAGACTTGGTCAGCACTGTTGGAGAATGGACCAGCAGTGAGGGAGACTGGGTCAGCACTGAGGGAGACTGGACCAGCACTGAGGGTGACTGGGACAGCACTGAGGGAGACTGGGACAGCACTGAGAGATACTGGGTCAGCACTGAGGGAGACTGGACCAGCACTGAGGGAGACTGGGACAGCACTGAGGGCGTCTGGGGCAGCACTGAGGGAGTCTGAGCCAACACTGGGGGAGACTGGGCCAGCACTGAGGGAGAATGGGCCAACACTGAGGGAGACTTGGTCGGCACTGAGGGAGACTGGGACAGCACTGAAGGAGACTGCGTCAGCACTGAGGGAGACTTGGTCAGCACTGTTGGAGAATGGACCAGCAGTGAGGGAGACTGGGTCAGCACTGAGGGAGACTGGACCAGCACTGAGGGAGACTGGGACAGCACTGAGGGCGTCTGGGGCAGCACTGAGGGAAACTGAGCCAACACTGGGGGAGACTGGTCCAGCACTGAGGGAGAATGGGCCAGCACTGAGAGATACTGGGCCAGCACTGAGAGAGACTGGGCCAGCACTGAGGGAAACTAGGGCAGCACTGAGGGAGACTGAGACAGCACTGAGGGAGACTGGGCCAGCACTAAGGGAGAGTGGGCCAGCACTGAGGGAGACTGGGACAGTACTGAGGGAGTCTGGGACAGCACTGAGTGAGACAGGAGCAGCACTGAGGTAGACTGGGACAGCACTGAGGGAGTCTGGGACAGCACTGAGGGAGACTGGGACAGCACTGAGGGAGACTGGGTCAGCACCGAGGGAGACTGGGCCAGCACTGAGAGAGACTGGGCCAGCAGTGAGGGAGACTGGGCCAGCAGTGAGGGAGACTGGGTCAGTACTGAGGGAGTCTTGGTCAGCACTGAGGGAGACTGGGACAGCACTGAGGGAGACTGCGTCAGCACTGATGGAGACTGGGACAGCACTGAGAGATACTGCACCTGCACTGAGAGAGACTGGGACAGCACTGATGGAGTCTGGGCCAGCACTGGGGGACACTGAGCCAGCACTGGGGGAGACTTGGGCAGCACTGATGGAGACTGGGCCAGCAGTGAGGGAGACTGGGCCAGCACTGGGGGAGACTCGGCCAGCACTGTGAGAGACTGGATCAGCACTGAGGGTGTCTGGACCAGCAATGAGAGATACTGGGCCAACACTGAGGGAGACTGGGTCGGCACTGAGGGAGACTGGGACAGCACTGTAGGAGACTGCGTCAGCGCTGAGGGAGACTTGGTCAGCACTGTTGGAGAATGGACCAGCAGTGAGGGAGACTGGGTCAGCACTGAGGGAGACTGGACCAGCACTGAGGGTGACTGGGACAGCACTGAGGGAGACTGGGACAGCACTGAGAGATACTGGGTCAGCACTGAGGGAGACTGGACCAGCACTGAGGGAGACTGGGACAGCACTGAGGGCGTCTGGGGCAGCACTGAGGGAGTCTGAGCCAACACTGGGGGAGACTGGGCCAGCACTGAGGGAGAATGGGCCAACACTGAGGGAGACTTGGTCGGCACTGAGGGAGACTGGGACAGCACTGAAGGAGACTGCGTCAGCACTGAGGGAGACTTGGTCAGCACTGTTGGAGAATGGACCAGCAGTGAGGGAGACTGGGTCAGCACTGAGGGAGACTGGACCAGCACTGAGGGAGACTGGGACAGCACTGAGGGCGTCTGGGGCAGCACTGAGGGAAACTGAGCCAACACTGGGGGAGACTGGTCCAGCACTGAGGGAGAATGGGCCAGCACTGAGAGATACTGGGCCAGCACTGAGAGAGACTGGGCCAGCACTGAGGGAAACTAGGGCAGCACTGAGGGAGACTGAGACAGCACTGAGGGAGACTGGGCCAGCACTAAGGGAGAGTGGGCCAGCACTGAGGGAGACTGGGACAGTACTGAGGGAGTCTGGGACAGCACTGAGTGAGACAGGAGCAGCACTGAGGTAGACTGGGACAGCACTGAGGGAGTCTGGGACAGCACTGAGGGAGACTGGGACAGCACTGAGGGAGCCTGGGTCAGCACCGAGGGAGACTGGGCCAGCACTGAGAGAGACTGGGCCAGCAGTGAGGGAGACTGGGCCAGCAGTGAGGGAGACTGGGTCAGTACTGAGGGAGTCTTGGTCAGCACTGAGGGAGACTGGGACAGCACTGAGGGAGACTGCGTCAGCACTGAGGGAGACTGGGACAGCACTGAGGGAGACTGGGACAACACCGAGAGAGACTGGGCCAGCACTGAGAGAGACTGGGACAGCACTGAGGGAGACTGGGACAGCACTGAGAGATACTGGGCCAGTACTGAGGGAGACTGGGACAGCACTGAGAGATACTGGGCCAGCAGTGAGGGAGACTGGACCAGCAATGAGGGAGACTGGGCCAGCACTGAGGGAGACTGGGCCAGCACTGAGAGATACTGGACCAGCACTGAGGGAGACATGACCAGCAATGAGGGAGCCTGGGACAGCACTGAGGGAGTCTGAGACAGCACTGAGGGAGTCTGGGACAGCACTGAGGGAGACTGGGACAGCACTGAGGGAGTCTGGGACAGTACTGAGGGAGACTGGGACAGCACTGAGAGATACTGGGCCAGCAGTGAGGGAGACTGGACCAGCAATGAGGGAGACTGGGCCAGCACTGAGGGAGACTGGGTCAGCACTGAGGGAGTCTGAGACAGCACTGAGGGAGTCTGGGACAGTACTGAGGGAGACTGGGACAGCACTGAGAGATACTGGGCCAGCAGTGAGGGAGACTGGACCAGCAATGAGGGAGACTGGGCCAGCACTGAGGGAGACTGGGCCAGCACTGAGAGATACTGGACCAGCACTGAGGGAGACATGACCAGCAATGAGGGAGACTGGGACAGCATTGAGGGAGACTGGGACAGCACTGAGGGAGACTGGGACAGCACTGAGGGAGTCTGGGACAGCACTGAGGGAGACTGGGACAGCACTGACGGAGACTGGGTCAGCACTGAGGGAGACTGGGACAGCACTGGGGGAGTCTGGGACAGCACTGAGGGAGTCTGAGCCAACACTGGGGGAGACTGGGCCAGCACTGAGGGAGAATGGGCCAGCACTGAGAGAGACTGGACCTGCACTGAGGGAGACTGGGCCAGCACTGAGAGATACTGGGCCAGCACTGAGAGAGACTGGGCCAGCACTGAGGGAGACTAGGCCAGCACTGAGGGAGACTGGGGCAGCACTGAGGGAGACTGGGTCAGCACTGAGGGAGACTTGGTCAGCACTGAGGGAGACTGGGCCAGCACTGAGGGAGACTGGGTCAGCACTGAGGGAGACTGGGCCAGCACTGAGGGAGACTGGGTCAGCACTGAGGGAGACTGGGCCAGCACTGAGGGAGACTGAGACAGCAAACAAAGAACAAAGAACAAAGAAATGTACAGCACAGGAACAGGCCCTTCGGCCCTCCAAGCCCGTGCCGACCATACTGCCCGACTAAACTACAATCTTCTACACTTCCTGGGTCCGTATCCTGCTATTCCCATCCTATTCATATATTTGTCAAGATGCCCCTTAAATGTCCCTATCGTCCCTGCTTCCAATACCTCCTCCGGTAGTGAGTTCCAAGCACCCACTACCCTCTGCGTAAAAAACTTGCCTCGTACATCTACTCTAAACCTTGCCCCTCTCACCTAAAACCTATGCCCCCTAGTAATAGCCCCCTCTTCCCTGGGGAAAAGCCTCTGACTATCCACTCTGTCTATGCCCCTCATCATTTTGTACACCTCTATCAGGTCTCCCCTCAACCTCCTTCGTTCCAGTGAGAACAAACCGAGTTTATTCAATCGCTCCTCATAGCTTATGCCCTCCATACCAGGCAACATTCTGGTAAATCTCTTCTGCACCCTCTCTAAAGCCTCCACATCTTTCTGGTAGTGTGGCGACCAGAATTGAACACTATACTCCAAGTGTGGCCTAACTAAGGTTCTATACAGCTGCAACATGACTTGCCAATTCTTATACTCAATGCCCCGGCCAATGAAGGCAAGCATGCCGTATGCCTTCTTGACTACCTTCTCCACCTGTGTTGCCCCTTTCAATGACCTGTGGACCTGTACTCCTAGATCTCTCTGACTTTCAATACTCTTGAGGGTTCTACCATTCACTGTATATTCCCTACCTGCATTAGCCCTTCCAAAATGCATTACCTCACATTTGTCCGGATTAAACTCCATCTGCCATCTCTCCGCCCAAGTCTCCAGACAATCTAAATCCTGCTGTATCCTCAGACAGTCCTCACCGCTATCCGCAATTCCACCAACCTTTGTGTCGTCTGCAAACTTACTAATCAGACCAGTTACATTTTCCTCCAAATCATTTATATATACTACAAAGAGCAAAGGTCCCAGCACTGATTCCTGTGGAACACCACTGGTCACAGCCCTCCAATTAGAAAAGCATCACTCCATTGCTACCCTCTGCCTTCTATGGCCTAGCCAGTTCTGTATCCACCTTGCCAGTTCACCCCTGATCCCGTGTGACTTCACCTTTTGTACTCGTCTACCATGAGGGACCTTGTCAAAGGCCTTACTGAAGTCCATATAGACAACATCTACTGCCCTAACTGCATCAATCATCTTAGTGACCTCCTCGAAAAACTCTATCAAGTTAGTGAGACACGACCTCCCCTTCACAAAACCGTGCTGCCTCTCACTAATACTTCCATTTGCTTCCAAATGGGAGTAGATCCTGTCTCGAAGAATTCTCTCCAGTAATTTCCCTACCACTGAAGTAAGGCTCACCGGCCTGTAGTTCCCGGGATTATCCTTGCTACCCTTCTTAAACAGAGGAACAACGTTGGCTATTCTCCAGTCCTCCGGGACATCCCCTGAAGACAGCGAGGATCCAAAGATTTCTGTCAAGGCCTCAGCAATTTCCTCTCCAGACTCCTTCAGTATTCTGGGGTAGATCCCATCAGGCCCTGGGGACTTATCTACCTTAATATTTTTTAAGACACCCAACACCTCGTCTTTTTGGATCACAATGTGACCCAGGCTATCTACACCCCCTTCTCCAGACTCAACATCTACCAATTCCTTCTCTTTGGTGAATACTGATGCAAAGTATTCATTTAGTACCTCGCCCATTTCCTCTGGCTCCACACATAGATTCCCTTGCCTATCCTTCAGTGGGCCAACCCTTTCCCTGGCTACCCTCTTGCTTTTTATGTACGTGTAAAAAGCCTTGGGATTTTCCTTAACCCTATTTGCCAATGACTTTTCATGACCCCTTCTAGCCCTCCTGACTCCTTGCTTAAGTTCCTTCCTACTTTCCTTATATGCCACACAGGCTTTGTCTGTTCCCAGCCTTTTAGCCCTGACAAATGCCTCCTTTTTCTTTTTGACGAGGCCTACAATATCACTCGTCACCCAAGGTTCCCGAAAATTGCCGTATTTATCTTTCTTCCTCACAGGAACATGCCTGTCCTGTATTCCTTTCAACTGACACTTGAAAGCCTCCCACATGTCAGATGTTGATTTGCCCTCAAACATCCGCCCCCAATCTATGTTCTTCAGTTCCCACCTAATATTGTTATAATTAGCCTTCCCCCAATTTAGCACATTCATCCTCGGACCACTCTTATCCTTGTCCACCAGTACTTTAAAACTTACTGAATTGTGGTCACTGTTACCGAAATGCTCCCCTACTGAAACATCTACCACCTGGCCGGGCTCATTCCCCAATACCAGGTCCAGTACCGCCCCTTCCCTAGTTGGACTGTTTACATATTGTTTTAAGAAGCCCTCCTGGATGCTCCTTACAAACTCCGCCCCGTCTAAGCCCCTGGCACTAAGTGAGTCCCAGTCAATATTGGGGAAGTTGAAGTCTCCCATCACCACAACCCTGTTGTTTTTACTCTTTTCCAAAATCTGTCTACCTATCTGCTCCTCTATCTCCCGCTGGCTGTTGGGAGGCCTGTAGTATACCCCCAACATTGTGACTGCACCCTTCTTGTTCCTGATCTCTACCCATATAGCCTCACTGCCCTCTGAGGTGTCCTTTCGCAGTATAGCTGTGATATTTTCCCGAACAAGTAGCGGAACTCCGCCTCCCCTTTTACATCCCCCTCTATCCCGCCTGAAACATCTAAATCCTGGAACGTTTAGCTGCCAAGTGCTGGCCCAGCAGTGAGGGAGACTGGGCCAGCACTGAGGGAGACTGGACCAGCACTGAGGGAGACTGGGCCAGCACTGAGGGAGTCTGGGACAGGACTGAGGGAGACTGGAGCAGCACTGAGGGAGACTGGGACAGCACTGAGGGAGACTGGGACAACACCGAGAGAGACTGGGCCAGCAATGAGGGAGACTGGGACAGCACTGAGAGATACTGGGTCAGCACTGAGAGTTACTGGGACAGCACTGAGAGTTACTGGGACAGCACTGAGAGAGACTGGGCCAGCACTGAGGGAGACTGGGAGAGCACTGAGGGAGACTGGGTCAGCACTGAGGGAGACTGGGTATGCACTGAGGGAGACTGGGTTAGCACTGAGGGATACTGGGACAGCATTGAGGGAGACTGGGTTAGCACTGAGGGAGACTGGGACAGCACTGAGGGAGACTGGACTAGCACTGAGGGAGACTGGGTCAGCACTGAGGGATACTGGGACAGCATTGAGGGAGACTGGGTTAGCACTGAGGGAGACTGGGACAGCACTGAGGGAGTCTGAGCCAACACTGGG